>NC_143436.1:115126912-115444568 GCF_987193195.1 Phasianus colchicus
CTTGGATCCCTGCTTAAATATTTCTATTTTAAAAACATATAAAATATAAAATATCGGTACAAAAACATACTGCCATTATATAATTCAGTGGGATGAGAAATAAGCTCTCATGCTTCTAATTTCAAACTATCTGTACTATATGATTTTAATGTACAAAGGAAATTGATTTTTGATCTGTGTAATCAACAGAAAAGTTGATTACTTCATTTGTGTGTTCATTTGTGTGACTGATCATATAACAAGAAAAGCTCATCCAATTATTTTCACATTAGCTGGTTTGAAAACACAAAGAGCAATGGAAATCTAGATATGCTAGAATAATTTTTCTGACCTGGACATCAGGAAACTTTTGTGCTATTCCTATCCTGAGAAAAAATATTTTTCCCTCTTTCCATTAACATATGAATTTATAAATATTATTTCTTCAACTTATTTTCGTATTTGTGCTACTTATTGCAATTGCATTTTTACTGCACTCGCTTTTTAATTGCATTTATTAGTCACTTGAACAGGTGACAGGTCAGTGTGACAATTGTCTGAGTTTAGAAATACCTGTTTTTTACACATGTAAGACTTCTGATATCAGTTCCGCAGGCAGATCATCAAGTTTTAATTCTACTAATGTTATGTAATAGTGGTCCTTTGGATTTAACATGGAAATGTGTATTATGTTTTGACTCTTCTCACTGTAATTCTTTATGAAGGAGCAACTCTTGTAAGGAATTAAAGAATCATTAAGGTTGGAAAAGATCATTAAGTTCATCTAGTCCAACCCATCACTACCATGCCCACTGAACACTGAAAGCATCTTGCTTTTAGCATCAGGTAGTTGTAGGCATTGGAAATGAGCATAAATGTCACAAATAAGGGCTATTAAGGAATCAACAAAACTGGATCATTCATCCCCAGTGTATTCAGATAGAATAGTTATATGTAGATTGGGTAAGTTGAAAACCTTAACTACCCTTAGAAAGTATTATCCTGCCAACCTACTAACTTTTCATTATTTTTTTCTTTTATGATTTTAGAAGTCGAGGAGCAAGTCTTCCCCATGTTATGCCGGAATACCTGTTTGAACCTGATGATTATAAGAAATGGACTAAAATGCAAGCTGTGCTGCAGGTAGGTTTGAATTTTTTATATTTTTTCTTTTTTTAAAAAAAGGCCTCATGCAAGTATTAGTTTTTCAAAACAGAAATTCTATGTGGACCACGAGTAATCCTACTTTAGTGACTATTTTGTATTGCGTAAATCTAAGTGCATGCTTAAGAGTGAACAGAATTTTAAGTTGATTCTGACATTCATGCCCCTCTCCTAGTTTTTTTTTCCCCATTCCTTCTGATACCTGTTACTAGTTTCTAATAGTAATTTTTTTTTTTTTTTTCAAAATGGAATTAATTTTACTGCTTTCTACCTATTTTTTCTATTTTATTTAAAATATCCATTGTGTTGATTCTCTGTTCTCATTGCTGCCTTCAACTCCTGTCAGTTCTGCAATTCTGCAATGACCTTCTTGTTCTTGAGATGGTGTTGAACTGGAAATGGTTCTAGTGCTGATCACTACTGCATTATAGCAAGCATATCACTCATTTATACCATTGATTGATTGTTCTTTTGTGAATTTCCTATCCTCTTGAAATTATTATTGAAAATAATTATTTTTCCTTTATCTGAAGGCTCATGCAGCTAACTTGAAAAAAGGAGATAAGAAAAACTTAGTTATGTTTAGCAACAAACAACTGTTAATTCTGGAGGACAGCGTATTTGAGATGATCAGCAAACAAGCTTGGACAGACGTGTTATTGCAGGTGTACAAGGTAAATTGTAGGTACTTTTACAACTTAAATTCTGAAGACCTGATTGCAATAAATAAATAAAAAGCTTTTAAAGAGATCTTCAGGATACTCAAGTTATGTTGCTGGTTTTTTTTCCAAACAAATTTTTAATTACTTATGAAGTATATTATTTTTCTGCAGAGTCTATCTGAGAGTGTTTTAAATGAGAACACTTTCATTTTCCTGGTGCTGAAATTAGCAGTGTGATAATATGCTTTTATTAGGAAAGACTATATTAGAATACTCTGTATCTTGTAGGATTAAACGTTATATAGATCTTTAATTACAAAATAGAAAACTGTGCCATACTTTTTGCTTAGTTTGTTTAGAAACACTTTCCACTGGAAATACTTTGTTGGCTAGACATATTCACAACCATGATACTTATCACCATTTAATAGAGTGGAATTTTCAAACAGATAAGCATTTTTGTAATATTTATTCCTGCTACGGAACATGATCAAGATGGACCTCTAAAACTGTATTGAGTTTATTTTGATGATGACAGATAAGTACTTTGGATGTTTGAGTCATGTTTTCCAAAGTACTCATAGATGATCAGTAATACTTGCATGTCTGAAAATATTTACTTATTTTCAAAAGGATGGAAAATAAATTAAAAATATAAATATTACGTGGACTCTCCAGAAAGAACTGAGTGTAATGGAGTGACTCTGGTGAAGTTTTCCAAAGGTGGTTTAGGGAATTTATTCAGCTACTACACAAAGAGAAGTTGACTGAGCTGTGACTGTTCAGACAGGAGAAGTGAAGGTTCCAGGGGGATCTTATCAATGTGTGTAAATAGATAAAGATAAAGAAAACAGATCAATACTCTCCTTAGTGGTGGACTGTGGCATGGCAAAAGGCAGTGGCACATACTGAAATTCAAGAAATTTCATTTAAACATAATACACTTTTTTTACTTTGATGCTGGTTCCGCACTGAAACAGATTGCCCAGAGGAACTATGGAGTCTCCATCACTGGAGAAATCCTAAACCCAGCTGAACATATTCCTAGCAACTCATGCTAGCTGATTCAGATTTAAGCAAAGAGTTTGGACTAGATCATGGGTGTCCAAACTTTTAGCTTGCCTGGACTGCTATGAAGAGAAGAGGAATTGCCTTGGGCTACATGGAAAATACAGCGTATAGTTAACATATATGTATATAACAAAACCTTTTTTTTTTTTTCTTTTTGTTAAAAAAAATAGGGCAGCAAAAGCATACAACTTATGAGATACTTAAGCTTTTTTTTTTGGGTGCGTGAAACTAATGCATCAGTTAGTTTAATGGAAGTCTTGTTTAATAGAAAATTTTTATTGAGCTCTCAGTATGCTCATCAGAGATTTTTGATGATATTTTACTCTTCTTATACTTAATCCTTGAAAACAGTTGTTCATAAATGTGTACTTACTGCCCAAAAGTGATGACATGAGTAAGGTGTGAGTGTGAAGTGAGGGATATTTTTTCTGGTAACAGATCTAATTAAAGTCTAGTAAAGAGACATGATCAAATATTTGAGTTGAATATCTGATTGCATCTCTAAACATTCCATTTGAACGTTCACAGGTGATGTATTTATGTAGACTGAAAATGGAACTGCAAATATCCTGAAAGATTCTATAAAATATGTTTATATTAAAAGACTGACTAAACTGTACTAAAACCTGTTCTCAAATTCATTTATCAAAATGAAAAGCAAGGCTGCACATTTTTTGCTGTTTGCAAAATTGTGTTTAGCCAGTGTATCAAAATGCATTAAATCATTTGCCATAACTTTGGTACTGCACTGTGTCCTGGTTTCAGCTGAGACATTGTTAATAGCACCCCTATGTTTGATTGTTGCTGAACAACGGCTGCATTCTAGGGCCAGGCTGGGCTACTCAACAGGGAAGAGCTGCCACCATGATGGCATGGGGCAAGAGGTAGGCTCTGTGTTGGCTATGCCTGGAGTAGACAATCTTTAGAAATGCCTCAACTGTTCTTTCATTATGTGAGAAAAGTAATATTTTTTTCAGTAATACTTACTTAAACAATAAAGACTAGCAAACAATTTATGAAGCAAAAATGTCAAACTGATCTAAAATCAAGCAATGAGAAAAATAGCTGACATAAAAACAGGCAACAAATGTTATATATACATATGAAGACGAATGGTCCTAAGGTCATATGGAAGTCATATGGGAGTCCTACATGTGGAAAAATGCAATCATACAGACCAGAGCAAGTTTGCTATCTTTGGATTTTGCTAATTTATTCATAGCTCTGTGACAGACTCAAAAATATCCCCAAAGTTAATAGTACACAATTATGTTTGCTTTTTTTCTTTCCTGATGAGATTGAACTCTAAAAAATTTGTAATGAGAAATGGTCTAATTCATCTGGGGATACTGCCAAATATACTTTCAACATTTATGCATGTACCATCAAAAAGAGTCAGCTATTCAAGCAGCTCTGTCTTTTGTTTTTGGCTGATGCCTAAATAGAAGAGAAGTTACCTTCAATTTTAGTGGAATTATTAACAGTTATAACTTGAAACTTTCTAGTGCTTCTCACAGTAACAATTTTAATTTAATCATTTTTGTATCATATCGTTAATTTTGTTTACTTTTTGTGTTCACAGAAATTAGATCCAAAGAAATTTTGTTTAATCTTAATTAATAAAATAGAAAAAGAAAGAATATTTAAATGCCACATTCAAGTAATTTGTGTTTTCTTTAATATCATGAAGTGTTGCTTATTAATTCTAAATAAAATATTTTCTCCTTATATTTTCTCAACATTATCAAAAAGCAGCTAGAAAATTAACAACTGCCCAAATTGTTTATGGTTAATCTACTCCTTCAAATCTAAAATTATAGGATATGAAATCAAGCATTTTATAGTTTGATTCTCCACCTATTCTTTATAAAAGCCAACAGTCAGGCTGCTTTAGACAATACAAATGTCCTTGTAGAGTTTTTGGCTTAGGGGAAAAAGTGGATTTTAGGGTTTTGGTTTCAGTATATGTGGAAGTGCAGTTACTTATGTGGGATAGAATAGTGATTTACCCAAGATATCTGATTAGGAAAAAATTAAAGAGATAAAGACTTTGGAGGAACTTTAGTGCTGAATATGATTTGGGTTTTATTAGTTATGCTCTTTTCATGGAAGTATTTTTGCTTTGGAAGGCTTAAAATGTAAAATGAAATACAAGATAGCATGTAAAAAATGACTTGAAGTTGTGTAGAAGGTGCTTGCTTAAATCTGTGAACTCGTTTAATCTTCAAAACACTTTGGTATAATTAAGTACTGGTATTCTTGTGGCAATAGTTCAGAAGCACAGGCTTCTTTTCTGCTGCTTCAACCTTTCACTACAAATTTTTTAATTATTATTATTATTTTTTTTTAACTATTTTCTTCCATGTGTGCATTAGTCAAGTGCAGTCTGTTTTAATAAACTTTCTAGTCTTTTTAATAACTGAAAAGAAATTGTCACCATTGATTTACACTAATATAGCTGTGAGTGACTACTGAAATGTCTCTTTCTTACTCTGATATTTCCCACCACCTGTCCTGGCTGTAGTTTTCTGCCCCTTTCCTTATGCTAGA
This sequence comes from Phasianus colchicus, assembly GCF_987193195.1. Lineage (NCBI taxonomy): Eukaryota > Metazoa > Chordata > Aves > Galliformes > Phasianidae > Phasianus > Phasianus colchicus. The sequence goes on from NC_143436.1 coordinate 115,132,339, forward strand.
ACTGGTGCACTGTGTGAAGTTGGCTCATGGAGTAGGGGGATTTCAAATAGATCTTTAATCCCTGTGAGCGTTGTTGAAGAAGAAGAATTTCCCAGAAGAATGGGAAAAAGGCCCTGGTTGCTAGGGTTCTGAAAGTGGTTCACATTTGGACGAGCCTTTTAAGCCTTTTGTAAAGATGCGTTTATTGTCATTCTAATTCCCTGTTTCATGAATGAGAAACATGCTTCAGTTTCTCATATTCCTTCATCTTTCTGTCATGTAATAGTACATTTTTTACAGCCTTATCACATTTCTCCTCTTTTTGTCTCCCCCTTATGTACAGGGAATTACTCCTATCTGCTTTACTTGATTTGCTTTAGTCTTGTGCAGTTTGGCTAAGGTGGTATTCAATTCAATGTAATAAAGAATAAACAGAACTCATAATATAACACAGCTTTACACTGGGTCTAGTCACTTGGCATTCAGTGTCCTAATTTCTCTTTCATATCATCTTATTCAATCCCCTTTTGTGACAAGGGTGGCCATGGCTGCTGCCAAACAGGATTTATTTATTTACTTACTTTGGAAATAAAACATCAGAACAGTAAAGAAAAACAGGATATGAACTGTCAAGATAGCAAGATTGTTTTATATAAAAATATTTATTGGACTAGTTTTTAAATGCTCTGAATTTAAGAGAATGTTTCATGTCTTAAAAGGAGTTTCAGTAAAATGAAACTAGAGACAAGCACTTTTGTGATTGCTATCAAGTGAAATAAAATGAAACAGAATCCTCTCCTTCTCAAACAGCATGCTGCAATTTTAAGAAAATGCTGAAATAATTTATCTATTCATGAGAGATGTTGTGTTATCCAATTTGATGTTGGAAATAAGGATAGTATTCCTTATCAACCAGAATGTCATCTCATACTGCTTTCATGTCCATGCCTAATGCACTATGGTCCACTGTCCTATTATGAAATCTATTGCTGCAGAATTTACAGAGGAATCGACATCTACTCGAGCTTGCAGAAATGGAAAATCAAGTTTATTCTGGGGGGTGGGGTGAGGGTATAACCTGTGCAGAACAAAGGGGAACTTCATAAATCATAAAGGTACACTTGTAGCTTTCTTTATGAGCATGGGCTGAGATGCTGCTGGAATTCTAAACATTTGAAACATAATGGAAAGATAGAGACCAACAATAGAAGCAGTATTTTAACCTTGGGTCAAGTCACTTTTTCAAGAAAGATAATCTGTCTTTAGATTTTTTGAACATGTATTAATTATGATGCTTTTCTTTGTTAAAAGTAGTAACACTTCCTAATCTTATATCTGAACATTTTTAGATAGTGTACTATATACTAGTGCTTTGGTCCTTCAAGAGTATCTAAAAAGGAATGTGGACATTGGCATCTTGGGTTATGAATGATTTGAACTTTCTTGGTAAAAGACAGTAAAAGAATGTTTTATGGGTAAACAATGTTTTGTATTTTCTCTTAAATGCGGTTGCCATTATTCTTTCCTGTTTTGATCCTTTTGATTGAATGTCAGTTGATACTGATGGAGGAACATTGCAATAAATTAACCTGCAAGGACACTGCAGTTTATGAAAGGCAGAAAACAGTATTTATTTACTTTCTTTTTTGTTGTTGTTCCGATTGTTATCTGAAAGTCATGATGTAAAATTTTGAGATTTCTTTCTCTCTTAAGATAGTCACATTCAACTCATTTAAGTATCATGGAGAGAAATGAGTATTTCTAAACAAGTTAAAAATAAGTTAGTTCAGGTATGTTTGCATGGTACTAGATTATGCTGAACTTAAATGCTTCAAAAGTGACTCAATTTTCGTTTATTGTAATTAAACAATGATGGATGATGTAGTTTGGTGTCATGTATGTTAATAGACAACTGTATTTTATGTATCAGTTCATCACAAAAGGTTTTCTTCACAAAAAGTTGAAAGCAATGATGACAATCCTTCATGTAATCAGGAAAAAAATAAATCCAGGTGTATGTATGGGGACTCCAAAGTTATGTGGCTGTAGCTGTGCTATATTTAATGAGAGTTCCTCTCCATCTGCAGGAAATGGATCCCTTTTCTAATAGCTAGTATGAAGAGAAACAGTTATAAAAAGGGGTGCAAGCTATTTCCATTCTGATTTGGAAACAGGTTTCTCTTTATGGAATTAGTGTAGCTGCCATTTATGGCCATGGTCCTTGATGTTCTTAGTCACTGGGCAGGGTGGTCAGACTTGTTATTTCGATTTGGAAAAAAAAAATTAGAAGTATGGTATAGAATTTTTGATTTTAACTTGTTTATTTTTCTTATATACAATATAATACATATAGTATATATTATTTCTTATATTTTTTAATATGGGTTAATGTAAGACATAATCAGTGATCTCTGAGTGTGAAAATTTTACTGCAGATATGACAGATTTTTTTCAGTAGAAACTGTCTGTATAATCTGGATTTAAAGGATCATCTATGCCATGAACTGTATCATTTCAAGACTTCTTATAGACTGCATTGGAGATCAGTTTAGCAGTTCAGTAATTAATACTTTTTTTTTCTTAGACTATACACTGTTATTCTTGGAATATGGCATGGCTCACTGACATCAATTGGTTCATCAAAACTTGTAAAAAGTTGGCAACAGAGTATTTGAAAACTTCAATTTGCTTTTTAGTTAAGGAAGTAAAAGAATTCTATATAACCTAAGCAAATCTGTTCTCTGTCATACGTGCATGCTCATGTGCTATCTCTAAAATATTTACTGAAATAGAAAACTGTCTGAGTTTGAAATACTACTGTTTAATCATTCGACTTGAAATTGTTCTTTTTACTGTTTGTGTTTAAAATGCTTTTTCTAATTCCAGGTGTTTGTTCTACCACGTGTTTCTTCACGAAATACTGCTGATATGATCAATTTGGAAAACACGCAGAATGTGCCAAGAATAAACTCAGAAATTTTATCCAGTAATATATATTCTCCATATGAACGAATCATCCTCACTTGGTTGAATAAAAATTATGAGAATAATCGAAAAACTGTGTGGAAAGATGCTCAAAAAGGTGATTTTTTTTTTTTTTAACCACTATTTTCTCACTTCTCATACTCATTTGTTGACTTTAAAAATAATTATTCATGAAGGTATCATGATAACTTGCCACAGAATTTTTGGGGGGACAAATTACTGCCTATCCAAGTGTTTTTCCATTTCTTGTGCTTCTGTGTTACATGTTCAATGACTATCACTGTTCATGAAATATCTCCTCTTATTCTTGTACAGTTTCCAACTAGGCATTAAGGGTGAAGTGTGGTCAGTCTTCCCAGTTTCTTCTTCCCATTATTGACCAGAAAAAGGAAATGCTAGCAATAATCACTTTCTCTTAGTTTTCCTGACAATGGTCATATTCAGTTGTTTGTATCTGTGTTTATAGCAGTGTGTTTGTGCACTAGTTTTGTCAGATTTTTAGAGTAATTTTTGTGTGGACTTAATTCTAATGCCACTTAGAGAGGGATGTGATGGAGACCAGATTTTTTCCTGCTTGTGGGATCAGGTCTGATTCCTCATGATGATTTGAGTAGAGTTAGACAAAATGACCTTTTCAGTTTAAGACTGACTTCAGCAGTTCTAGTATTCAAATTTGGTAAAACAGATATGCTCACTGTTCATCCCGTAGCAATTATTACTTCTATTTCCTGGTAAGACTGCTCTCTTCTGCTTCTTGACCCTAACTTCATGCTGTCTTTCAGCATTAATTTTGAATGGGTAGTTAAAGCTAAGAAGGGGAAGTCTGATTATTACCAGGGAAGAACTCTATAAGAAGGTTTCATAAGCCACGAGCCACGAGAAAAGGTTGTCCAGTGTCCTTTTTTTCTTGAGTGATTTCTAACCTATATGAATTATGGTTAATCTATTTGCATATCATTTCCCTTAGTCTGATTTGGACGTATTCTCTACCTTAACTATATTTTGAATATTCCATTCTATTTCTCATTTTATCTGTGTAGAAACAAATTCTCAAATATTCTCAGATGTGTTGAATAATCCTACAGATAAAATGGAAGATCAGTCTAGACTTCATGCATTCAATAGGAACAGATTTCTACCTGTCAACTAGTAGTTTGGGTTGAATTTTATGATTAACTTGGGCAGATTCGCTAGCTAAGTAATATACCCTACAGTAAATATATTTACAATATATTGTGCTTGTGTCTAGTGCCTGTTCTGATGAAGCCATCTTAAAGGGCCAAGTAGTCTGCTCCTTTTACTGCAAGTTGCTGTTGTGTTTTATTCTGTCACATAAAACACATCTATACAGACAACAACTTGCAGAGAGAATGGCTGATGTTATGGTTTGCCATACATGCTGCATGGATATTTTGGAATTATAGTGTATTCCAAGTTGGAAGGCACCTATAAGGATCATTGAGTCCAGCTCCAGGCAGCGCCACCCAAAAATCAGACCATATGACTGAGTTGTCCAGATGCTTCTTCAAACTCAGTTCATGACCACTTCCCTGGGAAGCCTCTTCCACAGTACCTCACCAACTCTTGGTGAAGAGCCTTTTTCTGATACGCAACTTGAACTTCCCCTGTTAGAGCTTCATGCCATTCCCTTGAGTTTCATCATAGAATTACCAAGGTTAGAAAAGACAACCTCCTTTAAGGTGATTGTAGGGAGCAATAAGGTTTCCCCCAAGCCTCCTCTTCTCCAGACTAAGCAATTCCAGCTGCTCCTAGTAAGACCTGTTCTTCAGACCCCTCTTCAGCTCTGCTGCCCTTTTCTGGACATGCTCCAGGACCTCAGTGCCTCTCTTGTGGTGAGGGGCCCAAAACTGAACACCGCACTTGAGTTGCAGCCAGTGCTTACCAGTGCTGAGTACAGATGGATGATCACTACCCTTACTCCCACTGTCAATACTATTTCTGATACAAGCCAGGATGCCATTGGCCTTCTAGGCTAGCTGGGCACACTGCTAGCTCATGTTTAGTTGAGTGTTGACCAACATTATCATAAGACCTCCTCAACTCCACTATCCTTTTTTCTTGTAGTCTCTAACATTACTTAGATGTGAGGCTTGTTCTTGTCTCTGGGAACTTACTGGGCTGAGTATGAAAATCAAAATGCATCTTATTACATGTCAAACTTTTAATTGAGTTATCTTAAGGTAAGCCTAGAGTGAATAATAACCTTAAAACACAGATCCACTTGATATTACAGGCCTAAAATCCAACATTTCATTCCAATTGTAATATCTACTAATGATGCATCTGAAAGTTAATGGACTGCTCTTTTGGTTGCCTGAACAGAATATTAAAATATGAATATGTATGCTTGTTTTTAATGATATCATACATTTGTTAACAATTAGAAAATATTTATTTATTTATTTATTTATTTTACAATTACAATTTTTTTTTACAATTTACAAAAATTAGGACCCTGAAAAAAAAAAAAACAGTTTAATTACAGTATTGAGATTCTCAGGAAATTATAGTAACTTCTATTAAATCATGCTAATGGGACAGATAACTCAGTAGGTTAAATGCTTTCATCTGTGCAGATTCGGGTGAAGGTCCAGGGCCTCGGTCATAGGTGAGATGAAATTTGTGGTTATTGCCAGGTGATGTTTATCTGCTTTACAGTTCTCTCTTTCAATTTCACTTAATACTTCTCTGCTTTCAGAGAAGCATAATATTGGAATGTGAAGATATAAATTATATTTGCTTTCTATGTTTGTGAAGTTGCATATTCTGCCTTGCTAGTTCAACATTCTGTTTTATTATTCGTGAGTTCTATATTCTATTTGCTAGAGGACTCAGAAATATCTTGGTTAATGAACATTTTATTGTGCTTCTAATTCCATCTTTTGCAAAAAATTACAATAATAATGGAGATCATAATCTTAGTCTTATTCCTCTGTATTTTAATAGTGCTTAACTGCATGATCATATACTGTTTTGTTCCACAGATGACCTACTTCAGTATGTCTTTGAATCCTGTGTTTCAGCCTTCACTTTCTTCATACCCTTTCTACTTTTACTGCCTTAGTATGAACTGGTGCCGTCTTCTGTGCTGTTCTTGCAGCTAAATAGAGCAGATCACTTGATGAAAGATGAATACAAAAAAGACCAAGTTACTCAATGTCTCCTTTATCTTGCTCTTTGCTGGTAAGACTTGTATTCAGAAGTCCCAGACCCTTGAGATGAGTGGGAAAGTCTGGAGCTGGAATAATCACTTTTATTGAAAGAGGATCAGATGAGGGAGCACTTAAATTGGACAAATACAAATCCATATGACCTGATGGGATATACCATGAAGTGCTGAGGGATCTGGCTGATGTCAAGATCAAAATAATCTTGGAAAGGTTATGACAGCCAGGGAAGTTTGGCAGAAAAAAAATGTCACTCCTTTCTGCAGGAAGAAATATCTGAGAAGCTACAGGCCAATCAGCCTCTCCTTGATTCTTGGAAAGGTTAGAACAAATAATATTGGAAACCATTTCCAAACATATGGAGGACAAGAAATTGACTGGGAGTAGTTAACATAGATTTACAAAAGAGAAATCATGCTTGACCAATCTGTTTGCCTTCCACAGTGATTTGGCTAGTTTGGTGAATGACTGGAGAGCAGTAGATGTTTGTCTTAAGTTTGTCAAAGCATTTTGCAGTCAGGAAACTGACATTAGACTTAGTGGGTTATGGTTAGTAGTGCATAGTGTAGCTGGAGGCTGGTCATTAGTTATGTAACCCAGTGGTCAATACTGTGACTAGTACAGTTTATTGTCTTTGTTAATGATTTTGGTGATGGTACAAAAGTGCATCCTTGGCAAATTTCATGCATCAGATAGGTACTGCCATTCAGCTGGACCTTGACAAACTGCAGAAATAGGACAACATGAGCTACATAAGTTGAACAGAAGAGAAATTTCATATCCCTGCATCTGGATAGAAATTAACAGCATAAAAAGGGACCAACTAGCTAAAATACAGGTTTGCAGAGAAAGTTGTGTGTCCTGAAGGGCACTGTTGGTCATGAGCCATCAATAGATTGGCCAATAAAAGAACAAGAGCATCCTGGGCTGCATTATGAAGAGCATCACCAGCTGGTCAAGGGAGATAATTCTTCTGTATTCTGCCCTGGAGAGTCATATCTGGAGTGCTGGGTTCAGTCTGGGATCAACTTTACGCGAAACAGAGGATATGCTAGAGTGAGTACAGAGAAGGGCTGAAGAATGAAGTAGGGACTGATGAATCTGACAAATGGAAAGAGACTGAGAGAGCTGAGAGTAGCAGCCTGGAGAAGTGGAGGCTCAGGAGTGATCTTATCACTGAGTAATAAATATCCCATTGGGGGAGTAAAGAACATGGAACCAGATTCTTCTCAGTGATGGGCTGTGAAAACATGAAAAGCAATGGGTACAAATTGGAATAGAGGAAATTCAATTTAGGTACAAGAAAACTTTTTTTAGCAGTGCATCTGCTCTGAAAATCCTGAGGAAGTGATTTTAATGTGAGATGACATTTTAACAGCAAGAGCAGGAAGTAAAGTTCTTTGTTTCTAAACTGATTCTCTGGAGGGCTATTTCCAGTGTAGTAATTAAAACATACACTTCTGTTCCTCCTTGCATTTTATTTTGTTTTGTTTCATGTTATTTTTTCCCCATTTCTCATTTCAGAAGGGGTGATTTTGGAATCCATTAACTTTGAATTTGTTAGGTTTTAGAGACAATTGAGAAACAGGAGGAAAGGTTAGAGAAAAAAATTTTTGGAATTCCAAAAATTGGAATGTACAACTTTGTTCAGTTAAAATCACTCCAAAACAGTTTTTTTTTTTTTTTTTTTTTTCCCCAAAGAAATAATCTTGCTTTTCAGAGACTTGATGAATTAAAGAAGTGAACATGAATTAAAAAAAAAAAAAAGAAAAAAAAAGAGGAAAGTCATATTTCCTCCTCACTTCATGCTCTGTATTATACATATCATTTTAAATCTCTGCCTAGTTTCAAATGTCAGCACTTAAGGAAAAGGTTATTACTACGTATTTCTTGTGCAAATGTTTATATGTACCAGATTGAGACAGGACCATAGGCATTATCATAGCTAGAGATTAGATCTACCTCCTGAAATTTGCAGATCCTGGGAATCAGCAAATAGGAAATTTTTATATAATATTATAAACCATTGTTACTGCAGTAATTTATTATTGTTATGTTCTGCTTCAGTTATCCTTTCTCTTCCCCTTTAAATAGGCAGCCCCCTTCTTTCAGTCTTTCTGTGTATTCAGCTAGTTTGTCTTTCTTGAAGTTTGGTTCCAATTACTGTTTTTTTTTTTTAACCAGGTATGTTTTTACTGGAATTGAAGTAAAAGGATCAGTCTATCTGCTTAATGTATGACTCTTGTGCTTTGGCATCCTATTAGAATATTTACTTTTTTTGTAATGAAGAGTTAAGATCACCTGCCTTCCCTTAGCTGATTCTTTATCCTGCTTGATACTATTTCCAGATGGGAGTAACATATTTTTATGCTGTTCTCCCAGACACAAATGAAAATATCAAGTAGTATAAAGTCTATGATAGTTAAGCCTACAGTTTTTCAATGTTTTATCCTCAACTTAAAGGTACTTTTTTTCTAAACTACTTTTTCCTTACTTCATTCTGAAAGAGAATGTGATCAAAATCTTACAGTATGCCCAGTATTCCCCATATTCACATTGTGTTCTACCTATCAAAGAAACAGACAAAAATTGATGTAAATGAATTTATGGTGACTGTTGCTTGCTCCTCTGCCAAAGAATAGATTAACTTCTGTCATTTTTGTATAGAATTGGTATGAACATTTTCTTAATCATTCTGTGATTTCATTCTTGCCAGCAGGTAATTTAGAATATGAATATTGATTATTCATGAAATGTATCTGGACATCCATATAGTTATTTTTTTGAATGAAATATTCATACTGATCACTAAAAGCTTATATTTGATGCTGAAATACTGTGAAACAAAACTACACTCATTTTAGATCACTTGCAAATGCCAGTTACAGTGTATTTTAAGTTTCTCTAAAAATAGTAAAGGTGCCTACTCTAAGTTAATCTTGCTTAATTAATTTATTTCACTAAATGATTTCACTGATGATCATGAGTGAAGGACAGTAAACAATAAACTTGAAAGGTTCAGGTTACTGTGGTTTACTAAAGAACCAGCAAGGTCAGAGTTTTTATCCTATTTGATTATTCCACACACTCAATTGCTCCCTACAGAGCAGTGTTCAGAAGATGTCAACTTTTCTCCCAGACAGGGAGGTTGCTATTGGTCCAAGAAGATCTAGAAGAAGTCATGTAACTTCATGTTGCTGCATATAGTTACTGAATTTGTGCATTAACATCCAAGGTTATCCCCTGCCACTTGTCTCTATGGATCTCTCTGATCATCAGGACCTTCCTCATTTCCAGGATCTTTTCTTCATTTAGCAACTTCTTCACTTATTTTCTCTTTTTGTGGGGAATGTTTCTCTTTGGCCTCTTCTTTCCATAGCTCTAAGTCTGCAGTTTTCCCACTCTAGATAGTTTATACGTAGAAAAAGAACGTGATTATTCTCCTAATTTGTGCCTTCTGTCTCAGACCTGTTCATTAAAGGGAAGGTTCAGAACATGCTACTTTAGTCTATTCTAGGTGTTTTCAAAATGTGTAGTATAGCAGCTAGCAAATAACAGGAATCTGCCTCAGAGTTCAGAAGTTCAATTTTGGACAATTTAGTTTTTCTTCTCCACCAACCACACATTTATCTGCTGTTACTGTTTTTGTACTAAGCTGTTTTTGGCCTACAATGCACTTTTTTTTTTTTTTTTACTATGACACTGAGAATCTGTATCTTACATATGCACTAGTTTATGCTCTTTTTCCCTCACTTACAAAAAGGTACTTTCCTGAGTAAGACTTCTGATTTTGTTTATTCCTACTAAAATTGAGTAATTATTTTAGCAACATAATTATGTTAGAGGATTAGCTAGCAGGTATTCTGCTAGATCAGTTGTAATTAGGAAAAATAATTTACGTTATCTTTTCTAATTTATTCACTAGTATTTGAGCTAAGTTCAGTGATATTTAAAGGGTTAAACAACAAAAACACATAAATATCTAGACAAAATTAGGAAAATATTTCTTTCTTTCTTCTTTTTTTTTAATGCTCTGATTTTCTTACATTATAATGCTATAGTTTAAGAAATGTTTTTCAAAGAATATGCTTCCATATGGCCAAGCCATTTTTGTGAGGCATAGTGAACTGGATTGATGTGATCCAGGTTAAAAAGTAAATAAATATTTTGGCAGCCAGCTTTGTTCCCACGTGCACTTTGCTGCCGCACAGAGAATTGTACCAACATGAACAAAATGATTAGTAAAGACAGAAAAATCTATATAGGTGCTAGTGACAATTGATATTACTGCATTGCTTATTTTTGAAAGAACTGCAAGAAATTTATCAAGGAATTGAGATGAAGTTATTTTTTCCTACATTAGAAATCAGAAAAATTGAGTTTAAGAAATTAGTTTAAATTAATAATGACCCAATTTAGATGTGAAGGTGCACATTAGCTGTGCTCTATTTCTACTGTAGATTACAGAGAGAGATTATACATTTTGTTAGCTTTCATAATTGGTGTCTTTCCCTTCAGATTTACCAAAGACACTTAAGTTCCGAGTTTTCAGTTTGACAAAATGGAGTTTCAGTTAAACCGTAGGAAAAAATTAAATCTGATGCAGTGAAATCTTTCTTTTTCCTTTATACATTTATAATTGATTACTTTCATTTAGATCTGAAAACTTACTGTAAAATGAAGTTTTCATTCTAAACCACTTTTAAGGAACCTTTTTTTTTTTTTTTTTACTAGAAGTAAATTTCATGGATATTTAGAATAGAAATTATATTCAATTTTCTTTCTCTTCTTATTAATGAAATAACTACAATAAAGGAAACTCTATTTAAGTCTAAACTGAATTTGGTTAAACTTCCTTCAGAAAGACAGAGGCTTTAGTCATCATTTTAAATAACTTTTTCTTTTGTGGAATGTTCTAGAAGAAATATGATGTTTTCAGGAGAACAAAAGAGAGTAATCATCTTAATTTTTAAGAAAGCTCTCTTATTTAAACAATTAGAGATGAAGTTTTAGCAATGAAAGTAAACAAAATAACCCCTTAGGGCTCTCTGGAAGGAAAGAGACTGCTTAAGAACAGTGAAATTATAATTAATACATGATCTAACATATTTTATATAATTATTAATTCATAATAATATTTCCATCTATCTTCTGATATGGTAATTTTTTGTGGAGAATGAAGAGAGGGCAAAAGGTTGGCCAAAATTAAATCTGTTTTTATCCAGGATCTTACATTTGTGAAAGAAATCTTGCTGAAAGTAAATGGAAAGGGATGTTGGAAGGGGCCTGAATACTATCATGAGGAAGAGTGTTGCAGGTAGAGCTGTGCAGCCATTGGCTTTCAAACTCACTAATAACCTCCTGATCTTTTCTTTCTTTGAAATATTTGAAGTCACTTTGGAGAATGATTAGGAAAACATAACACTATAGAAAGCACAAACTGAAGTATTCATTGTCACAGAGTTAATTTAACTGAGATGAGTTTACATACACATATTGGTAAGCCCGTGCAGCCTGTTCTATACTTTCTCAGCAAAGCTATGTGTGTATGCAAAGGATCTGCAAATAGCTGATGTAAAATATTAGATGTTTAAATTTTTCCAAGTGCTGAGGCATCTGTATTCTCTAAATGAATAAAAGAACGAAGAAATACAACATTTGCTTAGAATTGTGCTAGGAGTTTGTCATAGGTTGAATTAGCTTTTTATATGTGTAAATTGCTAATAATGATCTAATTACTTTCCTATTGAATGTTTTGGTACATTCTTTTTTTCACTGCTGTAGTGTTTATTTTAGCAGTCAAAAATTATAACTAGCACCCTGTGTGGAAGTATTTTGCAGGAATAACATCACAGCTGTAGTGCTTTGGAAGTTAGACCAAATGTCTTTATTCCCACATTAGTTAATATGAGCATGAAGCAAAATAAACAACTTTTCCAGCTGACTGCTATTACAAGCAGTGGGTCATAAGTTTGTTTTAGATGTATAGTGTTTTTCTTGATAGCACAATTTCCTCTTTTTTCCATAAATGGCAGTGTTACATTCTGAAGTCAGAGTCTCAGCAGGACCATTATGAGCCAGCACCCCCTACTGCAAAGCATATGGACATCAAAATTTTACTTCTGGATATTCTTGAACTATCTTTGAAAATTCTCTAAGAACTTCAGTCTTTCATGACATACAGATTCAAAGTCTGATAAAATTCTATTGTGTGCTATTTAGAATTGTAGAATGGCTTGGGTGGAAGGGACTGATGTTCATCAATCTCCAACCCCCTAGCTTATTTTATGAAAGCAAATACTTAAAAAAAAAATAAAAATAGACTTTCCTGGAATTATTTTTTTGAGGTTGTTATTTGATATCTTTGCATTAATATAGGATTCTATCTGAACACAGTAATAATCTAATCACCATTAAATCTAATGATTTCTACTATGGTTATTTTGTTTCTTCTGTTTGACTCTTGGCTGTCTTTAGTTTTGAGCATGATACATACAGCACTTGTAGAACAATCTTATAAACTTACAACTAACCTATCTGGTATAAATAAAGAGTTCCATGGCCACCTGTAGGTAACAATAGCTACTTATTTGCAAGTTTGATTTACCCAAACTTCTTGGGATTAAATGCGCTGATAGTGACATATTGTGATATGATAGTACCAGCATCATCTCTAGCTTCTTCCCTGCCACTAGAGGCAGTTTTGCATCTGCACTTGATATAAAACAAAACTAGGTACAGGCAATTGAGGAGATATAAACTGAAAGTGTTAGTAGAAGAAACCCATTCTGAAGATTCACAGTGTATTCAGTGCTATGTAGAATGGTTACCACTCTGACTTATTTTAAGATCTGGATTTTTTTTTCTGTTGGAATGCTAATGGATTTGTGGCCTGACTTTTGAACAATAACAAACTTGGTTACATCAGCATTGCTAACATTTGGAGATATTTAGGAGTGAATAAAGTTTGCTAAGTTATGAAATTCAGTAACTTTCAAGGTACAGCAGCCTACTTGCTTTCCTAGTCAGTGTGGTTTTGGTGGTTGCTGTTCATAAAGAATAAAGCGTATTCTCAAAATACTGCCTCAAGTTTAAAACCCTTAACAACACTAAGTGAAGCTAATATCTACAGGATAGGATCTCGTAGTCTGTGAGAGCAAAAGATTAAGCATTCTTGAACTCTAAATTGGATCACTGTGTTCTGAATAGATAAAGATTCTGTACTTTCATTCTTTCTTGGACTTTCATTTAATTTACAGGATTTTTTCTGTAGAGTTTTTTAAAACATTTGTACCTCTGCTTTCATAGTCAATGTCTTGTAGAACGTAGCTTTTAATAAGGACAGACTTGAAATAAAGTTCTGAAATGTGTGACATGATAAAACATTTTATGCTTCTGTTGTTTTAAATTATTTCTGTGTCACTTACTATCGTCTCCAAATTCTTTTTCTAATGAAGATAGTGGACTGTTCTTAACATCTTCATATTACTATCATAGTATCTCAGTCTTACGAACTTTTTTTAAAGGTAGCTTTTTTGAAAAAAGGCAATATTTCTATGTATTACAACACTAGGATCTATGTGTAATACATAACATGTCAGTTCATCCTGGATTCCATAACATATTGGTAGTTATTTTTCAATCTTGGAAGTTTCAAGGTTGGTAAATTGTAATTGGTACCTTGTCTGAATGTATAGTGAAATAAAAGCTATCTAAATTATCTTGTGTGAAAGTATGATCCCAGACTATTTGTAATCATCTCAAGTTTCAATCTTTTCTTTTTGAAGAGTTTTTTGAAATGAGAATTTCAAATGACTATTCTTCCTATGGTTTGTTATTGTTAAACAAAAGTGCACTGTTTAAATGCTGAAATAAATGTAAGATATAGAATGCTTCAAATAAAGTACTTATACATAACTCATTTACTTTATTTACTTGCATCAATTTCATGTTAAGTATATTAGAAATAATTAAAAAAAAATTGTAACCTTGTGAAGCATAAGCCCTAAAAACCCAAACATAGAAGTAATGGCCTATGCTGAAGGCCCAGCTAGTAGCTTTGACTGACTTTGAGTTCTTTAAGTGACAAACAACCTAATATGAACTTGAAGAAAATTAATATTCTTTTCCTTCTTTCTTAAATGTTGCAACTGAAAATGATTCCTGTATACTTTTGTTAGTTTCAGTAGCTGTGTATGAACTTTATATTGAACCTTATATCTATAAAAATAGAAATAATTTACATGCTTAGGTACCTACATTTACAGCTAAGTTAAGTTAATGTTATCTACTTTCCCTCCAGTTGTGATGAATACCCTAAAATCAGAAGCAGAGTATATGAGTAACATTTAATGGCTCTGGAGATTTATGCCTGGAAACTTCTACATCTGAATGTGGCATGTTTTTCTGTTATTTCCTCTATTCAGTTGTTTCAGAAAGTCATCTTATTTAACCAGAATAAAATTAGTCATCTCAGAAGAGAGATCAGAAGAGATCTAATTCAACCTACTCTGTTTTTAAACTAGGTAAAGTACCACTAATGAGATGGATAGTAAATTTTGACCGGGATCTTCTAGATGGTCTGGTATTGGCAGCACAGATGGCAGCTTACTGTCCATTCTTGGTAAGAACTCTTCTTAATATCTTGCAAGTTTTATCCAGAGCCCAGTATTAATGTAAGTTTCTTTGGAACTGTTGGCTTCTATAGTTTTTAAAGGAAAAAAATACCATTTAGTGAGTATAGAGTCATTATTTCAGTATTTCTTTTTCTCTTTTCTAGGTATACTCTCCATTGATAATTTTAGTTTAAAATTTAGATCTTATGGATTTCTGAAAGACTGAAAATGCAAACACTTTAATTCTGCTTTGTAGAATATGAAAAATTTGAATTCTGTCTTCCCTAGATTGCTTCTCACTTTGTAAGGATGTATACTTACCCAAGGACTCCTGCACATTTTCTGCACAACTGTTTGATACTTGTGAATGCTATTCATGCAATCAGCCTGACTATAGACGTAAAGGTAAATGTTTTTGTATGATCAGTACTTATATACTTTTTAATTATTTTTTACATTTATGATAACAATGTATATCAAATTGAGATGAGATTTTACTGAATCAGTTTTATTTCATGTTCTACTGCATGATGGAAACCAAAATATTTCTTCATATAAATATATTTAATTACAAGTAATTTCCTTAATTTCTTGATTTGTAAAACTGTATATATATATATAACTAGCTGGATTAAAAAAAGAGTAAGTCAGTTTGGATATTGTAAATCACAAAATGACAGAATGAGTAGCCTTTATTGTTAATATTCTAAGGCAACATAGAAAAAATATATTGAAGAACTAACATAATGCAGTAGAACATTAAAAAAGTGATAAATTCTATAAATGTTTGGTGGCACTTAGGTCTCTCTTTCTAAATCATAATGACTCATAAGAATTCTTTCACAAGGTTTATACACAAATAAGTCAGTAACTTTGGGCTGCTACTTTGAGTAACACTAATCCATCAGACTCTGGAGTCCTTTATTAGAATCTCTTGTATATGTTTGGTAGCACCTCACAGATCTCTTTTCTCCCATTGGCCTACAGCCAATATTATGTATTTAACATATCTGAAGGGCGTCAGATACCATTTTTGTTGTCCCTAAAACTGGTTTTGTCCAGCTCCAAATCTATTTCTTTAAGCGGCTGACTGCAAGCTCTTTATAGGCATGGCTGCTGCCAGTACCGTGCAAATGTAAAAGTAAAATCAATTAGCCAGAGAGGTCTATTAAAGACATTGACGTCACAGGTAAACCAAGTGAAAAAAGACTGATCTTGTAAGCTAGTCAAGGAAACTTAGAGGAGGCTTGTCAAACCCTTGTACTAAGGCTTTGTAAATTCAGTACAAAACTTATGGCCTGTAACTAACCATTGCAAGGTTGTATTAAAAGACTACACTCTTACAAGGACTCACGTTGTTATCTTCTATATTCTGGTTGTATGTATTAGTTACTGGAGTATTGGCTATTTAAAATGTCTGATTCATCATCACATTTTCTCTTTTGCTCCCTTATTGATTAAAAATACTATCCTTACCAAAATTAGTAAAAACTAAAAAGGTCTCATCTTTCCCTTGATTTGATGAGTGGAGCAGCTTCCATCATGAGTAAACTGAATGTCAGGGACTGTGCTGGGCTGGAGTGAGTGTGGAACATATTGAGCTTGTTAGAATTCCAGAAGACATAATGGAATGAATGTAGCATTTGTCTGCACATAAGGAAACTTTCCAAAGGAATAAATAGCATTAGAAGTCAGGGATAGAGTTGCTGTGTGAACAGTTATGAAGGAAGCTGAATTACAACTTTTTTTTCCTTCCATTTGATTAGCAGGGCAAAACTAACCCTATTATTTTCCAGTTGTACTGGTATTTTTCTATTCCCACCTCCTGATACATATACGCTGTTATAAATGGCCATATAAATGTCTCTGCTAAACCAAGAAAATTGGCTGTTTCACAGACTTATGACTGGCAGGAACCGTAAGAAGATAATCTATATGCCATCTTCAAAATAAAGGCATACTTGGTTCATCTTTTAATAATAAAAACAGGCAGAAGCTGATAACTCATAAGAAAAAGATAGAAGATATCCAGGACATGCACCTTAATGCACTTAAAGAGTGTATTTTCAGATACAATGTAATAATATAATAAATTCGCCACATTTTTCAGGTATTCGTGTTCTTATAGATGGGAAAGCTCCAGCTCTCACAGCTTTGCTCTGCCCCACCATGGGCCTACCCGTAGTACTACCGCCCAGCCAGGCCTTGGCCTAGTCCCAACCCCAGGGAAATATACAGTGCTAGGACTGGGACTGCTCTTGCCTGGCCTGCTTCTGGTGGGGTGGTGGGAAGGAATAGGCTGTCCCCTTCTCTGGAGCTGTTATATTCCCTTTGGTTCCCTGTTGTGAAGAGAACAGCTGCCTCTTGCTGTGCCTTGGCATTTACCTCTGCCTTCTGTTTATCTCCCAAGTTTGTAAGAATTACAGTTTCACTGATCTTTCTAGATTTGCGTGTTCTTACTGAGATGGGGATTCTTACATTCAAGACACCAATCATCTTGTTACAGCATGATATGTCATGATCTGGAGCAGCAAGAGGAAAAACTGCTAAGTTCACTCATGATAATTCCTTACTTTTATTTTCACTTCTGTAGTAGATGAAGAGTAACTTCTGATAAACAGGAAAAAAAATACGGAGAAAAAAAAAGCTTTTTCTGCACTAGAAAAGCCGTGTTAGAAAGGCTCCTTACATTTTTAAACTTAGAAGCCAGTTTATTCTGAAATTTTCTGATTTGAAATTCAGAATGGTTTGCACCCATCTGTGATGAAAGAGCATCGTATTTTCCCACTTCTGTGTCAAGTGTAGGTTCATTCTTGTCAGAGAAATTGTGATGGGAATGTTATTTTGATGACTCTATAGGAAATGAAGCAAAACTTGTAAGCTCTAGTTATTCTCCTTAGTGTTCTCTAGAATCTTTTGAAAAACCAACTGTTTGTTGCATTAGGCAAGAATGCAGTAGGCTGATGGATGTGAATATTATTTCAGATGCTTGGCATTACTGACTTATTTGCAATACAACCATTAAGAAAACTTAGCTTATAGACTTTTATCCTGCTTCTTTCTCAGATATACTGAACATAACTTAAGTAGAACGGTTTCTCTTAAGCTGCCTTTACTGTTTTTAACTGATTCTAAGGGAGATTATAGATGTGCTTGAAAGAGAAATCCATTGAGGATTTCTAAGTAGACAGAAGTCTTGTATGGTTCAGCGAGTCTTGTACCCAGGATGGGAAAATACTGAAGTGTATGTGTACTTACCTTCTGAGTGTCTGCATTTAAGCATCACTTTGTAGCCACTGTTGGAAAAGATGATCTAAGCAGTATTTTTTTTTGCCTATGTTATGAACCACTAGGCTGCACTTAGCTTACTTCATGTAAAACTTTTTCTTTGGATGTTTGCTTTAAACTAATGACTTTTTTTTATGTCATGTTGGAAGTAGGTGTCTCCACTGGAATTTCAAATTTTTGCCCTTTTTACTCTTTTTCCTCTCAGAATCCAGCATGTCATAATGAAGCTTTTTGTAGCTGGCAATGCTTTGCCAGATGCTGGTTCATCAGTCACAAAGTAGAAGCAGTTAGAAAGTGGAGCTATTTGTGTTTGTGCTTGGATTGATGGATCCGTTTGCTTTCTTAGAGCTTCTGTCTTAGGAGTTACATCTCAGTTGCTTTTGTATGGTCCTATTTTTAGGCAATAAATGTGAACTAATAATTACTTTTTAATAATGTCAAAAGAGGAGGAAGAGTCAATAAGCAATTTCTAATTAAAAAGAGTTAATTAACTCTTATTGAAAGCTGATCTCATTTCTTTGTATAAAGAATGAAATAGAGAAGAATTTAGACCAATGGCTCTAAAAATAATCAATAAATCCTTAATGTACTAATTTCCAGCATCTGAGAAATTATGTCAATGGAAAGACCCCTTTATATTTGCCCAATTTCTTATACCTTTTACACCAGCAATTGCTCTGTTGGCAGAGGCAGATTAGGGATGTTCCTAGGGGATCCATAAGTGTTCAGATCATGTGGATTCTTCTTCAGTGTCATTACAGCTGCTTTTGTGTTCTGATGCTGAAGTATAAAGCTTTTTTTGGTATACCTATGGGAGGAATTAACCAGAAGAACATGAGCCTTTCTGCAAAACTTGAAGATAGACTCATTCTTGTTCTGTCCCTCGGAAGAGATATTTACTTTTTCGCACAGTCTTTTATTACTTCTTGAGCTTTTAGAGAGTTGAGGTGGCTGGTTCTTAGAAGTGCTGGACTATATTCTCTAATATAAAGCTTTCAGTAACTAGGAGGAAATAAACTAACAAAGAAGCAACCCTAACTCAGAGAGTTACAGTGATAGTGGAAATGTCTAAATATCTCTCCTACTTTCTAAAAATAGTCCAGAAGTGGCAAAAAAGTTTTTCTCCTGTGTGACTTTGTGATTTTCCAGCCTGTGTGACTAATACAATTAATTTCTTTTCCTAAACTCTTCATTGCTATTTACAATGCAGAGTAGCAGTAGTTATCAAAAAATTTTCTGAGAATGAAAATTAAATATTTAGTTTAATTTCAAGGTTTCTGTTGAGAATTCACATAGGTATGGTTCTTCCCATTGAGTTGCTTTATTGAGCTGACTATTTTAGGCTTATTATCTACCACTTTTCAGAACATCCTCATTTTCTGTTTGATCTCTTGAGGGTAAGTTTCAGAAATTGCAAAAAATTAACAGTTTTTTTTTTTTATTCTCGATTTGTTGTTAATCTTCTCCATACTACCACATTTGCTCTCATCTGGCAGATTTCAGTTATACTTGCCCTTATTCTAGTATGACTCTTCATAATTATCTTCTTGCTGATTTTCAACCTATGTTACAAGTCTTCTTTATAAAACAATGCTTGTGGGAATGTGTAGAACCTTTTTCAAAGTATTACTGTATTAAATGAGCCTCAGTTATGTAAGGAATTCAAATGAAAAAGGGCACCTATTAAAGGGTTTACATGCTAATGCAGTAGTTTGATGTTTAAATCTCTTCCCAACTGTATGCATTTTTCCTTAGGACATGATATTTAATTTAGGAGAGAACTTAAACAGAATTATAAAAGTTTACGGGCAACATTATTATTACATTCTAAGATTCTATGTAAGAAATTTAAAAATAATTAATTTAATTAGCTTGATTCAGGAATTTGTTTGAATTGGTGGCTAGATATTTTCTGCCTGTATTTTCTGTGGGAAGTTACTTCCATTTTCTTTATTTGATCAGGCTTAATGAAAAGTTCATGTGATGGTGGAAGAGTTACTATTTGTCTTGACAGGGAGACACTAAAGACACTGAGGACTAAGACTTTGATGAGTTCTACAGTTGCCATTTAAATTCATTTTTCTAAATCAAATATTTGAGATTCGGTAATCCTGTATATAGCAATTTGGCATCTGCAGTAAAAATAATTGTATGCTTGTGTTCCTTTGTTAGTTGGATTGTGTTCATACAGAGCTGCAGAACTGTACTTAGCAGTACTTGGGATGGCATTTTACATAGTAAACAGAAAGATTAAAAAATCTTTTTTAAAAAGATAAAAAATACATATTTCAGTTAATGGATTTTACTTGCTTTTTATATTCTGCTTCACTAAATAATAAAATAAACATGTTTTTGCCGAAGTACAAGGAAAAAAGGTAGGTTTAATTTTTAGCATAGGTTTATTGCCAGAGCATGTCAGTGTCCTTCAAGAAATAGTATTTTTGTACACTGACAAGACTGTTATTCATCTGAGCTCTGAGCCTGCATCAGTTACTAGTAGGTTGCAAAAATTTGTATGGTAAGAATTTATCTTAAATTTTTTATTCTGCATCTCTGTGTCTTTATAAACTGTCAGGCAAATCTTAATATGCAGTTGTTATTTCTTTTATGTTTTCAATATTAGGCCACTGATATCTGTGATCCAAATCCAATCATGATGCTTATTCTGTGTGTCCACCTATATGAAAACCTTCCTCATTACTTACCTAAGAAGACTATAGAATTTACAGGTGCTCTCCATGCAACTATTGTTAAACAGGTACTGATACCACTGAATTCAGATTTGTAGAAGCATCAAGTTATAACATGCTGTATATTATTATATTATGTAGATACCGCAACACAGAAATGAGTTTCATGTCATTTTGTGACTAAATGTAGAAGAGGAAAGAATTGTCTTTTTTTTTTTTTTCCTCTTCAGGATTGGGATCCTGACTTCTTGTTGCTGTTTTAATCCTTTGCTTGTGAGCACAGAAAAAATCTACAAATTTAAGAATCTTTTCTGAGATAAAGATATAAGAGAATCAGAGATTAACAGTTGGCATTGGCATGCAGTGTACAATGCAAAAAAAGTACTCAGAAAAATTAAGGTCTAACAGTCTGTGGGATGTCTGCACTGCTTAGGGAGAAAAGTGATCTGCCTAGTAGTTTGAAGTACTGTCTTATTTTGCGATATCCTTCATTCATATTTTGGAAGCTAGCTCCAGAATTTGTTTTTATGTTTTAAAAATTGAATAAAAATATGATGATTTTGTTGCTGTTCTTGTGATAGATTCGTCTGAAAAACCCGAGTGTTAAAACTTTGGCATACACCGCTACTCTTGTAGGAAGAGATGCTAATGATTTCTCATTGCCTGAAGGAAACACTGTAATCATTGCCCCTAAGTAAGTAATGAGTTTTTAGTGCTATAAGAGCCAGAGGAATCACAGAATGGGATTTATAGGACCATAGAATCTTAGGATTGCTCACATTGGAAAAGACCTTAAAGATCATCGAGTCCAACCACAACCTAACCGTACTACCCTAACTCTAACAACCCTCTGCTAAATCATGTCCCCAAGCACAACATCCAAACAGTTTTTAAACACACCCAGGGATGGTGACTCAACCTCCTCCCTGGGAAGCCTATTCCAGTGCTTAACAACCCTTTCTGTAAAGAAGTGTTTCCTGATATCCAACCTAAATCTCCTGTTGTCTTCTCGCCTGTCACCAGTGAGACCAACACCAAAAATTTAAATTTAATTTTGGGAAAACATTAGATTAACATTTTTAATAAGAGAAATACTCAAAAGACATGTCTGTGTTTTCTTTTTTGTTTACTCAATACATTATGCTTTTCCTGTGCAATATAGCTATGACTAGACATAGCAATATTACTATTTGTTGAAATATTGAAGTTATAAGGGTATAGTAGTGACTTTGTTAAGAGTTTTTAAGTTTATGCTGCAAGTCCATTGAAGATACTCCTTTGCAGATGAAATGGAATGGAGGCTATACAACGGAAAGCAAAGGTCAGCATTTGAATTAAAATAAGCCACGAAGAAGAAAAACTTGTCAATTGTATTGTCAAATTCAAAACTCAACACAAATACAGTACTCTTAAAGGTTGATCAACTTTTCAATATTAAGTAGGATGACTATTATAAATATATGCAGGAGGAAAAGTGAGTAGTGGCTATGTTATTGGTGAGCTCTGAGGCTGATTTGCATTATAAAATCATAGAATAGCTTGGGTTGGATGGGACCCCAAGGATCATCAAGTTACAATCCCCCTGCCACAGGCAAGGCCACCAGCCTCCAGAAAAGTTTCATTTTTCTTAGCATTTTCTTCAAATAAGAATTAACAGAAAAATGTAATCTTAGAAAATGTCATGTGTTTCTCTGAATGGTCAATACTGTGGCTGTTTTTCACTTCATCTTGCATGTTGAAGGCTTAGAGATTCTCCTGATATTCCTCAAAAATATTTTTAAGATATTACTTCTGTGTTCATCACCATTCAGTTCTCAGATCCCAAGGCAGTTTTCAGTAAGAATTTTATTTTCCTCGTGTTCATCATAGAGGAGAGTTAGAGTGTTAGGAGACCTCCTGGAAGGTTTCCTTGATAGCAGTAGTAATTTAGGGACAAATTATGTCACTACTGCTATCACATTATAGCACTTATGCCCTCACTGTAATTGTTCAACTTACTTGAGAGGATTTATGAATTGAATTCACTTGAAAAAGCAGCTGTTCTTACCACAGTTGTGAAATAAATTAACACAATGCCAATAAACACATGGCTTGCTGATTGCTGTTACAAGTCCTTTGCCTCACCACATACCTGTAACTGTGTACTCACAGTACGTAATAGGCATATTTCACAAACCGCCAGTAGTTTGCAAATGCTTTAGAATTCCCAGTTGGCAGAAGACCAATAAATGACACAATTTTTCTATATTTTTCTATATTTAATTTTTTCTTTCCCCCCCCCCCTCCCCCCCCTCAGGCTGCTCATATACTACTAATCACTTAATGGGGAAGGCTGATGTGGGGTGGGAAGAGATTTTGTTTTGACTTTAGTACATGTTAGCTCTTCCCAAAAAACAACAAACAAGTCTGTACATTAAAAATACAACTTTTTCCCAAATATATATTTTAATTAGTTCCTCTGAAGAATTATTTGAATATTATCAGCTTGTATAATTTACAGAATTGCAGGATTTTTTTTGTAGATTGACTTTCTACCATCTTTTTCATATTGTTTATTATTTAAAATTTTTTTGAACTATATAGAATAGTTCTGACATTACAATGAAAGTTACACCAGTCAATAACTCACTGTTTTCTTGCTTTTAGAAATGGTAATCTCAGCATTATAGAGTGATTTTGAGTGCTTCAAAGTGTGAGCTTCAGCTACTGAACTTTTGTTGTTGGTCTTGCTTAATTGCAGAACTAATGGAAATCATGTTATTTTTACCCTTTTCCTATCAGAAACTTGATCTGTTGTTTACATGAGAGTACTTGGATTTTTTTCCATCTCTTTGCTATTCAACTTTACTTATTATTTTGAAGGCTCTTTTACTCAATTATTTCAGTCTTGGGGATTTTATTAAAAACTTCTAGATCTGCCTCACACTATACACTGCAGGATGTTTAGCTGTTTAACATACAAAATTGTATTCAAATAGGGAAGCATAAAATAGATCAGTTGTTGGCTTAGGGCAATTATATAATATGAGGGAACTTTTTCTGATTGTGTGTGGGAAGAAAAATAAAGTTACATACTGAATACATAAAAAGCAGTAAGGACTTATATTGGTTTTTTTTTTTTTTTTTTAATCTAAATAGTTCTTTTATTAGAATGTTTAAAGTGCTCTTAGACAGGAGGTTGAACTACAGCGAAGTGTTTCTGAAGAAACAAGTGCCACCTTCCCTTTCAAAGATTCTAAAATATGCTCCTGAAATGATATTTTAGAGTAATTCTTGAATTACAGTTTTATGCCTAATTATTCAAAGAAATATTACTGTTATTTTGCCTAGGAGTCAAACAACTATAAATGTGGAATTCACTAGTCGTTTTCTGCACCCTGCTGAAGCAGTATTGCTGCTGACCTCAAAGAGAATGGGTGGAATAGGTGCTGCCACACTTACATTCTCACTGAAATCTGAAGTCAAGCATATTGAACCTGCTGTAAGTCTATGTGTGAAATTATTATTGTCACAAAAAATATTATTCGGATGTATGTTGTATCAGTCAAAAATGACCTGAGGTAAGAATGAAAAGGTGAGTAACCATCAGCAATTGAGCTATTAATGCTCAGCTTTCCAATGTTAGTTTATGTATATGCAGAGAAAGGCCTAGAGGAATATCTGAGATATAAAAGGATGTAAATCTCACAGAGATCTGGAATAAATTAAACATTTTTGCACAGATTGCTCTGAAAACAAATCTGAATCTCTTTCACTATGTGAATGTCTTTGGAATTTTTTTTTGAAAAGGTGGTAATATGCTTCTTCATTGTAATGATTTCACTTGTGTGATGTAAATTTGTTTTAGATGTTGGCAAATTTATTTAAGCTTTTTGGTTTTGGTAGTCTTTAAGATACATCCCAGAAATAGAGCAGGGATAGTCATAGTTTCCAGCATTTGTTATCAAACGTTCTTTTAGCAGATCTGGATATATTCTTTTCTGAAATAGATGGAGTTTATATGATTCTCCTTTCTTACATGACACTTTTTATACAATAGCAATAGACACTTTTATTAGAAAGGATGGTTGGGGCAGGAATAAAGAAAGAGAACATGAAAAGTTTGGTCTTGTTCATGTGCTATCATTTTGAAGGTGGAGAAATTAAACATGTTTAAAAAGAAATAAGCTTTAACTTTACTGGCAACAAAGTATTTAAATTGTGTGAATTATATAGTCATCAGTGGTTAAATTCTTAGTAATATTCTCCTGGTAGTATTTCCAATGAATGCGGTTTTGCAATTTTTTCACATTTATATAAATTTTTGTTCTCTTATAGGATACATTAAAATGCAAATCTCCATGTTATGAGTTGAAGAAAGTTGTCCTAAATGTTACTAATCCCTTCAGAACTGATGGCATATTCAGGTAGACAGTGCTATAAAGACAAGTCTTTAATATTCATGCTGTTTTATCAACTGTTCCATATTTTTCATATTCTGTTTAAAAATGTAAAACCTTCAGGTTAAATTATAGGGATTTGCATTACCAGAATTGTTACAAGTACTGTGAAGTGGAAGCTATCATGATAAATAAAGAAGATGAATAAGCCTTAATTGTAATCCATCTCAGTATAAGGAATAAAGTTAGAGCTTTAATCAAATGGAGTTCATGAACTTTGCTTGTATTTTTATGTTTGGCTGAGATCCAGCAGAATTCTATAGAAAATCAAGCTATGTTAATTAATAGTTGGTTGTTTTCCTCCAATCATCTTTATCCTGCTGTTTAAATTATTAAGCATGCAAAAGAAAGAACATACTTTTGCCTTGAGGCTTGCATCTCTATCAGTTAATCTAATTTTTCATTTGCATTCATCATAGATGTAACAACTGCAGAATTAAGGTTGTTTTTTTTTTTAATAAGAAAAGGAGTAGAATGCTGTGTCTCTTTATAAATCTCTGTATTTTGATCTGTATTTTGTCTTTAAACATAAGTTCTTATAATTCATTTATTTACAGAACCATTTTCCATAACTTTCAAACTTATTTCATTGATCTATTCAGTGTTCTCCATAGGCTGCAAATGACATTTCTCTTCCATCCACAGTTGTTATGGTGTAGACATTTGTAAGAGGATTGCTTTCATAGCTCCACTGGTGCTCCAATACTCCAATGTGGCATAAGTCTCCTATGTGTTAATCATACAGAATCAGAATCATTAAGTTTGGAAAAGATCTCCCAGATCATCCAGTCCAAGTGCCCCCCTATCACCAATATTTCCCCACTAAACCATGTCCCTTAGTGCAACATCTAAATGTTTCTTGAACATTTTCAGGTACAATAATTCAGCCACCTCCCAGGGCAGCCTACTCCAGCGCTTGCCCACTCTTTCAAAGAAGAAAATTTTCCCAACATCTAACCTGAATCTCTTCTGGCGCAACTTGAGGCCATTCTGTCTCATCCTATTGCTAGTTATACAGAAAAGGCTGATCCCCATATCACCACTACCTCCTGTCAGGTGACTGTAGAGAGCAGTATGGTCTCCCCTGAGCCTACTCTTCCCCAGAGTGAACAATCTCAGTTCGCTCAGCTGGTCCTCAAAAGACCTGGGCTACAGATGCTCTCCAGCTCTGTTGCCCTTCTCTGGACATGCTTCAGGGCCTCGATTCTTGTAGTGAGGGACCCAAAACTGAACACAGTACTCAAGGTGCAGCCTCACCAGAGCTAGGCACAGGGAGATGATCATTTCCTTACTTCTGCTGACAACACTTATACAGGATGTTACTGACCTTCTTGGCCACCTGGGCATGCTGCTGGCTCATGTTCAACTGAGCATCAACCATCACTCCCAGATCCATTTCTTCCACACAGTCTTCCAACCACTCTGCCCTGAGCCTGTAGTGCTGCCTAGGGTTGTTGTGGCCAGAGTGCAGGACCAGGCTTAGTCTTGCAGAACTTAATCCCATTGGCTTCCATCCAGTGATCCAGACTGTCCAGATCCCTCTGAAGTGTCTTCCTACCTCGAGGGAGATAAACGCTTCCTCCCACTTTGGTGTCATTTGCAAACTTACTGAGGTGCGCTCAGTTCCCTCATCCAGATCATCAGTAAAGATATTGAACAGGACATGCTTCACTATTGACCTGTGTGGAATATCACTTGTGACCAGTAACCAGCTGAATTTAACTCCATTCTCCACCTGCCTTTCATGAACCCATGCTGGCTGTGCCTGATCCCCTGGTTGTCCCACACATGCTGTGTGATCTCACTCAAGATGATCTGCTCCATAACCTGTCCTGGCACTGAGTCAGGCTGACAGGCCTGTAGTTCCCCAGATCCTCATTATGACCCTTCTTGTAGATGGCAGTCACACTGGCAAGCCTCCAGTCTTCTGGAACCTCCAGCAGGAATAATGATAGATGGTGGAAAGTGGCTTGGCAATCACCTTTTCCAGCTCTCTCAGCACCCTTGGGTGAATCCCATCCAGCCCATGAACTTGTGACAGTTCTGTCTCTTAACTGTTTCCAACTGAACTGTGGAGGTTTTATTCTGCTATCCATCCCCGACATCCAGATCAGGGAGTAGAGTACCCTGAGGATAATTGGTCTGACTTTTAAAGACAGATGTCAAGAAGGCATGAAACTTCAGCCTTTTCCTTATTTTTAATGGTCACATTCCTTGCTGTATCCATTAAAGGATGGAGATAGTCCTCCTCTTATGGTTAACATATTCGTAAAAACATTTTCTTTTCTCTTTTACTCCAGCATCAAAGTTGAGCTCAAGATGAGTTTTTGCCTTTCTGATTTTCTCCTTGCATACCCTAACAACTTCTTCGTACTCTCCCCAAGTTTCCCATCCCTTCTTTTTCTCCTGGAGCCTTAGGAAAAGTTCCCTGTTCATCTTCTTCCCTGCTGGCTCATCTTTCTGCTCAGAACATATTTGTTTTGTTTGCCTTTTTTCTCAGTCAGTGAGGTGGTTATTGAGACTGTCTGTAACCTGTTCTATGATTTGGATAGCTCTCAGAATAGATTAAAGTGATTAAGGAGTTTAATTTTATATGCATCTTTCAACAACTACTTGACAACTACTCACAGTAATTATGAATTTGGGCCACAGTTTAACCAGTAATCTACAATTAAATGTTTCTTTGAATATTTTTTCCAGTATTTAGAGACATTTACTATTCCACAAGAGGTAGTATTGCTTATTTGCAAATAACACTAGGAAATATACTTGTGATATCAAGGAAGTAGCTCTTCTACCAAAAAGAGGGCTAAAAATCTTAAAACTACACATATGATGTAGTATTATCTGAGAAAAGTGCAAATTGAAAGATGAGCCTCTGGTTTTGTGTTAGATATCAGATATTTCCAAAAGCTGTGAATTTTGTAGCATAAATTCTATTTTAGAATATTATTTCCTACTTAAAATATCAGTATTGCTTGTCTTCAAATGCACATTCTTTTTGTTTTTAATGTTTTATTTTAAACAGTTTTTTTTGAAAGAAAGTTGGTTTCCTTGTCATAACATGACATATACTGCAGAGCATTCCTATGATAACAGATCAATCTGTAGTATTGATTAAGTAGCAGTTTAAAATAATTTTCAGTAATCTGGAATGCGTGTCTCAGGATTTACATGCTTACAAAACCTTTAAAATTTTCATTATTAAATTGTGCAAATTACTTTAAGTTATTAAATCAAGAAGAATTTACCAAACTACTAAATATTTTTAATAGTATTTTGAAAGTACCACAAGCTGAAAACAGTAAGCTTCTTTATCAAGCATTTAAAAATTAGAATAAATTAGATTTTATTCTTCATCCTCCTAGTAAAAAGTAGTGTTTCTGTGTACTTGCCATATTCCAGGGTCATTTTGCTGGAATCCACAAGTTACTTAAGTCAGCCAGAACAAGTACATCAAGCCAGGCAATTAAAACAGGAGCAAATGTTCAGGTAAGTTTTGAATGGCAATTGCTAATTATAATGTAGGACAAGGACTAATGGCCTAAAACTTGAACATAGATAGTTCCATACTAACATGAGGAAGAACTACTTTATGATAGGAGTGGCGGAGCACTGGAATAGATTGCCCAGAGAGCTTGTGGAGTCTCCTGTAGAGATATTCAAGACCCGTCTGGATTCCTACCTGTGCGACCTACTGTAGGGTACCTGCTTTAGCAGAGTGGTTGGACACAGTGATCTCTTGAGGATCCTTCCAACCCCTGTGATTCTGTAATTCTGTAATATATGGAGTTGTACTGTTTTATTATTATTACATGTATCTGTGTATTTTGTATATATACAACAATACCAGTTGTAAAGAATTATGGGCTAGGACATGGAAAGCATAGTAGAAAGAAGCAATATTTTAAAAACAATTTTGAGATAATTTACTGAAACAGTGGAGAAAGAAAAATATGATATAAAAGGTAAACACGAGTGTGATATGCTTTCTAAAAAAAGTATCATGGAAAGTAGAATTAAAAGGTGAAATATTGATGCTGGGATGCGGACAACCATGATGACTTAGATGGCTGAAGTATTGAAAAAATTGTCAGTAAGATTGACTAGCTCCAGGTCACTAGAACCTTAGAAGAAGGAATAGTTCTGAATCTTGGAATGAAGTCTGTAGATTTATTTGAAGGTAAACCTGCCTGTTATATATGGGCAGTCCAGGGAATTCAGACTGTGCTGAAGTCTAAAATATTGCAGGTTCTGTAGGCCCCTGTAGCTGCAAATGAGAATGAGAGGATGTTAATACGGAATTATTGAAATAAATTAATATAATTTTGTGTCTAGACAGTATTCCTTAAGCAGACCAGGGGCAGATTTGCTAGCATAGGGAATCTAGAAGGTGAAGGAGAATTCAAAATAAGTATGATAAATGTAATGAAATCACAAAAACTGAAAAGCAGAAAGTAACAGAGAGACAAAGAGATATATATCATAAAAATGGAACAATGTGTAAGTAGATTTATAGTCCAAAAGAATTTCTGTCTTCACTATCTCTAATTGTTAGACAGTGAGATAAGTATCAAGAAGTTCAGATGAACAGCAAGAAAGCTTTAGGAGTACTGAAGAGTAGAGATGTAGATCAGAATCATTCAT
Source organism: Phasianus colchicus (assembly GCF_987193195.1). Classification (NCBI taxonomy): domain Eukaryota; kingdom Metazoa; phylum Chordata; class Aves; order Galliformes; family Phasianidae; genus Phasianus; species Phasianus colchicus. The sequence goes on from NC_143436.1 coordinate 115,162,170, forward strand.
AGACAAGGTAAAAAGAAAAAGAGACAATCCAAATAAGGTTTGGCACTCTTTTCATAACACTCTCTGGAAATGTCCCAGTGTAGATCACTAATATCTAATACAATTTTTGGAACCTGCCAGACATTACAAATTGCACTGTTTTAATAACTGTCAGCTTAATAACTCTATTTTTCAGCCACGGACTGAAAGTTTTAATTCTAAGTTATTTAAGATAAAATCATAACCATAGCTTGTGTCTGAGCCAAAGTGTAATTTGTGGTTGCAGTCAAAACCTCTATTTCCACCTGTAGCTGAATGATCTTTGTGAGAAGGGTGATGGCTTTTTTTTTTTTTTTAATCCAATTGAGTTTGTTTTTCTTTTATGTATATAGTGATAAATGTGACTAGACTTTTTTCAAGTTACAAATTTTTCTGTGCTTTTTGAAGCCCTCGACACCTTAGTAGTTGTCCTTAGCCCACATCTGTGTCCCAGTATGGTCTTCCCCCTTTGGGAGAAGAACCAGATGAAGAGATACTTGCTACATGGCCCAGGAATTCACATATAAAACTATGCATAATTAGTTCTCAAGCACGTTGATATTTTGACTGATGTCCGTTAAAAAAAAAGAAAGATGAAAAAATTGTGGAATGACACTAAGAGCTCCAGTTTCCAATTATTAGCTAACTTTTCCGTCTTAGATTCTCTTCTATAAAATTACAAAGTGGTAAAGGTAGATTACTGATTCATAAGAATGGCTCATGACTGCAGAAACCGATTACAAAAGAAGCTATTAAGATGGGTAAATATTGGTACATGAAGAGGAGGAATCTCAAAACAAAAAAGGAAGAGACAATTGATGAATTTCAAGTCATACTCTGCATACATATAAGAATAACTTATATAGCTTCTTAATATTTTTTGCTTTTCCTTTTAGACAAGGATAATACTAGAATTTCAAATATTTTGAATGTTGTTGTTTTTTTTTTTTTTTTTTTCCCTCAAACTTTTTGTTCTAAGCAGTTTCATGTGCTAGGAAAAGAGTTACACTGAACAAAGTACGTGTATTTCTTACTGATTGGATAAACAGAACTGAAGATCTGAAAGGCTGTATTTTGTCTGTGTTATAGAGATTATGAGATATTTCTGTTGCTTAAGAAAATATAGTTTAGAAATACACTATTAATTGTATATTAATCACAATTCTGATTAACATTTGATATTAAGAAGCTGATCTATATTAACATGAGTCATACTGCCTCTTATGGGTGGTTCCTGTTTTACTTCCTGTCCAAGTCTTCTGAGGTCACAAACTGTATCAGAGAGTGCAGGAAACTGGCAAATATCTTACACATGAGTTTGTGTGTTCAGATGTTTCCATGTTTTCAGTGCATTAGTTAGCTGTTTCTTGTATCCTTTATTTCCTTAACAAAAAATATTTCTTCTGTCTTCTAACGCTTATTGAAGTCCCTGCTGTGTGAACTTGAGATTTCCCCCTGTTGTCTGACACTGCTTAGTCTTCTTTTCACGTCAGGGAACTGGAAGGGACCAAAAAAACCCCAAACCTATCTATTAAATTCTGCTCCAAACCCAAATGCAGAAAGCAAAGCAATTTTCCTTGTGGAAGAATTTGTTGAAGGAAAGCAGTTATTAGCTTTTGTGAGCCCTGGGCTGTAAGGGACACACCATTACATGTGTCTAGCTATGGCTAATTGATGAATGTGGTCTATCTATGTAGAATACAGAGATTTTTTTGGTTCTGATTTTTGGTATGCATGACAAGCCCAGTCTCTGTGGCACTACATAAAAAGAGGTAACTTGCAACTCAGAGGTGATGGATACTAAATTGTTTTTTACTGGTGCCCAAGTGTGTAAGTAATTTGTAGAACAAATTTGAGCAGGTTAGACGAAACCTGGAAATATTTACTCCTGCCATTTTCTCTCTCTCAACTGCATCTTATTACCAAGCAGTTGAAAGGCAGCCTCCTATACCAGCATTCACCTTTACCTCACATTGTGTTGCAGAATGTTTAGTCCATTTAATGCACAATAAAGTAACTTTGCTTTAGAAGGGACTAGTTGTGTTTGCAAAAAAAACAACAAAACAAATTAGAGGCAGCTTATGAAGTTGATTGGTCACCATTTCTTCCATTAAACTGAATCACTTCTCATACCCAAGTTTTCAGACTTAGAGACCTGAATCATACTGTGATGTAACGTGTTTAGTCCCACAGTTAGATCAAGGATCCTTTGCCATCATGTCTAAACAGTATATGCATAAACCTGGTTTTGGAGCTCATCTTCTTCAACATATACATTAGAATTGAATGTTAACGTGGAGTAAAATGATTGGTGTGTAAGGCCTGATAGGACATTACTGTGGGCTTAAAGCCATAGCAATATGTCTGTGTAGACTAGTTTTATGGCAGCATTAAGCTGTTCTGTCCAATCTTATTTTTCAGTGTATTTAAAGGGAACATACTGAGCCAAACTGAGTACATGCTTCTTCAACAATTATATTCTTTTAATTTTTATTATTGCAAGAGTTGTTATTTATTTTATTTTAGTGGAATGAGACATAATATATATCTGCCACAAAACAGTTTTCTTTCTTTTCCCCGTTATTCATCTTCAAATACTTTGTTTCAAATACTTTTAGTGAGAATAAATTTACAGAGACAGACCTTCAAATCAGTGCAACAAGTTTCTCAGTCATTCACCTCCAAAAATGGGATTTATGCAAACCCCACTGAAGACTTGTTGTACTATGTATGGTCTTAATGTATAATGTCATAATTACATTATTATATTTGTCAATTTTCATATAGCTTTTAAACAGTTGTTTCTGTAATGATTTTTTTGCTCTAGTCTCTCTCTTCACGATCACACCTGGACACTCTGATTCAAAGATAAAGCATTAAAATAGGAAATTTGCAATTTTGTACTTTTATGTGAAATGAGATAAATAATTATTTGTTAGTACAGAATATATATTATGTTGAACCCACGTACTTCAGAGATCATTTTCCCTTCTGAAAAAATAAAAAAAAGTATAGATATTAAACTAAATCTCCAGAGTATCATATTCTGAGAATTTTACAAGTCAATTTATTTAAGGTTGTGATTTTTTTTTTTTTTAGCACAGCAAGATTAACACTGTAAAAGAGACCAAGTAGCTAGAAAATGCTGTACATTATAATTGTTTACTATAAGCTGGCTCATCAAATTTTACTGCTAGAGGAGAATTACTTTTATGTGTAGATAATATTAAACTAAGTCTAGAGCTGAAAAATCTACTTGCAGTATTTTTTTTACGATACATTACAGTATTTTTTTACGATACATTACAGTATTTTTTTTTCAGCATCTGTACTTACTTTAAATTAAACAAAACTGTCCTTTCATAAATGTAACAGCAGAACTCCTGTCAACACTGGTAGAAATTATTTGTGAAGAAGGACAAAAAAAAAATATAAAGCAATATCAAGAAAATAAGATAGTGGTAATATAAAAAAAAATAAGAAAGTAAGAAGCACATTTTGGTTTGGAAGGATGGGAATAAGCAAAGACTGTTGTAAATTTTTTTCCAGGCATATCTGTTCTTTTCTTTACTTGGAAAACAATAACATCATGAACAGAGTAGGGTGCTTAGGTTAAAATTTTTCCTCTTTGTTCCTTTTTATCCTTTTTCAGAAAAAACTTTGATCATATTAGGTTACATGTGAGTGAGTGATTAATTGCACTATTACTGTATATAGACCATTTCTGTAGCCTTGGTGTAAAAGAGGTTGGGAGAAACAGGCTTAGCTGTTTCCAGGCTTTCTCATTCTACTTATTCAGGGCTGTAGCCTTGTGGAAAAGAACTTTGCAAGTGAACTAAATTAACTGAAGCAAGAAGGTAATGATTTATATCTCCCTACTTTTTTTGCCAAGAAAAATGCAAATGTTCAACTGTCTATATTGCATTTTTTTCTTAAATAATTGTTCCCCATTTCCTCTAGGAGAAAAAGATAGCTTGTGAGTTTTAAATAGTTTGTATGCTGCTGATTCAGTCTGGGAACTGCTGTGAGATCATTTAAGTATCTTTGAGACTATACCAAAATGTGGTGTTTTGAAACAGTATAGTACATCATGGAGAGCAGAGATATTTATTTCAAATATTTATTTTAGAAAATTGCATTTAGTGATTAACTTGTCTAATTTTTCCTGTTAAGGTATAGTAGGATGAAACCATGCTGTTTTATGCTCTGAATGGAAATTGTAATATATCTTTTAAATCTGGTATGAAACATTATGGTGATTGGACTAGATGATCTTGCAGGTCATTTCCAACCTTGTGATTCTATGATTCTATGATTAAAATTAATAGGATTTTTAGATGTATTTCTAGAATAGCTTTTAAGGGGAACATTGAAAAACTGATATGAAATCAACTGAGTTATCAGTGAAATGTAAGGCCTTTGCATTTTGCATTCCAAGACCTTAGGGTGTACCAGGGAATAATTATCTATTGTCATAGGATATTGAAATGATAAAAACTGTGTAGAAGAAAGTATTATTGGACGGGAATGCTTTTGACTAATATATATATATATGTATATATATTCACATAGAGTTTGGTTTATATGAATATTGCAGAGATATTATACAAGTTAACTGAGGAATCTTGTTCTACTTTCATTATAAATGTGACTCCCAATGTAAGTCAAAGAAATTAAATAACCATTATTGATAAATAGCTGGTTCCAAAATGGTTTGGTTTTTTTTTTTTCACTGAAAACATTTGAATTTCATGTATTTATGCCTATAAAAAGGAAAAAAGCTGTCTATTAAGAGAAATTCTAATGTCCAGTTTTGGTCTATTGCTTTCCGTTGTTTCCTTCTAGTTCCGAAAATAATGTGTTAAACTGTAAAAACAGGACACTGCCTGAAGAGCCAAATGAAGTCAGAAACTTTAATTGCTGTAAGTATCTCTATACCACTATAACCTCTTACCTTACTACAGTAGCAATTAAAGCATCTGATTCTGAAATCTTAAAATACACTTGATAGAATGTATTATTTGTTGAATTGACTGAATTTATTTCTAAAGCTGCACTATACACATAGTGACTTTAACATAAATAAATTTAAAAGTGCTTATTTCATTCTTTTAGGAGCTGCACAGGAGTTTGCTGTGGGGCTTCTTCAGCTTACCTGGTTTATCTTTGAAAGTATTCATAGACAGTATAAATATTGCTTTTATTTCTTGTGAAACAGAAAATGAAAAAGTTCTGTAAAAACATATGAATCTGAAGCTGTCAAAAGTTCTCTTGAGCAAAATTTGACCTCACAAAATGAATTCTGTCCTCTTGGAAAATATTGTTTTGTTTTCATGAAGCTATATGGAGAACAGATTTGTAATCTAATTTGAATCACCTACCCTTCCATTTATATTCATTTCTCATATTGTATTCTGAAATATGATTAACAGCTAACTAATACAACATTCATAAAAATTCATTAAAATGTATTTACCTTAACTAATGAAGTAGTTTACAACTCTTGTAGTAATTTATGAACAGCTTTCAAAGCAAGCTTAGCTTCGGATTGGAGCTGCAGAGACATTTATTATAGTGTTTTGGGTTTGTAGGAACCTAAATGTATGCTTTTATTTCTTGCAGAAGTGTAATTCTGCTTTGAGAATAATTTTTCATTCTTCTCTCTGTAACATGGCAAACAAAACCTAAATAAGTGTCTTCTCTGTGTTTTATATCCTGAACTGAGGAGACATTGATGTTAAGGGGCAAGAGAAGTTCTAAGTGGAAAGCAGGCATCAGGAAATACGTTTTTGCTTTTCTTGGAGCAGTCACAATAAAAGGTTGCTTTTATTAAATCTGAATGTGCCTTCTTTGGGAACTGTTTAATTTTTCACAGTCCAAGGAGCAGGTAAGGAGGGAGGGTCTCACAAGACTCAGTGTTCCACAGTTTGAAATACTTTGGATGAGGAACATTTGAACAGAAGACTAGTTTGGGAAATAGTAAAATAGGAAGTAAGTAAGTAAGTAAATAAATAAATAAATAAAATAGTAAAAAAAAAAAAAAAAAAAAAAAATCCTGTTGGATGGAAGGGTAAAAATGGACCTTTTCATTTGTTTGTTTTTGTTATTGTTTATATTAGCTATGGAAACAGCAGATTCGTGTGCAACTTAGCTGTTGGCTGAATTGTGAATGTTGGGAAATTCTTTTTGTTTGGAAACTATTCCTTCAGTTTGAATTATGGGGAGAAGAAGTATTTGGAGGTGGGAGGTGCGGATGATTACAGTTTTCTTTAATGAAGCTCTTGGTGTATGGGAGGGAGGTGGTGAATCATTTATATTTAATTAGCCAGAGTGTAAAGTAAGTTTCTTATTTAGCCCTGCTTGAGCATGCTGGGTTGGACCAGGTAAGCTGCATGGGACCCTTCCAACCTCATCCATTTTATAGTTCTGTGATCTGTGTTCATTTCAGTTACCTGCACTTCTGCTTTCCAGTCTGTTGACCTTTCTAGAGTGTTAGACAGCCAAGGCTGAACACAAGTCAAATTCTAAACTGTTGTACATTTGGTTAGTAAAGGAAAAGCACTCACTGAGAAAGTTGTCTGAACCTGCCACGTTCACCTGTAAGATTTTTAGTGTCTTAGGAAAAATGTAATTTGTCAACACAATGTTTAATTTAAAACAGTGCAAGAAAAGTAAGCTTGACTGAACTTAGTTATTATTAATTCTGGAGAATTTCATATTATAACAACATGTTTCTGCTGCTGAGGGCAAGGCAGTTCATTTAAATAGTATTGAACTGGAGTATTAAAGAGGAGCTATTTAGTTATAGGCTGTACATCTTTAAAGAGTTTTTATTGATAGTGAGAACAGTCTATTTTCTTTGATTTTGTTTCAGTACATGCAATAATCATAGAATCACCAAGGTTGGAAAAGACCCACAAGATCACCCAGTCCAACAGCATGCAAGATTGCAGGAGGTTTACACAAGTGTAATGTTGGAGTACCTTTAATACCTACTGTTACAGCAGGCTGTACACAGTATCCTAGGCAGATGTAATATGTTATGTCTCATTCTGTTCTATCTGAGCAACCATTAAAACTTTTTTAACAGGTGTCCAGTCTAGCCTCCTGCCTGAGTTCTTCAGTCCCCAGGAAAAACTGTTCTTGGCAGGGAGAAGTTCTGCAGCCCTAGAGATTCACTTTCTTCCATTTAATCTGGAAAAACGTTACTGCACTGTCATTCTGGTTAATGAAATGGTAAGAATGGAAACTAAGTTCTTTAAGTGGTTTTCACATGATATCCTAGTCAATTAAGATCATTTCTGTAAAGCTTTCAGATGTTTGAGGTGATCTATGCCCAGACTTGCAGAAGTGAAAATATTTTCATTTTCTGTTTGTTTGTTTGTTTGTTTGTTTGTTTGTTTGTTTTGGTTGAAGTACAATATTCATGAAATTCTTTCAGGTAAATGTTGCTTAAAAAGATTAGAAGATTGCATAAGGTTGCTAGTTTTAGCAAAGAAATTTAAACCAAAATTCACCGCTCTTTTATATCCAGAAAAGAAATTAAAAGCATTTGCCTGTTGTACATGAATACTGACCTTTTTCTTGATTCATGTAATCTTTGTTTTTAAATGAAATTGATTTAATCAAATTACCAAGGCCTATTTTTATCAACTTTCAGAGCTTAAAATTTGCAATACAGCTTTTTTGATGTTCCTGTAACACTATATCTCAGTGGCACAACCTTCTTTTTTTTCTCTTTTCACCTCTTTAACCTCTTTGCTGTGTTTTGCCATCAGTTATCAATGTTTTTCAACATCCTGTTGTTTATCTAATCCTCCTTTATGTGTGGTTGATCTCAAGGTTTGCGTTCTGTTTCTTACATCCATAATATAAACTCTGTGTTTCAGCTTTTGCTCTGTGCCATTACATGTATCTGCTATTCTGTGTTCCTTTTTTGTGTGTGTGTGTGTGAGATTTGTAAGAATATATCCAGAACTACATGACTTATTCTTTTTCTCCTGCAGGTTCTTAGCTTCCATGCTTTTCCTTAATACAGAGCAAGACATTACTGCTAGTGTTCCGTATTTGTATGTTTGGTGTTTCTTTTGTATTGTTTAACCAGGTTATAGCACCTGGCCATTTTTATTTTTTCCTTATTTTTAAAGGAAAATAAGACCAATACAATGATGCTCAAACTTGTTTATCTGACCCTATTTGATATTTGAAACCACTGGCAATTTTTTTTTTTTTTTTTTTTGAGAAAGAAAGCCATGATTGGAAGCTTTAAAGAATACACAGTTCAGTTGTGGTTTAACTCCAGTAGGCATTCCTCTCTGCTATAGGATGAGGCAGAGAATCAGAAAAGTAAAAGTGCAAGAACTCAGGGATTGAGATAAAAGGCAGTTGAAGAGATAAAGCAAAAACTGCTTGTGCAAGCAAATCAAAATAAGGAATTTGTCCACTACACCCCATTGACAGGCAGATGTAAGCCTGTCATACCCAGAAAAGTAGGGCTCATCGTAGGTAACAGTTTCTTGGGATGATCAATGACATCACTCCAAACGTCCTTCCTTCTCCTTTCCCTCCAGTTTTATTGTTCAGCGTGGTGCCATATGGCATGGAATATCCCTTTGGCCAGTTTAGATCAGCTATCCTTATTCTATTGCCTCCCAGCAACTTTTGCACCCACATCTTTACACTGGCAGGGAAGCACGACAAGCTGGAATGTCCTCAGCTCTGTTTAAGTGCTGCTCTGCAGCAGCTAATACAACTCTGTATTGTTACCAGTATTTTCATTAAAAATCCAAAACATAACATCATATAAGCCTCTACAGAGAAAATTACCTCTATCCCATTCAAAATCAGAACAAATTCTCTTGAGTTTCTTGAAAAACAAATTATCTTGAGAGAGATATGTTCTGTTAATGCCAACAGTCAGACAGTAAGCGTGTGCCATAGCCTTAACTTACTGAGACTGTAGAATCACCTGCACAGAAGTTATATAAAAGCCATTATGTCAGAATAAAGCTATTTTTGTTCTTAGTTCTTTGAAAACAAAATCAACGCAGTGCTCAGCATCATTCAAAAAGATAATTTTTTAGTGGAAGAAATAATTATCAATGTACCCATTAACGAGCTGTAGTTTCGCATCTTGAACTTTGTCTGGAGTTCTAGTCACTCCAGTTAACAATATAATAGGAAACAAGGATTAAAAAAGAGAAGTAAGAACGACCAGAAGTATGCAACAGTTTCTTTGTGGTGGAAGATACTAAAAAGACATTAATTTCATGTAGTTAAAAAAGAGATGTTTTAAGGGACAGGAAAGGTGCACAAAGCTAGAAATATTTTGAAGAAGGTTGATAGATTGTGGTAGGAGTTAATTCATTTGATTTGGTTTGTAGCCTTTTATATACAGTGATTAATTTATGCAAGTCAACTGTCACAGAACACTTTGGGTGATATAGGTTTTAACTAATTCAAAGGAAATTACACAGACTCATGAAAGTTAGATCAATTATTTTTTATTCAGTGTAGTGATCTGGATGTAGTCTATAAATAGGGAGTACTCTAACCTACTAGTTTCTGAGAGTATGTCTGAGAAGGATCATTTTCTACATGTTATGATTTTATAATCTTTCTTTACAAGTCTGCTATATGGCATTCTCCCACTTTATTTTTTTATTAGCAGAAGTATATACCCTGATTGAAAATTTGAGTCTCATGCTACGCTGGGAATAGAACCTGAAAAATAAGTTATTTATAGATAGAATAATAGAATAATTTAGGTTGGAAAAGACTCTGAGATTATCAAGTCCAACTGTTAACCTACCACTGCCAAGTCTACTGCTAATCTTTGTGCCTAAGCTTCAGATCTTTTAAATACCCCCAGTAATGACAACTCAACTTCTTCCCTGGGTAGCCTGTTCCAATGCTTCACAAACCTCAGTTAATAACTTTTTCCAAGTATCCAACCTAAACCTTCCCTGGCACAACTTGAGGCTATTTCCTCTTGTCCTACCACTTTTTGCTTGGGAGAAGAGACCAACCTTCACCTCACTATTACCTCCTTTCAGGGAGTTGTAGAGAGTGATAAGGCAATGAAGAGAAGAGAAATGGAATATGCTAGTAGGAAGAAAGCAAATTAGAAAGAGGCATGATCAGAGCTATGGGAAAGCTATACTTCTGGTGGGAGGGAAAAAGAACATTTCTGACAGCCTCTAAAAAGTGTTGAGGATTGTCCCAAGTGGTGCTGTAGAAATACCTGAAATTAGACACCTGGATCCTAGTAACTTTTCATAACAGTAATTGATTTTGACATAGCAGGAAGCTCTAATGTCTTTGAGTAACCACTATGATGACCTGTATGGTAACTTTCCTTAAGCTTAGCTAAGATGAAACCGCAATCTAGTTGTCATGATTTAGCTCAACTGTATACAACTATGTAGTAATGACACAGGAAGATCTTGACACAAGTATATAGCTTGGCTTTCTTAAGTATTGTATATATGGCTGCAATATTTCAATTGCTTAATTTTCTCACTGACAGACAGTTGTAGCTGTATGACAATCAAGTTGTATCATGTTCAAGCGACTTCAATAAATCAATAAATCACTTAATTTTACTTTTCCTATCCTTTGTAGCAAATAGGCAAAAACAGTAGTAAGAATGTAGCTTCACTGAGATCCAAATCACTAATTGGATTTGACTCTCCTTAGGAATCTGTCATTGCATTGTTTATCCATATTAAAAGCATGAACCTAAACTGTTACTAGCTAGTTGGCCTACTTAAGATGCAGAATTTTATGTTGTTAAATTTTCTAATCTGTAAGTGATGGCACAAGTTGTTTAACACTTCTTGAAGATGTGTTTCAAAATTTCTTTGTTTTCTTTGATTTCAATGATAATAATATATGAATTCATAGTTAAAAATTGTCACGCAGGACTTCTATAGCTAAGTCGAAGCTAATAGCTTGGTGTCATCAGCAAACTTGCTGAAGGTACACATGAGCTCATCATCAGTGTCACTGATGAAGATATTGAAGAGCACCAGTCCCAAGACAGACCCCTGGGGGACACCACTTGCCACTGACATCCACCTGGATGTAGTGCCATTCACCACAACCCTCTGTCTACCGCCTTCCAATCAATTCCTTATCCAGTCCCCTCAAATCCATATATCTTAAATTTAGAGATAAGCATGTGGGAGGAGGACCACATCAAGGACTTGCACAATGCCACAATGGAAGGCCACCAGTTTGGTCAGGCACGACCTTCCCTTGGTAAAGCCATGCTGGCTGTCTAAGATCACCTGCTCATCCCTCATGTGCCTTAACATGTCTTCTAGGAGGATCTGTTCCACAGTCATCTCAGACACTGAGATGAGGCTCACTGGCCAGTAGTTCCCTGTGTCCTCTTTTCTCCCTTTCTTGTAAATGTGAGGTGATGTTTCCTTTTTGCCAGTCCCTGGAGACTTTGTCCAACAACCACATCTTTTCAAATATGAGGGAGAGTGGCTCAGCAACCACATCAGCCAGCTCCTTTAGGACCCAAGGGTGTATGTCATCTGGCCTCATGGACTTGTATACATTCAGTCTCATGAGGCGGTCTCGGACTTGCTCTGCGTTTACAGCAGGGGGGATTTACTCCCCTAGTTCCCACCTGGAGGTTCAGGAATGCAAGCTTCAGGGACATGAGAAATACAGAAATCCTGTCTGCCAGTGAAGACTGAGGCAAAAAAAACCTCATTTAGTACCTCAGCTTTCTCCATATCTCTTGTATCTAGTTCTCCTTTCTCATTTACCAAAGGAGGTACTCTTTCTTTGACATGCCTCTTCTGGCCAGTGTAACTATAGAATCCCTTCTTGTCTTTAACATCCTTCGCCAAGTTCAATTCCATCTGTGCCTTGGCTATCCTAATCCCCCTCTCTTCAAGTCTGGACAGCATCCCTGTATTCTCCCCAGGTGACACACCCTTGTTTCCACAGCTGGTACAATCCCTTCTTTTCCCTCAGTTTGACCAGCAGCTCCTTGCCAAGCCATGCTGGTTTCCTGCCTCCCCTGCCTACTTTCTTATTCTGAGGGAAAAAGAGCTCTTGTGTTCTCAGAAAGGCATTCTTAAAGAGTAGCCAGCTTCCTTCCAGTCCTTTGTCTCTAAGGACAGCTTCCCAGGAGACCTCAATCAACAATTCCTTAAACAACCTTAAGTTTACTCTCCCTGAGTTCAGGGTCCTGACCTCTTTGCCAAGCCCCCGTTCCTCAAGATCACAAACAGAAAACAGGATTTACATGTTATGTAGATCAAAAAGGAATGTATTTTCAAAGCAGGGAGAGAAATGGAGAAATTTGTTCATACATATAAGCATGTTGTTGTCAGCAATGACAAGAAAAGTAATTGGTAGTAGAATTGGCAACCTAGCAACCAGTACCTTCATGAAATTAGTTGTACATGCTGTGAGTTTGTTAATAGTCCTTATGGAGCCAAAATGCTGTATCAAACAGGAATAATTTCTCTTTAAATTGGCTCCCAGGAGTGGCTATTAGTTCATATGTGGAAAACCAATTTTACTGTAGGATTCTTTAATCCCTGTTAAGGAAGATTTCTCTGAACTCTTGAACCAAGAAAGGAGAGAAAGTGCCATGAAAATTGAATAGGTTTCCTTCTGCTGGGTCAGAAACATAACTGCAATGTTGACAGCCTTAGTGTAAATATTTGATGAAGCCTGGAATAAAATAAAAAACATACTCATCTTCTGTTATTGACCAATGTTAGAGAGAAAAAATTTCATAGTTTGGCAGATGAACAAAATGATATAAAGATTTTTTTCCCCTCATATATGGAATGCAGAATAAATGACTGATATGCATTTTTAAGGCAGGATTTTATGGAATGTTGTGTATGGGAAAGATAAGAGATGACCTTCTGTGGGAAGTTATATGTTTTGTTACAGCACCATTTGATCCCCTACACTGCAATCAATCAGTTAAGTGATCCAAAAAAAATTTGCAGTAATTAAAAAATGCAGAAATTAATAAAGCAATAATATTATATGTACTAAATCTCCTAGTAAGTATATAAGTACCTAATTTAGATATTTTTAGTTTTGGGATGTCCTTTTTGTAACTTCAAACTGTGCTTTATTGAATTTTCTTATTTTTTTTTTAGTAATACTTTTTTTCTATTTCAATTGACCCTTTTTAATTTTTTTTTTATTTCTTCAATGATTGAAAGTGTTATTTCTCTGATCATTAATTTATACTTTTCTTCATGACAAATTACTGTTTTTCTTTTTTTCTAGGCCATGTTTATGTTTGCTTTGAAGTTCCTATGAGGCTTTAATTATTTTTGATGAATTAAGTGAGATTTGTTAACTTATTTTTTTCTTAGTGGATAATGTGTACCAGATGCTAGCCTGCTTTGACTTCCGCTCTTGTTTGCTTTCTTGATTGAAAAGCAATCAAAGCAACTGGTGTACATATTTAAATATATATGGCTATAGCACATAATAAGAATTTACCATTATATATATGGTTCAAAGTATTCTCATTCAGTTAAATATATTGAAAAGGGTTCATCTCGTTGAATTTTTTTATTTTTCAGATACAATAATTAAAGAAACATGATTATCATACCAGGGTTTGAAACAATAATTTGCTTTTATTTGAGCATAGTTCTAAAATGATGGTTCTTCCAGAATTGCAAATTGATTATGTGTTTCTGTGTTTCAGATTGGAGAATTTGTATATCTTGTAGAAGGAGCAGGTGACATACCTTTGCCTTCAGAACTGCTTCCAATGGATAGTCCAAATGTTTTGCATGTTAGCAGTACATTAGAAGGTAAAGTAAAAGTAAATGGATGGTGGGAGAGAAAAATAGAGCAAATCAATCTACTTCACAAATATTCTTTAGTTCCTAGCCATTTTTGCTAAAATTCATTAAATATATCTGACATAAGCAGTTGTTTGTGTAACTATGCAGTGTAACTATGAGACATTTGTTTTAATGTTGTCTAGTACATTCTCCTCAGTGCAGAAGTTAGCTAGTTTTTTAGCTATTGTATCCAACTTCTGTGTAAAGTTGTTTTCAATATAGTTTATATGAATATCTTCTCATAATTTCTCCTATTTTCTACTTCAGAGTGTAGGTTGTAATCAGATATACCAGGGCAAGTCCTATTTGACTAGTCTTTCTAATTTTATAATGTTTTGTATACAGTATTGTGATTTTACAGATACAGTTTTATCTTCATCCAGTGATAAATTACTGTCATTTCTATTTCAGAAAAGAGTAGCTGTTATTTGAAATACATATACTTTATGTCCCGAGACTAAAGAATGTGATGTACATTAGGAAGTTACATAACTGTTCTTCCTGTTGCTTGTTAAGAAATGTTGAAATGTCTGACAGTAACTAACCTGGAAATGATCATTACATATATGGTGTATTTCATTGATTGTGATTGAGACATACTTCTCCATGACTGATTCTTAGATGTTTTTGGGTGAGCAAATTTTAATACGTTAGAGATTTTTTTTTTCCGAAGAGGTTCTCTGATAGGACAGATTTAATATGGTAAAAAATCAAAGATGACACATCTAGGTCAAATAAGACATTTATGTAACTTGAGACAGTTTCTATGCCACTTCTTCTGAAGATCCTCAATATTTTGTATTTAAGCATTTTAACCATTCTTATGAAAAGAGAAAGGAAAAGCCTGGATTGTGTAATTGATTATAAATTCATTTTACCTCAAACTAAAATCTCTTCTATGCTTGATATAAAAATATTATAGTGATTATATGCTAACAGTTTTTACAACATACTCAAACCTAAAATAATCAAGGTCTCTTGCACCCTTATGTGCGAGTTATGCAGAGGCTGTTCTTGTATAAGCAGTTAATTCAAGAGTCCGGCCATTCTGGATATCATGAAATAAAAACCACTATCAGAGCTCAAAACAACTGAACAGTTGTAGTATGTTACAGTCTTGGTTTTCAGTAGCCATATTTTCTTAATTCTGCTTTTTTTCTGTTTTCAGTAGGAAAGTCAGTGTTCTACAGATACTCATTGACAAGACACAGAAATAGATCTCCATTATGAATAGCAGTGATATGTAAAACATGTAATGTGCTCTAGACTCTACCTGGAAATTTCTAGTTATTACAAGCTCTTCCTTGCTTTTAACCCTAGAATTAGTCTGCTCAGGATCACATTCGTGGGACCTTCTTATCTTGTGATCTTCATATCTCAGCCATTTCAAGCCACTTTGGGCTGAGATTCAAAGAAAGCTGCTGTTGAGAATATTTGAATTTGTGGATCAGCTCGACATTGTAACAAACATTCACTGAAAAAATAAAAATAAAGAGACATACGTCAGTTATAAAAACTTCTCTGCTATGAATCTAAAGCTAAACAGAACAGTGCAAGATGATTTTCAGTTATAGCATTTGCATGAAATAGCAGAAATCCATTTTGCTCTTAAATGTAATTTGTCTCCAATCCTTTTCTGTAAGGGGTTGCCTAATAAGATAAAACATTCATTTTCTAGGATTGTTTTGTACCACTGTGTGCACAAAGATTCTATCACACACTTTTCCTTCCAAGACTGTTTCTTACCACTAATATTTTTATTTGGGAAAGTGAAAATGTTTGTTTGATTTTAGTCAAGTGCACATGTGTGAGGGATGAGTAAATATTTGTTGCTGTTTAGTTCAGAGAGCTTTGATGAGAACTGTGGATCTCAAAGCAATGTATTTGGAAAAAAAAATTGAATGTTACCATCTCTAATTAGAATTACATTGCTAGTACTTCCTTCTTGTAGGGATGCAACATATTCTACAGGGATAAAAGGGTAGTTGTATCTTTTAGGTAGCAGAAAGACTTTTTTTTTTTTTAAAGTTTTGCTACTATTGTAATAGTTTTAAGCTGGTGTAGGATTTTTGAATTTTCCATTTGGATTTCAATTTATGTTAATTTATATTTCCCTAGTAATAATAACAAATAAATTATAAGGGAAGTAAATAGATTAATAGCATATAAATGAATATCGAAGGAATTTTGTGTTCAGGCTTTTCTTTGCAGGTTAAGGATTTTAAGTGCTCTAGTACACTTAACGATACTTGTTGTCTTTTTTTTTTTTTTTTTTTTTTCCCATGTGTTTTTATTTAAATAGGTCCCAGTGCAGTAGAGCCAATTTTATATTTGAAATGTAGACTCGGACAGACTCTCGAAGAAAAACTCAGGATTCCACTGATCAATGAATCAAGAGAAATAGCTCTGGCTATTGCTGCTCAACAGCAGATGTCAGCTATTGAATATAAAAGAAGAAAGATGACAGGAACTCTGGGTAGCAGTAGTGTCAGAGCTGCAACTGCATTGCTAGGGCTGTCCAGAATAGAGGTGAGAAAAATCAGTAATCTGGTCCTGGAATTAATTAGTTGTTCTTGTTTTTAGGAATGAATTTTTAAAATGAATGAAGTTTCAGGAAATAGTGTAATGGAGTTATGTTTTTTTACACATTCTGTAATCTGACAGTTACTAATCCTCATTGCCCTCAGACTCTGCAGAAGCTACTTTCTCACTCATGCTATTAAGAAGTGCTTCCTTTAAGAAATCTTTTGCTGCTGTTAAACGGAACATTGATATTTTATTTCAGTTATCTTCTGAAAAATATAAATTGATTAAAAAAGATTTCATGTTCTATGTAATACATTGTAATTATCTGTATTAGCATTCTTTCTTATGCTCATGAAAATTCTCAAATGGATTTTTTTATATTTAGTTTTTATAAGAACGGACTTGTCTACATGAAGAATAAATTGATGAACAAGAAATACTTTTTCTCTTTTTGCAAATAATACACAATAGTTTTGGAAAGCTACAAATCTTTTTTAAACTATAGCTCCCTATCCCTACGTAATTCCTAGATAGTGATATTTTCCCAAGAAATCAGCATCTAGAAGCAAAAAAATTCTCCCTTGATAGTTCTGTAAACATTCAATTACTATTTGTGAATAAATGTATAATAGCGATAATGCCAAACCAAACTTTTCTCTTACACAAAATTAAAATATAAATTTCTATGCATTTTGATAAAACTCTGTTTTTTTGGTTTTTTTTTTTTTAATTATTTAATTTCCCATGTGGCAGATTGCTGAGAAGCTGTATATTATTTCAGTTTTCCATTTGGACATTTCCTTAAATAGGGTTCCCAGTGCTGCATGATTCCCAGTGCTACAGAAGAAAATTTTTCCTAGTGTCCTTGATATTGCTAAATGTGTGTGTTTTGCTTACAGATAAATTTAAAAAGTAATACAGAGGAAATTAAATGAGGAAAGTAAATAGTAGGTTTAATATGTCATACGTTTGTCACGGGACAGGGGTTGTAACCACGTAATCTGGACTCAAATATTTTGCTTTTGAATTGTACCTAGTATGCTGTTTATAAACTTTTAAAAATTGAAGTCCTTTGATATTAGAATCACTCAACAGTACTTCAACTGCTGTGAAGCTGTGAATTTATTCAAAACAAAACATAAAAGGAATGTTCTTTTTGCCACTAAGTATGCTAAGATCTAATGTGAGTGCTAAAATTAATTAGACTGTAGAACAATGGAGGACTATAAGTTATGAAATGTGTAATGATAGATACTAACACTGAATCATGTGAGAATTGAAAATAATGTGTAAAAAGAGGTGTGTTCTCCATTTACAGAAAGTATTTTAATTGTTCATGAGAAATTAAATGAAGTACTTCTGCTATACACTGCTGTAGACAAGAAGTCATTCAAAATGATTTTTCAGTATAGAAAGTCACTATGCAGATAAATTTCTGATAAGTGTTCCTATTTGTTCTTTTTGTCATGAATTATTACTTACTGTCTGTATAAAATTGACATTCAAAGTTCTGGTGAAATTTATTGAAGAAACTTTTTGTTTTGGAAGGGAATTTGTGTTCTGCCACTTAATTTGGAGCTGAACTAAGCTTCTATGTTTGTTGTCTAAATAGGCCCTCCCCAATTCCTGAATGAAAAATACCCTCCCCAAAGCTCCCGTGTTTTGATGAATTGTTTAGGCTCATTAAATCCCTTGGGAGATATATGATAGGTTGGAGAGAAATCTAGAATTTCTGCTGGATATCTAGCACTCTCTTTTTCATTTCTTTTACACCTTTGTACCCACTTTCTACAGGTATAAATTTTTTATGTATTGGATGGAGAGAATGAAAATTGCTCTTACATTTCTACTAGTTCTTGGTCTACTTGTACTTGTAAAATTGCTGTAAATAATTGCATGTTTTTCATTTTTATTAAACTGTAAGTTTCACTCATCTTTACTAAAGTCACTTTCTTTTCCTTACTGGAAAAAAAAGAAATCTATTTTTGTTGTCTTTGATTATTAGAGTAACTAGAATTACTAACTTTGTTGAACTTAGAATTAATTTTGATCATTGCAAATATAACTTGTTAACAGATCCAAAATTGCAGTAGTGGCCAAGTTGTATATTAAATAATGGCATTATTTCTGTAATGCTTTCTGTCAGGTGTCTAACTTAATTTTTGCTATGAGATTTAAATGTGTATTTGGAACTTGCTTTTTTGTACTGTGCTAAATTTTACTAATATGTTTCATGCTGTTGATTAGCAGTGTCAACAGGAGGAGATTATTTGTCCATAAGTTAATTTTAAATCTTTGATTTCTCAAATATATTGTCAACATTTAAGTATTAATAACTATATAGTTATTGCTCACAAAATATGGGTTTTTCATGTTTTTCATTATTTAGAAACATTATGAAGTAAATGAAGAAGCACATCCAATACAAAGTAGATTGTTAGTTTACTATTTTTTTTTTCTTTTTGGTATTCCTTGAAAAGCTTCCAAGGCTTGCAGAAAGGTTTCTGAGCAGGAGGTGGTTTAGCTGTAAATCTCACTGTGTGTTAGTTGTAAAATTAATGTTTCAGATGTACGATGTCTAGAAAAATATTCATAAGACAATTTTTATTTAGAAAGAAATCTCAACCATTTCTATGTAATGGGCCTAATTATCAACTCAATTACAGAATTACACCTTTAAGCCTGTCTCATTTCACATTTCTTAACCTGAAATTATTATGATTTTCATATGTATATGTTATTTCTTTACTTCCAGAGGTATGAACTCTTAAAACCACGTCAATTCCCTCCAGAGTTGAAGTACGTGGATTACAGTATACAAGTGAGCATGCAAGAATTCTTTGTGGTTCCTGAGAAGCTCTCTATTCCCGTGTTGGCATCTAGCAGAGTTAATTTGAAAGATCCTTCAGAAAAAGTGGTTTGGCCTGAGAAAATAGGTAAGAATGTTCTTAAATAGGATGGATTTTACTTATTCTCCCAGAAAAGTTGGTTTGCTAAGATTCCCTTAACATATTCAGAAAATGGTCGTTGTCTCCATTCTACTACTGCTCAAGTCCTCAGTCTTGTCTTTTTCATCAATATCCATGTTTTATCTTATTAGCTCAAAACAGCGATGTCCACGTGCTGTCGATTTTATCAACATAATCACAGCAGGATTGTTCTAAAAGAGGAAATAATTTGGACTGTTTATCTGTCAGATTCTCAATTTGTGCTTACTTCTTTGTCTTCTGATGGAGGGCTGATCTATGCTCAAATTTTACCAGTTTTACTGCCTGTTCTTCTTATGTCCCTCCTCAGTCAGTCAGAGGGAAATGTCATCTCATTGTACACTCTTTGCTCCTGTTCTTCATTAATGAAAGGTTATGGGTCAGTCTTCACAGTGGTCTTGTCAGCTTTGGTTATTTTTCATAAACTTTTGACTATTCTTGTATTCTGTGTTTTACACTGAAATCTTAAATGTTTTTGCTGGGCTTCTGTTTTGATCTCTTTTTTTTTTTTTTTTGCTAGTTTTTTAAATGATTTATGTAAGCCTTAAAAACGTTATACGTTGCATTTCATAAAAGAACTAGAACAATGTGTATGTTTCTATATACCCGATCTATGCATGCTTGTATCACAGTTAATGCATTGCACTATGGCTATCTGATAATAGCATAGAAAAATAATGTTTGGTTTTGCTGGTTGAAATTAAGTAGTTATTTATTAAAAGCTGTGGTACATTTATTAAAAGCTTGAAATATGGTCAGCCACTAATGTGAAAAATCCATAGATTCTTTTGATCACTTTTCATAAGTCTTGATCAGTAGACTCTTTCTGAAAGTTTCTGTAGTTCTCACTGACCTGTGGACCTGGTCATGTACTTTCATGGCCTGTGTTTGTTTTCATACTCATTATATGCCATGTGTGGTTTTTGTTTGTTTGTTTTGTTTTGTTTTGTTTTCCTTGGGGAAAATTAAAAGAATTTCTGTCAGTTCAGAAATTGTTCTGTTTATTGCAGTTCTGTGCACTGGGAACACTGCATACTGCACCAGATTAGAGACTGGTTTTGGAAAGCTATTGAAATGGCTTGATAGAGCAACACAGTTTATTATTTCATTTTAAGTCCTTTCCTAATACTAAAATGATGAATGTGATCTAAAGATGAATTAGAAGTGTTTGCAGTGAGACATGGGGAGATGGTCTTGCCTCAGTACATGGTACTGACAGAAGAACTAGTTCAGAAGTGGAGCTTCCTGTGTCTATCAGAAGTTTACAGAAATTTGGAAATAATTGTGAAAAGATAAACCATAAGAATATTCCGGAGCTAGAAAAGAATGCTTAGGACAGGAGCAATTGCTTTGAATTCTGTGTGCTTCCAAAGCAGTTAAAGCACAGCCCCTGTTGTATGTCAGTATTACATGAGACAAATAGTCTGTGTTTACTGTATGTGGAAGGAGGTCATCTAGTGAAAATAACATTAGCACATTGCCTGAGGACACAGTTTAATGCTCAGCCCAGCTGCATTTCATACAGGTTATTAGGAAATCTTTCCTGTTCTTGAATTACAGCTTGAGAACTCATCCTCCTAAAAGTCACAGAATGTAACTTATAATTCTTTGCAAAGTAATAATTTTGGTTTGTAAGAAGACCACGTGCCACAGTGATTATTTACCATTGTCTTTGAATATGATCCTAAAAGGCTTTAGTAATTTCAGATCATAAGCAGTAGCTTAGGAAAGAATTTAGTCCTTTTATATAGCTCAGATTAAAAGCAATTGACAGTAAAAAAACTATGATGCTTATGTCAAAGGATAATGAATTTGAGTATGTAGAAACTCATGTAAGGCATATATAATCTTGAAATAAATAGTTTTTTTGTTCTTACCCATGGATGTTACTGGAGAATGAAATGAGAAGGCTAAAATGTCAATTGAAATTCAAATAATGTCTCCAGATTTTAAGCAACAGAGACATAGCATCCCAAAACATCTCCATGCTTCACCAAACAGACAATTTGCCAGTTTTCTTGGATGTAGCATGCGCAGAAATGCTTTGACTATCTTTCCTTGTCTCTATTTATGTCTTTCCAGAACAAAATGAATGCAAAAAACAAATGGCTCTACCCCTTTATTTTCCAATTTCCCATCCCTTACCATAATCTCTTATTAATCAGGGAGTCATTCCCTTTGTGCTGGTGATAAAAGGAAGATGTGACCTTGAAGTTATGTGAGAAATAGTGCGATGGCTGATGCTAAGAACACAGAGATAGCAGTACAAAACAAAAGGGCCATAAGTCTTTCTAAAGTAAACTATACAGTAAAAGTTTCACAGATTGTTAGGTAGCTATAATGATAGGGTAACCTCACACGTCTTTTCTACTCTGTTTCCCTTTCTTTCCCAAGAAAGCTTCAACTTTAATAAAAATCAGAGATTGAGAAAGAGTTGTGATAATTTTTCAGCAGCATAACCAGCAAGTTTAATTAAGTTGCTGTCATGCTGCACACAGTTCTTTTGCTATAGAACAGATTTTTATGTAACCAAGTTGTTTAATTGACTCATTGCCTATTTTTTTGCCATAAATCTTTGTCTATTCAAAAGAGAATGGGCGAGATCTAAATGTGGAAATAGCAAGATGCAGTTGTGTTAGGAATATATGTTTGCATGTTTTGTACCTGATGTTTATGTTGGAATGGGGGTTGGACTTGGTGATGTCTTGAGGTCCCTTCCTACCCCTGCTATTCTATGATTCTGTGATTGTAATTAGAAATGTTATATGCTCATTACTATATTCATTAATAATTGCAGAACAAATCAAAATTAAGTTTTAAAACATTATTTGACATACTTAATTCTGACTGTTTAATAGGCAATATATTTTTCAAGAATTTCCTTTTTTTTTTGATGTTTTATGCAGTCATATCGGATAGCTAAGTAAAAAATACCTACATTTTATCATCTATAATATGGATTTTTTCATGTTAGTAATATTTCCTAAACACTTCATATTCTTGAGAAATATGTTAATTTAAAATTTGCACTTTTTCATGACATGTGGTCAACCTTACCTCCTGCTTTCTCTGACTTTTAAATGTCTTGTATACTTTCTCAGTATTGGTTTTAATCAGAGGAAAATTCTTTTTCTTTACCTCAAGCAATTTCCTCAGGCTTTAAATCTATTCTTTTATAAAGTGTTATCAGTAATTCTATTGTCTCATCCTAGTGTTCTGTGGTCCTCATGCTATATAAATTTTTCAGTATCCTAGTGGTTTTATTTTTGAAAGCATAAAGTCTTAATCTTTTTAAGCATAATTACTTAGTTACTGTCCGAAACGTGGATTTTGTTATATCTTCATTATACTGTTCATATTCTGAGACTTCACTCTAACTCTCGTGCTCACTTCTGTGATTTAACTGGGAGCACAGTAATAAAAATTTAATTACATTTGGTGGTCTTAATCATCCAGGATAGTGAGCCACAAATGGGATTAAAAGTGTAAAAGGTAACATTTCTTTTGTACTCTCCCTCTATGCAAAGAATTGATTTAAAATATTGTTTTGTTTCAAATTGTGGTTTTGAAAAATGGTGAAATAAAGTCTTTATAATTTTCATGGCAGCTGCATTATTGAAAAAATATATGTATTATATTATATATATATATTTGTAGAAAGTTGTTTTGGACTTGCATAAGAGAGATATAAAATATTAGACTGGATGATTTTCTTTGTTGTTTAATAACTGCAGTAGTGAATTCAGTGGAGAACACTTGTATTTGCTAGCTTTTTTGTTGTATTGTGAAAAACATATGGAAATCCTTTTTCTTATGCTGGTGTGTGAATAAGCTTTATGCTGTGGTGAAGAGAGTTATTAGTCCTCAGAAAATATATCAGAGTTTCTTCCACCTTGTTCCATCTTCAGAATTTAGTATTGTCCTCCAAAAGATTCAGTGAAACCCAGAATCTGCCTAGGAGAAGAATTTGTGGATAGAAAGGGAAGGCTTCACCCTCACTTGACAGATGAATCCTTTAGGGCTGAGGATGCTGATATATGATTAAGGTTTTTACCACTGAGCTCTAACAAATTCTTACGTGATTGTCAATGTCAAGGCTTATCTTCGTCTTTTCAGTCACTGTTACTTTTGTGAGACATAGAAAGTACTGCTTCTCTAAAGCCAGTAATAAATCTCATGTTCTGTGCCCATTTCTCATCACCACTAGACCTCAGAGGAGACCATTAGATGATTTAAGAAAGCACATTAGCTTTACTATCTTTCTTAAGTTATATGAAGGAAACTTTTTATTTGGATGGATTCCAGTTGCCCATTGGCATAATTTACTGTGCAGCCTGCTTTTTTCTATACCTTTCACAAGTATTCTCGACAAATACTGGGGGCAATTATTTTATTATAAACTATTATAAACAGTTTATTAAAAAGCTAACAAACAAACAAACCCAAAACCCAACACAAAAGAAGCTTAGTTCTCCCTCATTGTGGTGTCACTCATCAGTTTCTGAATTTGATACATGAGCATGACTGCTGAGTATTTGTGATAAGATTTTGCAAATGGTAATGACATTTTTAATTTTTAAATCAATTAAGAAAAAAAAAACTGTTTTCTCTTTCCAGCATTATCTTGATTTTCTGATTGATCAAATGTATTTTACTGTTTGATTAGATTTGTAAGGATGTACTGCATTTATGTGGGAAAAAAATTAATAATCAGTTAGTGGGCTTCGTCGATATTCTTCTTCCTATGTGTTTAGATAAAGCTGAGAAAATGTTAGCAAATGAGCAAACACGATGATAGCAAAAATTTCAGAGCATGTCAGCAGTCATTAAAATATACAGAAGAGTGATTGTTTTTTCAAGACTAAGGGTAGACTAATGTTCTAAGTCAGATGACCTGATACATAAACAGAAGACAAGAGTGTAGCCTTTTCAATATTATATATTGGTTATTCAACCTTACAAGAGTCGATACTTGCAAATTCAGTCTTCAGGTTAATGTAGCCAATTCCTTGTGACATGCACAGTGTCAGAGGCTGAGGTAAATTCATTGTGAAATTGAGCTTTTACTTTTAGAACAGATATTGCTGAATGAAAGCTAATAAGGTGTACAGCTGGTTGACTAACTGCTGAAGGCATGCAGTTTCCTAACTTCAGAAATTATTCCAACTGATTGTGGTATGAAAGAATAGTATTTCTCTTCTTTTTATTTCCCTCCTCCCACAGTTTGTAATTGGATTAAATAGGAATAAATCCACAAAGCACTTTTATTACTAAACGGTAGCATGTGTTTTTCCTTGATGTCCACAAGAAGTGACATTTTTCTTTGAAAGGTACTGTTCTTTGGCTGACACAGAAGATTAACTTTGAATTCAGGCCAGGCAGACCTAAAATGAGTGGTCACCAGATGACACGGGTGTTATTGATTCCAGATGGTGATCAGATTGTCTTTTGTACCAAGTAAATGGCATAAGATGCCAGGCAGTTGCCAGAGAACAAGACCAACACTTATGTCCTGTAAATTAGCTTTTCAAGAATGTGTGGTTCTACTTTCATAAGCACTGTTTTGACAGCTGTTTCACATCAAAATTCAATTCAGATTCAGAATCAGGTAAATGTTTCCCATAGGCATTTGCCTACCACAAGTCTATAAAAATAAACTTCTCATGAAGTGTTTTATTTTTTTAAAAGTCCATTGCATATAGATCATTTGACCAATATTTAGATGGTGAATCTTCCCTGCTCTTCTCAGCACAAGAATGTTCAAGCTGTTGTTCCTTCTCAACATTTTTCCATTATCAGAGAAAAGACAGCTATGGGAAGAGTGCTCTGCTTCACCAAATGAACTAAGAGAACCTAAGATTGGAGCTTAGAGTAAAAATAAAGGCACCACGACTGCAGCAAATTAAGTAGGACACTCACAAGAGTAGGAGAATCCAAAGCTAATGGTTCAAGAGCTGTTTGACTATTTCATATGAGATATGTTCCCATAAAATAATAAATATGTTCTTTTGGGAGGGAAAATGTACCAGAAACTCGTATTGTTGGCTTGATTTTTCACCATCAGAGAAATGCTTCCCTTTCACTGTCAGAGGAGTGATTGCTTCAATTCAATTCCATGGATACAGGCCCTGCTGCCTGTTACATGGAAATAAGGCAAGTGCTGCTGGCCTTCGCTTACTGTTTCTACATTAGTCTCAGAATTTATGAGTCCATTTGTGACCCTGTGGATTACTTTAATCTTTGAATTACATAATTCCTAATTAATTTTAGCAGTGTATTTTACAGGACTGAGTAAGAAGAAAACATGTTAAGATAAGACATTTTTAAGCCCAGTTTGCCTGATGACATTTAAAATTTGCATTTAAAATTGATTTTTTTTTTTTTTCCCAGGAAGAAAACCACCTTCATTTATAAATCACAGACGTGGTTTCTGTAATCATTTTGATGCAGAGATTGTCTCACTACAGAAACCATATCTTACTGTACAAAATATTTGCTTTGTTAAATAAAAATGATAAAAAGACTTTTCATTTCATTGGTCATTTCAAAGAATCAAGTAACTTATTATTCAGTGTTATTTTTTATGCACAAGAAACAAATATTTTGATAAAAGAATTGACAAATTAAATATTGTTAATGTGGAACAGAATGATTGTTTTTTAATTTTTCTGCAGGAGGCATTACCGATTGAAACTTAAATGAAAGACAAAAATCAGTTCAATAGAGTTAAAGAGACCCTTGATCATTAGTAATACAAATTTCCGCTTAGTGCACAAAGGAATTCACAAAGAAGTATTTTGGAGCTTCCAATGCACTGTGTTACCTTTCTTTAAATATGTTTTAATTCTGTTTTATCTTGAAATGTGAGTATTTTAAATAAGCATTTAAAATTTGAAGAATGCATTTTCTTTCAATGTCCTAAAATAATTATTGTAGAAGAAGAAAATTCTTCATGAACTGAAAAATGGACACTTCTATCCTTTGCATAACTGGTAAACTCAGGTCAGCTTCACTGGAAGATAGCCAGTAGGGATAATAGTTTGGTGACAAGATAGAATTAAAAGTAATAATTCAAAAATTACCAGGCCATTAATCTTGTCTGTAAAAGAGAACAAGCTAATTTATTTCATAGAGGGTTAAACCTGTGGTGCAATTTATAATCTTTTTGATGTCCTAGTAATGTGAAAAAATTAATAACATCATTCAGTATGATTTGTCTCTTTAACTTGTGCTATTCTTGTGTAAAAAACTGAAGTACAGAAGACATAAGGCAAGAAGAAAGCTTCAGTTTGCTGTTCATTGCGGGGAGGGGAGAACTGAATATATGAGGAAAACCACTTCATGAAAGAGAATGTGCAGCACTGCAAATGAAGATTGATTGCACTTTCAAAATTCAGTGCTTGTCACTGAAGATCATGTACGGTTATCTTACATAACATCAGAAAATAAGCCTTAATAAAGAACTAAGGGAAACCACAAGAATTTGTCAGGTGTTGTCCTGCAGGGAGAAATGAATTGTTTATAGAGTTTTATCTGTGAAGTTCTGTTGTGTCATTACATTGTCTCAGACCTTTCTCATTATCTTTTCCAACAAGGGCTTTTGGCATTAGTTTTTTTTATCTGGAAAACACTGAAAATAAATGATCTTTGTTAAATATAAAACAGTGAAGTTGTCACAACTGCAGTTTTAATTTTTTTGAGGTGCCTAGAGTCTCTTAGGGAAGGTTGAATGGGAGAATTTATTTTTGTGGCCAGTCGATGATGTTTGTCACATGCTTTCCCTTCTGCTTTGTAAAGTGTTCTATAAGGGCTAGTGAAGGGAGTGAGATGTTGTGAATGTCTCTGATCCTTTCTGTAAGCAGGAGCAGAGGAAAAAGTCTGGGCAGATTACAAATTTAGACCTGAATATGTTCAAATGTGGACAGAGTTCACATGGCTTTTTCCTTACTCTAGACATTACTATGTTGAGTTTTTCTTACATACATACAGAATTTTATGAATCTGTACTAACTTGAACACTTCTGTCATTTTTTGGAAACCCAGACTTTCAATCCAAAATTGAGCATAGGAAATGTCTAATATGAAGCTCTCATAAGAACTACTAAACTTAGCAGGATTCCCATTACTGTTGAGGCTACCAAATAGGGTCTGTTCTCTCCAATCTCTCCTGCTAATTGTTGACTAAAGTATTCAGTAGTATCTAGTGTACTGTTTTGATATCTACAAAAGTTCTTATGCAATAAACTTTTCTACTATATCTGTTAGGTTTAATAAATATTAAAAAAAAAAAAAATTATCTCTGTGCGCAGCTAAAGAAAATAGAAAATGGTGTTTGAATGTTTAAATATACCTTTATTTTAGGAAAATTAAAGTTCTGATAATGATGATAATATTTCTAAGATTCCATTGTTCATTTCAAATTATTTTATGTACTGCTAGGAGGAAGCTTCTACCATTTGCTGGAATTCTTCCCAAATCCTGTGCGTAAATTCCATGTTTTGCAACACTGCATGTATTGTTTTGTTTGTTTGTTTTTAGGCAGAACTGATGCAGTTGAGCTTCCTATAAAATTCATTCCTCCGGGTCCTGGTTGCTACCACTGTCAGATTCTCCTGAAGTCCTCACGGGATTTTCGTGTCTATGTGATTGAATGTGTAGTGAATACAGATGATGTTGAAGCAGAGATTGAATTTCTAACTCCAGCTTACCAGGCAGTGATTCAGAATATTCCAATTGTAAGTTCACTTTACTGTGACAAACTAAATTAAGATTCAGGAATTTAAAAAGTGAACTGTTGATCAATACAGTTAAAACTCAGTATTGCAAAATCCACAAAAGCATTTAAATACTGACTTGGGGTATTATTAATTGAAGTCCGTATTGGATGTAATGTAGAGCTTATTGGGAAAATCTGTCAGTTTCTGACAGTTCTTAGAGTAAAGATACCAAGGGAAACTTTGAAGATGCATCAAGGGAAGGTCAGGTTGGATGTTAGGACAATTTTCTTCACCAGAGGATGGTCAGGCCCTGGAACACTCTCCCCAGGGCAATGGTCATGTCTTCGAACTGCCACGTTCAAGCAGTGTTCAAAGACTGATGACCTGGTAGTTTTAGAACTATTCAGGCCTGTTTTCGAAAGGATAAAGTTGTTCCTGACGTGGGGGAAAAAATGCATGAGAAGAATAATCTTCTGTCGTCTTTTTCTCACTTTCATTTTGTTTTCACCATGAAGATACTGAGATAAATTACTTTTTTACTTTCATGCTTTTTACCAAAGATGTTGCAATTATTATTATTACAGAATTGGAGATCACAGTAATAGAATTATTTTGAAAAAACAAGGCATTGTATGAATCTCAAATTTCCAAACAGGCATTTGTGCTCAACTACTATGAAATTTACTTGTTAACATCTAAGTTACTTTGTTCTTATATATTAATCCAAGCCTAGATACATGATGTTGCAGATCTCATGCCATGCTAGTAAGTTACCTCTGATGATCGTAGTTGGTGATATTTCTTTATTTCTAAGGCTGAGACAGCTGAGTTAATTTAAGAGACTTTCAAAGATGAAAGCCAGAATTGGAATGGGTATAGTCCCTATTCTCCAAAATCCAAATCTTACCTCTGGCATTTATCTTCATTCTGTGTCAAAGGATTACTTCATTTCTTTCATTGAATAGGCCAATCTTCTCTGTTTTGACAAGGCTGGTATTAGCTCTTGAGTTCAGTTCATTTTCTCCTTTTCAGATTGATATTTATTTTTTTGCAGATTGGATTCTTGTTTGCCTGAATAGGATTATTTAAATATAACTATATTTTTATGCGGTCCACAAACATTTATTACAAAATATCTCACTTCCTGCCGTAATCAAGCAGTCCTGTGATATGTCTATATGCAAGACAAAACATGTTTCTTAAACAGGGCTTCATACTACCTGGCATAATCATTCTTTAAAATCGATCAGTCTCTTGAAAAAACAGTTTCTGAGAAAACAGGACTGTAAGTACTCCTTTGGGAGACAGTCTTTAATTAGAAAGTGAGACTGGTCCTGTAGTACAGTAAGTGGCAAAATGAGGTAATATGTGTTAGTACACCACATCGACACTTTTAAGAGATTTGCTAGTGTTATCCACAGATGCAAAAGAAATAGAATTTTGGCAACCATTAAGCAGGACCTTAAAGATGCATGTAAATGTTTTAATATTACTTATAAATTCCATCTTGACCTTTGGCTATATCATGAATTTTTATCTAACAAGTCTTGCTGACAGTATTGATACTGATAGTATTGCTAGTAACTCTGTTTTCCTGGAATAAGGGATTTAGAAGGTGCTCTGTTCCAATACTTTGGGAAAGAAAGAGAACCATGCTCTGATTTGATTATAACTGAGAGTAAAAGCTGAAATGCATATTAAGAACTTTAAAAGCATGATCTAATCTATGTCTTTACTTTTATTTCAGAGAAACATGTCTAGCCAGGACTGGAAACTTGAAGCAGTTTTGGAAGGACAAGGCTTTTCTGGCCCTCCTTCAATAAATGTGGGTCTAGGTGAAATAGCTCTGTATCCTATCATGTTCAAGCCAATTGCTGAGTGCTTAACAATGGTAAGAAGGAAATTAGTTTGAAAGTGTTTAAAAATAAAGCTTTTTAAAATAAAATTTATTTCAGACTCCAGCTTATGAAAGTGCTTCATCAACTGCTAGCATTAAGTATTTGCTTGAGAGATTTTATTTCACCATGTAAAGAATGAAGTAGTAGTACTGAGCCTTTTTCATTACAACATAGGTGAGATTTGTTGATAGTACCCTGCTGTATCATAAAATAATTTTATAAGTTAAGCTACTACTTAGAAGTGGCTTTTGCCATCATAGTAATTGCTATTCTGAATGCTAAAACTGAAGAGAGGAGACTATGATGCCTTTAAAAAGAATCAGTGTACGTATTTTTTATTTATACAATAGCTGAGACTTTGTCTGCAGGATGCAATTTAAATTTGTGGATCATCAGAGACAAAAACAAATTATTCCGTGAAAGATTAGTAATTCATCTGCATAAATTACCTACGAAATGTAATGCATTATGGTAATCCAGTATTATAAAAGTATTAAAAGCCAAAAGCCCTGAGTCCTTTGATGACTAATAATCGTGAAGAACATTTTAGCTGAAGGACAGATTAGGTGATTGAGAAAAATTATATTTTATGTGAGGATTGGGAATGGATGAGAAGGTATTTTCTTGGGTGTTACATTTGTTTTCCAAGAAGAGGCCTAGAAGTACTGGGATTGTGAAGGCTTTATTTTGTTAAAGTTAATAATTTAGAGAA
Organism: Phasianus colchicus; assembly: GCF_987193195.1. Classification (NCBI taxonomy): domain Eukaryota; kingdom Metazoa; phylum Chordata; class Aves; order Galliformes; family Phasianidae; genus Phasianus; species Phasianus colchicus. The sequence continues at coordinate 115,192,878 of NC_143436.1, forward strand.
ATTAAGAAGAAAAGCATTGTTTCCTTAATTTTCTTCTGTTTAACAGAGTAATTTACATAAGAGGTAGGAAACTTATCTGGAATCTTACCTGTATGTTTGCTTTGTTGCCTGGATTTTATAATAGTAGACTGAAGCAGTTGATTTGGCTGCCAAATGAGACTTTTACAGTGCTGAAACTTTTATTCTTCTTTCTTCATCATAGGGAAAACTTATTCTTCAAAATACTACAGGTGGCACTGAAAGCATCTTTAACCTTAAGGGAATTGGGAAGAAACCTCTGGCACAGGATCATATTGTAATAGATTGCCAAGTGAGACAAGTTACTCAACAACTACTGTGGGTGCCCAATTATACCAAGAACAGGTTAACATACAAGGTAAACTTTTGCAATAATATGACAACTGTTTTTCTGTCCACAGGCCTAAAGATTGTGTATTACAATAGCCAATATCATTGCCATTGCTGATATGCTATTAATATTCATGTATCCATGTATGTATCTAAACACATCTGAAATAACACTCTGTTCATTAACTAGTCATTCCTCCTCCAATGTTTTGAAACCAGTGGCCAATTTCATTGTTTTAGAAATCAGAGAACGGGTTTGAGAATACAATGTTTCTGAAGTCTTTATAAAGCATTGAAATTTTACAGAAATTGACAAAATTATTATCCATCTATGGGAAAGTTGGGCAGTATGCACTCACTGTGTATCTGTCCCTAATAGCCTGCTGGCCTGGCCTGTCAGTGCTTGCAGCTCCTGGAAACGTTAGGGCAGTTAGTGTCTTTTGCCAAGATGTTGTTTCAGGGATGCTGGAGGAAGCTGGGAATACTTTGTGCAAAATTAGAAAATTAGAAGGAAATAAATAACTGGAATTGTTGAAGGATAGTGGGCCATGGCGAAGATGGAATAGGAGATGCTGAGCTGTTTGTGAAGAGGAGCATAACATATAAATACATAGAAAATACAATTTTTTTTTTCATTTCCCTGATCAAAAAGATATTTTTTTGTATATAACTTATATACAAAAAAACTTATATATATAACTTTGTATATTTTTAGTTTCAACTGTTCTAGTTAAGCATATCTTATGATTGTAATTACACAAATATATTTTCTAATTGAAAAACACTTTTGCATTACTGCAACAGAACAATTTTCCTACCATTTCTCTCATCAGTGTGTTTAATCTAAGTTGAGAAAAGTGTATCAGTAGTTTTCCTTGCCTTTCCCCTGTATGTCTAGGACACCATGTCACATGTCAGCAGAGGCAGAGTGTACATAAGGAAAAAAAGAAAGATGGCTTCCATTTTAATTGTACGCTGCAGAAAAGGTTCTCTAGCAGAGAAAATCTTGAATGTTAGTCAACGAAAACTTGAGCAATTTTTTGGGGACTCTGTTATATCATTTAAAGCTAGAGCAGATATATTCTGTATACTCTGTTTATGTATATATTTTCATATATAGACATATGCTTTTGAATTTTTTTTAGATAGAGAGAATGGGGAGAATGTAGACTCATAGATAAATCTGACTATTAACTAATGTGGACTTGTGAAATGAATGGTCTTCTGTTCTCTGTCTTCTTGTCAGTATAAAAAACTTCTCCTTTTCTCCAAATTGCACTTATCAGTAGAGAGCGTTCTTCACCTTATTTTGTAAACAGAAATCATGAACGTATGAGTGGCAGTGTTCTATTGATCTGATGGGAATTCAGAACACTGTGAAATCCTTCTTCAAACTTTCTCTTGTCTCTGATTTTACACCATTCAAGGAAAAATTTGAATCACAGAGTGGCTTGATTTGGGAGGGACCTTAGAGATCATCTAGTTACTCAGAATCTTCGGACTATGAGACTATGAGATTAACTTAAATTTACATTAAATAAAATTTACATACTATAAAATGGAATTTCAGGGTTCTATAAGTGACTCTACTTTTTAACCCGCAACGCAAAGTAGAAAATATATTTTTGTGCATCACCAGCTTTGACATTTTTCTTTTCAAGAATTCCAGCTTTTTAGATGTGAATGCATTTACATTCCTAATACATTTGTACTTTTTTATCCAAAAGAAGTGAGTGTTTTTGAAAGTTGACAGCACTATTTCCTCTGGTTTTCCATTTTGTGTGAACTCAGTGTTTTTTGTGCCAGTGAAACACACTCAGATATCAAACTTCAAATGAATGCATTAAAATTATTCACCATGTGTCTTTTTCAGAAAAGCAGCATTAGATTATTTTATGACAATTGTAGATATTTTAGAGTGAGGTGAGCCTAACTGAATGAAGCTACGCTGCTTTTAGAGTGGTCTCTGGGTAGCACATATTAGCTGTTGTTATTTTTTGTTTGTTTATTTGTTTCAGGGAGTTTATGTTTTGTTTTTACTTCTCTGAAGTACCACTATACAGTACAATCATTTCTAATCTGAAGATCCAGGGAAGGTAGCCTGTGTCACATCAATTAAAACTTTTAGGCTCCATCTCAGAGTGTGCTCTTTTAGACAGTGGACTTTTGGGAGAGAAGTATTAAGGCCAGCTACAAAAAAATCATGCTTAAATGCATTAATGAGGGTGAATCATATATTTTCTGTATGCTAAGTTTTACTCAGAAATTGTTACAAAACTGCTGTTGGAGAAAAATAAGCTGGGAAACAGCATGATTACAAAACAGGTGTTTGGAGACTGCGTTCTCAAAAAAACAAACAGTATTTACACTTCCAGTACTCACTAGCAGTTGTCACGCAGTATATTGTGCTACTGTTTAGAGTGAAGATCATTTTCTCAATTTTAAATTCAAAAAAGTTGGTCTTCAAATTAGTAAGTTGGTCTTTTAATCAGTTATTCCAGAATGTGATCACCATTATCAACTGTTATTAGGAGAAAGGGGAAAGCCTCCTTTAAAAGGCAATTGTGACCAACAAACTTTTTTGAAATGTAAAATAAGGACTATTTATTTATCCAGAAGCATATAACACAAAGGGTGATGGATAAAAGAGGACTGGATGCATTAAACAATTAACTTAATAAAAGCTCATTTTAGCATTATAATTTCATTATAATATTAATTAGTGTGTGTATATGTTGCCCTATTTCTCAGTAATCATTGTTTAAATCAAATAACTTGAACATAAACAACAGCACTATTGCACAAATGGCTGTTGAAAATGGAAGGTAAGCTTAGGAGAAGGGAGAGGGAAAATTTATTCCTTTTTCTTCATTAAGAAGGCCCTTTTCTCTCTGAATAGTAGATGCCTTTACTGTATCTAACACATACACAACTCATTTCTGGAGCAGCAGTAATATATGGGCTGTTCGTCTGTGCAACCACTGGTATGTATCAAGAGAGTCGTGGCCTTTGGAAAGTGCTGATTTTGTGTCTCTGTCAGTCTACCTTTAAAATACTAAGCAAAATATTTTCAGTACCTGCAATATTTTCCATTATTAAAAAGACGATTTCCATAGAATCATAGAATGATTTGGGTTGGAAGGGACCTTTAAGATAATCTAGTTCCAACTCTTCTGCTGTCAACAGGGACACCACCCTCTAAACTAGGTTGCTCAAAGTCCCATCCAGCCTGGCCTTGAATGCCTCTAGAGTGGAGGCATCTGCAGTCTGTCTGGGCAACCTGTGCCAGTGTCTCACCACCCTCACAGTAAATAATTTCTTCCTAATATCTAGCTTAAATCTACCTTCTTCCTGTTTAAAACCATTTCTCCTTGTCCTGTCACTACATGCCATTATAAAAAGTCCTCCCCGGCTTTCCTGTAGGCCCCCTTCAGGTACTGGATGGCATAAGGTCCCCTCTGGAGCCTTCTCTTCTCTAGGGTGAAGAGCCCCAGCTCTCTCAGCCTGTCCTCATAGGGGAGATGCTCCAGTCTGCTGATCATCTTTGTGGCCCTCCTCTGTATCTGCTCCAGTAACTGCATGCCCTTTTTGTTTTGGGGACTACCAAATTGGATGCAGTACACCAGGTGGGGTCTCATGAGAGCAGTGTAGAGGGGCAGAATCACCTCCCCTGACCTGCTGGTCACACTTCTCTTGAACCTAGGATACGACTGGGCAGCAAGTGCACATTGTTGGCTCATGCTGAATCTTTCACCACTTGACGCTCCCAAATCCTTCTCCTCAGGACTGCTCTCAAGCCATTCTCTGCCCAACCTGTATCTGCGCTTGAGATAGCCCTGACCCAGATGCAGAACCTTGTACTTGGCCTTCTTGAACTTCATGAGGTTGGCATGGGCCCACCTCTCAAGCCTGTTCAGTTCTCTGGTTAGTGCATCCCTTCCCTCTAGTGTGTCAGTTGCTGAGTAGAGTCGTCTGCAATCTTGCTGAGGTTCCGCTCGATCTCACTGTCCATACCACCTACAATAACACCTGTCCTAACACTGATCCCCGAGGAATGCCACTTGTCACGGACCCCATTTGGACACTAAGCCATTGACCACAACTCTCTTAGTACAACCATCCAGCCAATTCCTTATCCAGTGAGTGGTCCAGCCATCAAATAATGCAGGACAGTGTCAAATTCTTTGCACAAGTGCAGGTAGATGACATCAGTTTCTCTTCTGGTGTAACTCCATCATAAAGGGCCACCAGGTTTCTCAGGCATGTCTTGTCTTAGTGAAGCTATGTTGATTGCCACCAATCACCTCATCTTCATTTACTGTGTGCTTTAGTAGGGCCTTCAGGAGGATCTGCTCCAGGGTCTTGTCAGGCATAGAGGTGAGACTGGCTGGCCTGTAGTTCCCTGAGTCTTCTTTTTTTCCCTTCTTGAAAATGGGGATTATATTTCCCCTTTTCCAATCACCAGACTGCCATGAGCTTTCAAATATGATGGATAGCAGCTTGGCAACTTAATCTGCCAGTTCCCTCAGAACCCATGGATGGATCTTGTCAGGTGTTATGGTCTTGTGCACCTTCAGGTTTTTTAGATAGTCTTGAACCTCATCTTCATGTACAGCAGGCAGATCTACCTTCTCCAAGTTTTTACCATTGCTTTTTGCAAGATGTGTCTAGAGCCCTTGCTGGTGAAGACTGAGGCAAAGAAGTCATTGAACACCTCAGCCTTCTCCGTATCCCTCATCACCAGGTCTCCAGTTTCATTCTGGAGAGGGCCCACATCCTCCCTGACCATAAATTTCCTTGAAAAAATGAGAAAATTTTATGAACCATTTTATACAGATTCAAATACTGCCACTGAGCTCTTCATGGCCTGATCAACAGAATATTAAAACAAATAGACTTCCTCATTATTAACTTACCACTGTGTCTGAAAAAAACATAGCAAGAGCACTCATAAAGAATTTTTGCATGTAGATTGTTAGCTTGAGAGCGCATACTTATCTGATGCTGAATTAATATAAGATTAGTGATTACACTGTAAGTGGACTTAACGGTTGTAAAATTAGATTCAAGTCAACCTATAAGTGTAGGAAGCACGAAGTAGTTCTATAAAATCTAATCTGTCAGTCTCGTGACAAAAATTTTTAAGCCATTTTCTTTTGATTTTTATATAAAACTGTCTACTTGATATAAATAATAGAAGGATGTGTTGATGATGTGTTGATGTTGCTTCTAACAACACCTTTGACAGTAACTTTAGTTATAACAGTGCTTAATTCATTCAAAGCTTGGTCTTGCAGTAAAAAATAACAAACAGCGTAACTTTTTTCTTAGCACTGTTTGAAGTAGATGTCATTAAAGTAAACTCTGTAGAGGAATTCAAGAGTCAGTTAACTATCCCTTTGGGTAATAGCTTATACAAACTGTTAGTAATATCAAAAAGTATAGAATAAAAAAAAAGTAGAATAAATATATATAATCAAAACTATACAATCCCCTTTACCTCAATGCCTTTTTTTTTTCTCTCCTCTATATATCCATTTTAGATCATTCCAGTGTTAATGGAACACTGAAACAATGAAACATTCAGAATGTAACAGATCTCTCAACAAAATGAAATAATATACTACTAAACCGTTGGGATTTGTCTTGTTTGGCTCTTTATGTGTGATTCCCAAAGAATACATTCCATGCAAGTCTGGTAACTTCACTGCTGAAGGTCCAATACACAATTCTACATTCATCTGTCCTAATTTCTATCAATTCATTTTCCACATTGCCTTCCAACACTTTTGTAACAGATTTCACCTCAGACAAAGACATAGCAGTGATGAACGATACAAAAAAATTAATAGCTGTGTTTGTTGGCAGCATTTGTGTGTCTTCTAGTTATGAAATAATTTGTTCAAGTAAGGATGTGATAAAGTTTTAGGTGTGGCATGTTTCTTTAGATGGGATTGTGGTCTTGACAAGTTTGCCTGGCTGAACTGTATCTTGACCATGTAGCATTCTTGATAGCCTCAGGCTTCATCTGTAGAGGCAAGGATTCTTTGACATATATACTTAGTGAAACAGACAGGTATTTTATTTCAGTGTTATAGCTTGCTGGTGCAAAATAGAAATTAATGCAAGGATTAAATTCCTAATAATTTATGAATTTAGAACATGTTTACTAAAAAAGAATGAGGGAAAGTAATGGGAGCATCTTTGGAAACATTTTTATTCTTGAAATAGTATTGAAAAAAGTCTGTTTTTCAGATAAATCAGTGACTGTTACAGCCCCAGCTTTAGCCTAGTGTCAGGGAGCAATAAATTTTAATATTTAAGCATTTTTAAAAGGATCTTAGAAACAATAATTACAATGAAACTTGGAATATACACTGTCTAGCACTATGCAGTGAGATAATGGAATTTCAGTATATTTGGTTAAATTCTGTACATCTTTTCACAACTTTGGCTTGAAATGTCTACTGACATTTCTGTACTGGAAAAATATATCTTCACAGTAATTTTGAAGAATAACTTTCTACTCCTATTCATCTTGAATAACAATATTGCAGCTTTGGAAGATAATATAAAAATCCATGACTGTTAAATTAATTTTAGAAATTTTAGCCCTAAAAATATGCTCAATTTATGCTTTGTCTCTGTGTGCAAATAATGACTTGGCATGTAAAATGCTGGAAGATCCTATCCTTTAAAAATAGAATCCTTGGAGATGACTTGATATGAGCAAACTTTCAGCAGTACCAAAAAAACTGCAGTAATAACTTAGATTTCAGTTTCATGGTGAGATTCTACAATTCTTATTTTCTGTAGTGGTGATAAAAGAATGTAACATATGTTGTGTGGATTTGAAAAAAATTGTAGTTATTGAAAGCCAGCAGCCTTCACTGAAATAATTGTAGTGATTACACGATAAAAGCATCTTTTTTCCTTTGCCTTTCCCTTTCCCTTTCTCTTTCCCTTTCCCTTTCCCACCAATTTAAAAGACTGACATTGGTTTGTGGAATTAGGTTTTAATACATATATATATATTTAATGAAAGTTCTGTTCTATCTCAGTAATTTCTGTTATTTCTTACTTGATTTTATTTTTTTGAAAGACTGGGTAGTGCTGAAGTATTTTGTCATCAACAGTCTTATATAGCTAAACAAGATAAATAATTTCATTTTCTTGTGTGGTTTCAGTCAAATTTTCTACACTGTTTTTAAGAAGTGAAAGAAATAATTTTATAGCCTTTTAAACTCCTTTTATATTTTGTTTTTTTAATTAAATTCAGTGATGTGGAGCTTGGGATTATACATTTTTCTAAAGGACTTAATATTTTTTAAATTATTATTTATGATTTGTTACATTATTTCCTGATTTATGTGAAATACTTAATATTAAAGATGGTAATTATTGCAAAATATCTATATGTATTTGCAAAAGGGTTTAATTTATACATAAACTCTCTGAAGAAAAAGGGCATTATTTTTTTGAAGATGGATCTGATAGAAAGCAGGGATAAACATCTAAGAGTGACTTCTTCCTTTCTGGTCTTATCCCTTAGGTCACCTGATATATTTTCCAATGGTTATGGCTAGGAATGTTAGAAAGATTTACAAGATAAACAGTAAAGATTTAAAAGACAGTGTTGCTATGTTAGACTTTTGACAATAGAATGTTGACAGATTATTTATAAAATCATCAATGTTATCTAGAATCCGTGTTCTTTAAATTGATCTACAGACTTCTTCCTATCTTCCCACTATCTACAAAAACTAAGGAAGTCTGCTTATGTTTCCAGCAGGGGATGGGGAGAACATGGATAGTGTGCAATCTTGTTTATTTGCAGCCCCTGTTCTCTTACAAAAATTTCATACGCATTAATGTATACTCATATATGTAGGTTACTCTGAATGTAATGCTTCCTATTTCTTTCCTTAGAAACTACAAAAGATACAAAGAACACTATAATAACGTGATAAAGAAAATTCTCAGATATAAGACTCAGGTTTTCAACACAGTCACTAACGTTACCTATACATTTTCACCAGCAATGAACAAGTGCCTGCATACTGCACTTGTAAAAATCTGCACCGTCGAAGGTGATCCATTGTTACCAGTTCTGAAATGCAACACCAGTCTCCTCGCTGTGCTCACATCCACTGTTTGGTCTCCATAAATGTTCAGCAAGTATTAATTAATGTCAGTGGGTGCCATTTTTTCTGCATGGAGGAATTCAGTGACACACCTCTGCTTCATCTGCACTTCCATGTCATGCGCCATTTATCAGACTATCCCTCTGCTGCCATCTGTTGCACCAAAACAAAATGTAATGTACTGCAAGTGAGAACGTTCAGCCTTTACTGCCATACCACCACCATCTGATCCTGACTCTGTGGGCCAACAGCATAAAATAGGAGGCATTACTTTCAAAGCATCACTTGTATGTTACTATCTTCACTGTGAGCTGAAATAAGTGTAATCCATAAATGTAGGATGATTCTTGATTTATTGTTTATCTTTTATGAAGTACACACTTCATTCTGAGTTTGTAGCACTCCCTCTCCTTTTTTTTTCTTTTTTTTTTTCTGTGCTTTCTTTTTGTCAATAGTTAAAGATTTCTTTTTTTAAATGTTACTTCAACAAAGCTTTCCACCATTCTCTTTCTGGCTCAGATTTTTTCTTGATAGTGTGTTTTCCTGTTCTTTAAAATCCATATTGAATTGTGAATTTGTTGGCAAAGAGGAAGGTTGATGTCTCACAGTTTTGTCTCACAGTTTTCTTCTTTTTACTTGGAATAGGTGTCCCAAATTTTATTAGCATTTGAACAAAGTCCTTATTATTTATTTATTTATTTATTTTCTTTTAGATCCTTATGCTCTCTAGGAGAAACCTCTCTCTTTTCTGGATATTCTTTTGTGCTATGCATACTATCACTGATTTTTGTAATGAATCCCTAGTTTGTTTATTATCAATACTGATACTGATAATATCAGTTTGGTCTCCTGTCTTCCAGTCTTCTTTTGCTTTTTTTCATCATAACTACCCATGATCACAGAACACTCTCCTGTTCCTCTCAGACTTCAATTAATGAGAAATTATATTTCCACCTCTTCTCTTCCTGAATTGACTGCATGCCATTCTTTCATCTACTATTACTTGCTGATTTATTCTGTTTTCTAATGACAGAAATTATTTCACGTTTCTGTTGTTCTTTGGCAAATTGATCTTTAATTTATAATACGCAATTTCTGCACCTTATTGCCTAAAATAATTTGATTCTAGATCAAATTATTTTATAAAAATAAAAAAAAATTCCTTCTGATGGTACAGAATGCTTGCAGAATTGCCTCACTGAGCACTGTAAAATGCATTTCATTCATACTAGAATATTAATGTTTTGGTAAGCTCATTTGTCACAAGACTGAAGAATTATTTTAAAAAGAATATAGAATCATAGGATAAGGAAAAGTCCAAATAAAATACCATTCTATAGTTGACAGTTTTTCCATGACTTTCAATACTCTATTTTGATTGTCTGTTAGATTTTCATAGATAATGACTACTTGAAAAATATAGCTTTATTTTCCACCTGTCCTTGTTATGTCATACTTTTCTGAAAAGTGTTATATTATATAAATACCTCATAGAAGGAAAGCCCTTGAGAAGTCAATATAAACTTGGTGGGTTTTTTCATAAAGAAAATATGAACAAAATATTTTGACTTAAAAAAAAAGAAAACGATTAAAAAAAAAAGTGGTTCATGCTTTTCATGCTTTTATTGTTGCAATGGAGATCTTTGTAGAATTCAGATCTTCCAATTCAATACTTGACAGGCTGGCTGTTACCATTAATGAAATATAATCTGTTTTAAAAAAACTCAAGTATTTTTGACTTAAATAGTGATTTTGCTTAAAATTCACCTAAACAGCCAGAAGGAGTTCTGTTTTTTAGTGTAATAGGAAATTATATTTTATAGTATATATATATATTATATATATGCTTCGTATCCTGAAAATATTTTTTAAAGGACTCCACATCTGGAAAATCCTCACTTGTAGTCAGATGGTCAATGCAGAAATAGCAGTATCAATTTAAAACACTGTCACTAAAACCAGATTGCTCCAGTGAAAAAGGTAACAGAACAGGGGATTTAAGCAGAACCATTCATGCAGTCCATTTGCTGTCTTTCTGCACAACTAGTAAATAGGCCAGATTATCATTAACTTTGGTTTGTCATGCCTCATGCTTAAATTTCTGATCAATGAGAAGCTGATCATAGAGTCTTTCTGTAGTAAAACAATAAGGGATAAAGAAATGAGATACAATTAAAGATACTCTCAGTCTACATTTCTGTAATAATTATAGTTTAAAAAAATCTGAAATTTAGTGTAAGAAAATTGCACCAGTAATTTAATTGTTCAGGTAGTTGCTACAAATGACATTGCATAAATGTCATATCACTTAATTGATTCAATTGATAATAAAACAACACTCAGATTTTGCTTTGCTCTATAAATTTAGATCACAAGTGTTAAAGTTCACTGTTACACTTCTAAAGAAAATGTATGTAAAATATGTCATTACTAACTGAGTTACTGTACTTGAGTTACTTGGTATGATATCTGTCTGCTACATGATGATGTTTATGATGCTGTCTCTTACTGTAAGTATTCATTTCATATGTATAAAGACTAGGACTTTCCAATAGCAAATTTTATATCATATGCTACATTTCAAAGCAAGTAAAATGGATAGTTTTATCTATAGTATTCATACCATACTAACTTGCTTTTGATTGTTCATTCTTTTTGTATATTCTCTTTACCAGGTATCTTCAGATCTTTCAATGGTGGGTGGTGCATCAGTTCTTACTGTGGATCCAGATGACATAGTTCCTTACAGTTTGAGTGTATCTCCATGGAGGCGAGGAGTCTTTCAAGGTAAAATGTAGAACTCCAATATACAAAATCCCTGTGAATTAAAGACCAAGTCTGTTTAATTTAGTGCTTTCTGTTCAATGTAACCTTTTTTTCATGAAAATAACACTGTAATTACTGGTGATACTGATTTTTAATCTGGGTCATTCTTTTAATTGTGAAGATATTACTGCTAAAAATGTGGTTGACTACTTCAAAAATGCCAACATTTGTGGAACTTTGTCTTTAATTGGTCCCATGGAAATTGTCACTACAGGAATTCGTGTGTTTGATTTATCAACAAGTGCACTTTCCAGAAAATGTTGAATAGCTTTAGCTCTCTAAGCGCTACTAGAGCCAATAATTTAAAATTTGATTATTTCCTTTGATTAAAGTTCAATTTGTTGCCTACAGGGTTCAAGAGTAAATACACAGAATGTACATTTCTAAAATTAATTGCAGATAATTTGCATCAGCCCATGTTTATACTGATAACTCTTATGAAACAATACTAAGATTCTTGCAGGCTTTAACTAACATAAGTGTATCTTATTTAATATTTTGTCTTGAATATATTTTTAAATGGATATATCTTTAAATAATTCAGCCTTAATCATTTAATCATTTCCAAATGCTAATTAATAATTCTACAATTCTACTTTCTTTACATCATAATATAAGAAGCACAATGTGAATGAGGTTGTACATTCATACTTCTAAGAGCAGGAATTGTGGCACTTAGCAGTTTTATAATGTGTGAGGAAGGAAATTATGGGAACAGAGGAGATCATATTTTCCTTAAAATAACTGAATAGTGCTCAGGAAACCTAGATTTATTCTACTTCTTAAACAAAATATTGGGTAAATATCTTAATCAAAAATGCTCAGTGTATAATCTTGACTTTTTGGTTTGCTAACTGCAAATTCCTTCTGCTAACTTTTTGAAAAGTTGAGATTAATGATTGCTGGTTTATCAACATCAAAAAATAATTGTCTTGTCCTTAGGAATGCAAATCTAGTTTATTATTTTGACTGTTACAGTCTCTGATATGTAAAACATAGGTTACTATGGCTATAGGTTAATAGCATCTCAGTATGCAGATGATGAAAATTTATAGGTCTCTCTGAAAGTACTGTTTTCTATACATTGCCAAGGAAACTACAGCAGATACAAAGAGCACGATAACTCTATTTGATTGAGAAAATTCTCAGATACAAAACACTACTTTTCAACACAGTCACCACCATGAGTCACCACCATTTTCACCAGCAATGAACTTGAGCCAGCATGCCATGCTTGAACATATCTGTACCAGAGGAAGCATCCCTGTCGCAGTTGCCACTGCTAAAATGCAGCAGCTATTGCCTCACTGTGCTTACATCCATTGTTTGGTCTCCATCTATGTTCAGCAAGTGCTAATGAATGTCAATGGATGCAATTTTTTCTGAATTCAGTGACAGACTGTTGCTTCATCCACACTTCCATGTCAGACATCACCTGTCACACTGCCGCTCTGCTACTATCTGTCACACAACAGCAAAATGTAATGGTATTGGTGTGAAGGTTCAACCTCTATGGCCATACTACCAACATCCACCTCAGGCATTGCCTAACATCCTGAAACAGGAGGCGTTACTTTCATAACAGCGTTTTTAAATACTTGCAACAATGCTTGGTGTAGTGCCACAGCAAAACTTCTGTACTTCTTGCTTAGACAGTAGCCCTGAGAAAAAATTCATTTTCTCTGAGTTGGAGCCAGCTTTCAATTGAATTTTTGACCATCAGAATTAGTCACAAGGAAATACTGAGTGTACACTATACTTTAACATATGCTTTTTCCTTAGGCTTTAAAGATTTAGGATTATTCTTACTTATGGTTTAGCAAATCTACAGTTCTTTTATAAGTCCTGAAAACTTCAGTATAAGAGATTCCAAGCAATCCATCATACAATAGTTTAAAGGTAGCTGTTAAAAGCAATGCCTTCAAAGTTAAAGAGATGGCACACTTGAACCGTCATCTCTGTTCTGTCATTCCTAACTTCTGTCACAATGGTTTCCATTGTACTTGGAAGTATTACATGTTCACTAAAAGAGAAAGAGAACAGTCAGTGTCTCTAACCTGACAGAAAAGTTAATAGCTCAAAAGCTGCGTAGTCATATATGCTCTTTTTTTTTTTTTCAGGGAACAGTTCATATATTTTATACTGCAAAATAATGACAGGAAGCTGAAGTGAGTTTGTGAAAGAGATAGGGCCCAGATATCTGCCATTCAACCCCTGGCTCAGTGGTTGCTTTAATCACTATCTGTAAAAATCACATTCATTTTTCCCCTGGAGCAGAGACAGTTTCAGTTATATCATAGACATTTGTAAATGTACTCAAATCGTTCAGCTGTTGTATGGCGGTGGGGAAGAAAGGCTCCTGTTGTGGATTTGAAAGGCAGAAGGTGATTTTGCTCTCCAGTGTTAGGTGTAATATAAACTACCAAGTGTCTCATATAAGGTAGCACCATCTAGGAATTGCTTACTTACTTTGGGGATTCAAGTAGAATGGAAGTCAGTCTGCTTCAAATTGTGCAATTGTGATAAGTCATATTTGTTCCCCAAAGCAGAATTTTTACTTTCATGGAAACTTACGTATGGAAAAGTTTGAACTAAGAGAAATAGGAATTTTTGGCTCTCATAGAAATTTTCAGTTGCTGTGAAACGTGAGGATCACAGATTGGATGTGAGTGTTTTAATTGGTAATTGATTAGGATTCAGGAATCTTAGTACTTAGCTGCAAAATACTACAAGTAACATTAAACGCTCCAAAATAAAGATACTCTTTTTCAGTTTGGTGAATTTGTTTGGAGGGAAGTATGTTGAAGATTGAGGATAAAAACAAGGCTCAAAATATATCTATAGAGTGAAATCTTATTCTGTGAGAAAAAAGAACAGCTAGTTGAATATTTAGTTGAAGACTTTGTCATAGAACTGTTGAGTGATTTCAAGTTTAGAACTCTCCAAATTGTATGTATAAAACTTTGTAACCTTGGTATTCTTAATGATGTTTTTGTCATATAAAAATGCAATTTCATAACGGTACTTTTGCCATAGAAATTGTTGTACTGAGCAAGTGGTTTTTCTTTTTCCTTTCTATTCAAAGTCTTTTTCATTACAAAATTATGTAACAGCACAATTATACTTATTTTGCTTCCCTTTTTGCTCTCTTATGATTGCTAAGTAAAAAATGGGCCTACTTCTTTTCAAAAATCCATTTGCAGGATTTCAATAGAGAGCTAATATTTTGTGCTACAGCTAGTTTGTAGCTATGTGACAGATTTTTAACATAGAAATAATAACTAATAAACATCTCGTGAAATGTTCTTGCATCAAATAAAATTGTTCAGCAATTTGTTTCCTAGGTAATAGAGCAATTTCTTTTAAGTCTGATAAAGCGCCTTCTACATATTACTTTATCTTTTATTTAAATCTTTTCCTTTCTTTCCACAGAATATCTAGAAGAGACCAAAGCTCATAGTACTTTATTGTTTCTTTTGCAAAAAATACACAACTATGTCTGTGTTCTTTTGTATGTAACAATTAACTAGCCTGTTGAAAGGACCTTTCTAGTTTTACGAATTACTTTTCATTTATTTTTGAAGTATGTATCACATGAGTAAAAAAATATAATGTCAATTTCTTTCTATTGGATGGAATTCTCCGTTTAGAATTGTGTTACATGCACTAAGTATTGTTTTCATAGTATGCTTTAAAATTGTCAATTATGATATTTCGACAAGTTTCCTTGTGATACCTGTGACAGAGAAATCGAAACTAGAAGGAAGCCACTAGAAGGAAGAAAAAGCACACTGATGTTTTGCTTTGCAGCATCAGTGAGACATAAATATACAAGAAATCGCCTTATTGAAGAAATGTAAGCTGCAGTAGGTTTTGTAGGATGACAGTGTGCACAGAGGCATAGACTGACAAAAGACTAAAAATTCACAAATCAAAGCAAGAAGCTTATGTAATATATGAGTCAAGCTTATGCTGACTTTTTGTTTTAAAACTATACTTTTTGTTGCAGTGTTTCTGCACCTTTCCAGTGTATTTCTTAGTAGTTAATAGATTGCTAAGGATTTTTTTGCATTGTATAAAGCTCTTTTTTCTAGCCTATGAGCTTCTTTTGATTAGAATTTTTGGTAGCCCCTGATTTCAATAAACTCCTATATTTATGTAGTATCAGCTATTTTTATCTCCTATGTAATAGTGGTCATTGCATTGCACCACTCATTTCTGAACCAGGAGAGCCATTTTTCTTACCACAATATTGTACGTCTTTGGAAAACAATCAGTCTTAACTTAAAGACTAAAGTCATGCAGAGCATGTTACTGATAAGGATAGTACTTTCTATACATGATTTAATATTAATACACTTCTTTGTTATTTGTAGTTTTTTATCAGCAGTTATTTGCTTTTTTTTCCCTGATAAAAAAAAAAACAAACCTGAAATAGCTTTGAACCAGTCATAGATACTTTCACATCTATGAAAATGATGGACAATTTATGAATATTTTAAAGTTAGCAGATAAATGCAGTATGAAAATGCATGCCATCTACAGTGAATCTGGTTATATTTTATTTAAATACTTTATTTAAATACTTTATTTAAATACTTGGACAGATATAATCGAGAACCCTGCAGAAATCTGAATACAGAATACAATCCAGTTACCTTTAGTGATCAAGATTTTGCCCTCAATTTTATTAATTCTGTTTGTTTGAGATCTGTTTTCTGCAAGGAAAGAAAGTTGAGTGTTGGCAATTACAGCAAAATTCTTCACTGATTTTTCAATTATGCCACTGCTGGTTTATTTGCACAGTGGTTGACCAATTTAAGTGGTTTGCAGTTACTATTCTTCTTCTACTACTTCTTCAAATATTCTTGAGCATTAGCAATTTACAGTTCTGGAATTTCTCAAACATTCCAAGATTTGCCACAGATAGATACTCAGAATTCTTCACTGTTTATTGCAGTGCTAAATAAGTTTGTTTTTCTATACCCCTACTTAGGGATGAAATAAAAACTTCTAAGCCCTGAACACTTGTCCCTCTCTCTGAAGCACACATTTGCACAGTATAATACTCTCAAATACATTGTGAATGGAAGAAAGGACTGTAAGAAACAAATTGATTATATTTTAAAATGAAGTGAAATAAAAATTGCTACTGTAAGGAGGTTTTAAGATGTATGAATTTAGTTTATTTCAGCACATACTCAAATATTTTTTAAAATCAAGTTTAAAACTATAGCTTGACTTCTTTTTGCTCATTTCTTTATAGTTATTGACATCTCAAGTACATTAATCCTTAGGATCATAATGAAAATTAATGGTTTTCTCTTACACTTTTTTCCTTCTTAATACTGCGCTGCATTAGACCAAAATTGTACTAGGTTTATTTATTAAGGTGTGAAATAGATTAGCTTATCAGTGTTTTTCGTAAGATCCATTAGGTATTAGCACCATCAAAATAAGTTATCCCACATCAGTATTTATATACCTTGAGTAATTTCTGCAGACTTTATTCCTTTGAGCTTTCTGCAATTATTTCTTAAATTGCGTTTATACATATACTTTCTCTCTCTTCCTTCCTTCCATTGGGATAGCATAGATTTTATTAACAAAGGAATAAATTCTGGAAATGTAATATTTAATTTAAAATTACATAGTTTTTTTCTCTGGATTTAAATGCACTCTTTCTTCTCTCTCCTTTCTCCTTTTTCTCTTCCTCTTCCCTCACCTCTCTCTTTTCTCTTAGTTCTGTCTCTTTCCTTTCTCCCCTTTCTTCTTTCTTCACTTCTCTCTTCTCTGTTCCTCCTTCATCCTCACATAGTATTAAAAGAACTCTGTAACTGGGGCTATTTTAGAAAAAATTGATCTCCTTAAATGCAGTGAAACATGGAAGGATTTTTATGAATGCAGCCTTCTGCAAAAGTGTTTGAATAAGATAAATGTCAAGGACTGTAAATAACCCTGATATAAGCTGTTATATGTACTTGGAATATGTTATATGTAAGCTGTTATATGTACTAGGAATATTGATCAGTTCCTGATGGTATAGTCATAGTGGATTTCTGAGCCAGGTGTTATGACTAGTGAGGTGCTATCTCTGTTCTTCACTGCTATCCCCTTTCTCAGGCCCTATGCAAATCTTGCTTGGCTTAGTCTGGGGTTCTCCTCTTCCTTTTGACTTCTTTAACCATCTTCTGAAGCTTAAAATGAGTGTCAGTAACTTCCTTTTATATGTACCTGCAGACAGGTAACATAAACTCAGCTATTTCTGCTCCTCTAATGTGCCAAATGCCAAATAATTTTGTAAACATAATCTGCAACTTCTCTGTGCTTACGTACTACAGTGAGGAGGAGCACATTATAGAAAATCAGCTCAGAAGGAGCATGAAAATGCAGCAGCTCCCTGATTCAATTTCAGGTATTCCTTCCAGTTAAGTATTAAAATCAACTAGTCACAAAACCACGCATCACTCATTACCTCCCATCTACCCTACTGGTAGGGAGGAGCTGGAAGTGGAAAAAATACCATTAAATATAGGTATTCTTAAACCATATTTTTCTGAGACTCATGTAAAATTATATCAGTTCTCCTTTTCAAATTAAAAGAGCTTTGCTATGAATAATTTTCCAAAATCTTTAATAAGAGGCAGTTACTTAAATTCCCTTTGAGAGATCCTTTCACATAAATGCTAAGGATCTTGAATGGGAAAATTTCTGACTGTATAATATCATAAAATAATCACCTCCTCGAGTTAGTTTTTCATCGTACATATGAAGCAAGAATTAAATCCGTGAGACCTATTTGCTTCAGTATTGAAACTGCAGAATGTACTGAAATATTGAGGGACATTCATTTAGATAAGATAGCAATGATATGCAGCATTTCCAAGCAGTTGTGAGGATTTTAAGTTATGTGTCAGAAGCATACAATACAAGAAGCAAAACCTGCTTATTTAAAGCTGGTATTTCAAACCTTCCCAAATGATGTTAGTATTCTTTAAAGGAACTGAAGAAAGACTGGATTTTATATTATGTTTTATGCTATCAAATATTAATCTATATTTTTTAACTGAAAAGGTATTTCACTGTAATTTAAAAATCTTGGCCTTAAAATCTATGAGTAATTTTTTCTTCCATGAATACTTGATTTTACCATACAAATGATACAGTAGTATATGATAGAAATATTTTACATTTATTATTTTACTGCAATAGAATGAGGCCCACTGTAACCTAAAAAAAAATCTCCAACTCAAAAGTAAATTTCTACACTTAGAAATTTACACTGGAAAGAAAGATACTAGTATTGTCTGCCATATTTGATCATCTTTGATAAGTATGTTTGTCTGTACTTCTTATTTCAGGTAAGTAGAAAAACCTTATGGGAAGAAAAATGGTTGATCCTTGGACTCACTCAAGATGTGTTCTTTAATGCCATAAATTAGAATTGGATGGCTGACAGCTGGAGTTAGAAGTTTTACTTCATTTTATATTACTTTTGAACTAAAGAAATACTCATGGGTGTCTGGCATTTTATTTTATAAAGCTAGTGCCCCAGTTAATATGGCATCTGCTATCTATTTGTTTTAGGTGTAATTTCATTTGTTGCTGAAGATGAAGACCAACAGCAGTCACAACATAACAGCTCATTGGAAAGGACAGATGGTGAACTGGCATTTAAGAAATGGTCAACAAAGACACCACAGACTGTTGGTGCAGCAAATGCAGGTATTATTGTTGTGGATGAGTTAATCCATTTGTGAGAACTTATTTATTTATTTATTTATCTATTTATTTATTTATTTGCTTATTTTATGTCAGGCCACGTCTTATAAAACTGTCAAGTCAAATGCGTTTTCCTAAAAAGATTTCTCCTTTGTTGAATTTTTCACATATTTTAATTAAATTTTAAGCTGATTTTCTATATATATTTTTTTTAAAGGGGAAACCTTTGTTAAATAATTTCTTTTAAAAGTGTCCAATACTATTAATAGTACTAATGTCAAAGCAAGCAGTTGCTGAAATTCACACCATTCCATTCCATTTGTGGAATAAACTTTCTTTTAAGTTCTAGCTTCAGGTTCTTTTTTGGTCATTTACAGTAAAGTCTGGAGGATATTCTAAAATATGTGGTTGCTTTCCAGTTGTGATCTCAAAATTTATTATAAACAGTTTCTGGATTTTAGATGTTCCAGGGGAATATATAGTTGTGATTAGAAGTGCACAGCAAATAGATAGTGGTTTTTGTTTATTTTTTAGTGAATATCTTGTTTTTCTTCTTTACATTTTTATGGAAGCTTTAGCTATAGAAATAATTATTACATTACAAAAGTGTATTGTCACAAGGAAAGCAATCATGTCTCTTGTAAGATATTTGGGCCTTGCAAAGCTAGGAATCATAAGTGAAAAACTAGTAGAAGCGGTGACTGAAAGTAGCAGAAAGAAAAGTTTGAGTGGATTTCTCAATACTGTATGAATCACTGATGATGTAAATCGATGGTGTTCTTCTTAGATAGAAAAACTCTGTCCAGCAGGGACAGAGAGGTGATTGTTCCCCTCTACTCTGCTCTTGTGAGGCCCCATCTGGAATACTGCGTCCAGGTCTGGAGCCCCCAGTACAAGAAAGACAGGGAGCTGTTGGAGAGGGTCCATAGGAGGGCCACAAAGATGATCAGGGGACTGGAGCACCTCCCCTATGAGGACAGGCTGAAAGAGCTGGGCTTGTTCAGCCTGGAGAAAAGAAGGCTGCGGGGTGACCTCATTGCAGCCTTTCAGTACCTAAAGGGAGCCTACAAACAGGAGGGGAATCAACTATTTGAAAGGGTGAGTGACAGCAGGACAAGGGGAAATGGTTTTTAACTGAGGGAAGGGAGATTTAGGTTGGACGTCAGGAGGAAATTCTTTACGGAGAGAGTGGTGAGGTGCTGGAACAGGCTGCCCAGAGAGGTTGTGGATGCCCCATCCCTAGAGGTGTTCAAGGCCAGATTGGATGGGGCCCTGGGCAGCCTGGTCTAGCATTAGGTGGAATGGTTGGTGGCCCTGCGTGTGGCAGGGGGGTTGGAGATTCGTGATCCTTGAGGTCCCTTCCAACCCTGGCAATTCTGTGATTCTGTGAAAAACCAAAGCAAATTCTTTTTTTTTTTTTTTTTTTTTCCTTATTAGTATTGATGTACCCTTTGCTGAGCTTGGTTTGCCACTAATTGTATGTGATTGGATGATGCAATTGGAATATATATTTTTAATTTATGGTGAATAGTCAGTCTGATAGCATGCTGAGGGGGACCAGGTAATCTGTTCCAAATAAGCACCCTTTTTCACTGCACAGTCATCTACATGCGTAAAGTCAAAAGAGAACACTGGGTCCCATACTTGGGGTAATCTGCACAGTTTATTCATTTGTGGCTCTACCAAGTTACTACATCTTTCAATTTTCATCTGTTGTTATCATCATGCTACCATATGTAGTTATATCTTTATCTTACCTATGTGTTTCTAGTAAATTGAAATCTTATGTTTCATGATTTTTAAGAATGTTTAGGACATCATTGTGATTACTTTGTAATGTAGACTTAAAGTAAGACATGAAGTAACTCTTCCCTGCAAAGGCTTTACTTAATGATATAATTTTTTTCTTCAATACAAAGAATACATCTTTACAATGTTTGCATCCTAAGAACAGCAAATTTCCATCTCACCATTAAGTTGACTGACTGCTTCTAGTCTTTTCACAAAACATAATTTTCCATCACAGTCATTCATTTCTACTAGATACTTACAACTCTTTTACATGAGGGGAAAACACCTGTTGAAAATGGCTAAGTAGAGATGTAAGCTAACAAAGTGTCATCTAATGCATATAGTGATAGCAGTCATTTTCTGAATGTTCTTCAAAGAGGAACTACCACTGGCTTGAATTTATCCTAAGCAATTTTCTTTTCTACCAGTATTACTACAGCCGTTTTTGTTACCTCCCATCAAAGTAGAATGACAAATAGATATCTTCAAGTTGCAGTTAAATATAGGATTACTTAAGTGCAAGATGCATGCAGTAGTTGTATGAAAACAATTTGCAGGGATGTCTTGCATTTGACCAGAGTCATCACATGCTGAGGGAGGGCAAGCAAAAGCTGAGAAGCCCCTCACTTCTGTTACTTTTCCAGGATAACAGGAAATAGTAGACTTCCCATGTAGGGAAAAATAGCATCCAGGCTGGAAAGTGTACAAGCCAAAACAAGCATGAGGTTGTCTGTAGCTGAATAAAGTTATAAAACAACTCTAATGATAGCACATTTAAACCAGAAATTTTTGTCTTGCTGTCACTTGGTAAAATATTCCTTTTGAACATGCCAGCAAATAATGTTTCCTTGTCATGCACACCTAAACATACAGTATCATCTTCAGGTACTTACACACATGCATCATATAAATTAATACATATTTAGCTTTTCCTTTTTTTTAAAGAGGCAGATAATTTCTAGTATAGTTGTCATGTGACTTCTTCATCATTCATACCAACATTGCTCATTATACTCTTCCAAAAAAATGATACTGAATTTTTTCATTATATTTTTCTCCTCCAGATGCAGTTAAAAAAAACCAAAAAAAACAAAAAAACAAACTAAACATTTTGTGCTTGCATTGGAAACCACTGCTGCAAAAATTCTCTTTTTGTTGTTAAAGAACAGCATCAACACTTCTGTAGCACAGAGGTAGTGACAGGGGCTTGCCCCTTTGTTCAATGCTAGGTGTTCTCAGTTTTGTTCAAAGTGCATTTCTGTCTTTCAAGAGAAGAGCTCCTATTTTTTTTTCTTTTCTCTTTTTTTAATTCATGGGATCCAAAACTAAACTGAGGCCAAGTGGTTGATAAGAGTGAAAGTAGGACACAGCTCGTCTTTTGTGTAAGACATCTCTTTAGTTATTTCTGTGTAATAAAATTATAAAATGCTGGTCTTTATTAATTTGTTTCAGAGTCTGATCAAATGCTCAGGCAACTCATCACTTGTCAGAATTTCCTCTCAAAGTAGAGGAATTTTTTCTGTTCTGGAAGGTTCTATTCTATAAAAGGTTCTTAGAGACAACTCGCCTCAGACAATTGTTCTTGTATTATGCTCTTTGCTGTGTTGCATGGGAGAAACAGAGAGGATGCTTGGCTGTTTCTGCTAGAGCCGCTGAGCCACCGCTCACATGTTTGATCCAGCAGCTCCCCTGATGAAGCGCTGAGGGTCTTAAGTTACTGCAGTAACAAAGATTTGCACTGCAGCTGCAAATCCTTCTTTACCCGCTCCAGAATCTCTCTCTCTCTCTCTCTGGCAGTAAGTCTTGTCACAGAGCTGGCACTTGAGCAACAGCTTTTATTGTTCCTGTCATTGGTGATGTCTCTCAGAGTTGAGATCTACAGATGCAGTATGTTTGTGTAACATGATCATTTTTATATGTTCTTGTCTTTTTTCTGGCTGCCCTAAGCCTTATCTTTATCAGAAGATTGTACTTCATATTGCATTCTTCTTATCAAATGTGTTTACATGTTTGTGCCATTTCAAGTTTTTGAATATCCTTTTAACTGAAGGATGTGCAATCAAAAAGATGTACTTCTTGCAAATTTGACTGCGGGTTTTTTGTTTTTTGTTTCTATCATGGCTTAGTGGTTAGGTCAGACACTAGTTTTGGCAAAGCCTGTTTTCATTATCTTTTGAAAGCTAATTTATCTTTCAAAAGAGTTTTCAATGACAGATAACATTTTCTAGTCAAAGTCACTGTGTTTCCCGTTGTCTTCAGAAACAACTGCCTCCAAGCAGGTCCATTGAGAAACCAACACATTGGAAAAGTAATGACATTTACATGTGTGATTCTCCCATCCTTTCTGACTTGAAATCAGTCCCTGAGAACTGAACATCAGTGGCAGCACAGTGAGGGTACTCATGTGAGGAAGATAATGAAAAAAATTTCTTGTTCTTCTAAACAGTGTTGAAGGTGATTAGGAGGAGAACTGTCAGTTTGGTGACAATTTAAAATAAGATTTTGTATTGCTTCATGTGAAAGTTTTAAAAAGATTGTAAGAACAAAGTGCAAAGATAAACGTTAGGAATTAATCTGCATTAATGGGGTAATGTGTTTAATATACATTTATGGGTATAATTGATTTCTTGGATGCATACCTTTTCTGGTATTAATACTGTTCCATTGTAAAAAACAGAAATGCCTTAAAAATCATCATGATCTACCTCCTTAATTTTGATTGTGCAAGTAAGCTATTTTCAGTCAAATCTGCATTCCGTAAGTTAAAGGGCTGCTAGAAACTTAATGCTTCCTATTTTATTTTGTTGACCCGTGATATCAGAGATCAGTGTTGGTGGTTGGTTTCCACTAGTATTCTGTTACATTTTGTTGCTGTGTGACAGATGGCAGCAGAGGGGCAGCTTCACATAGTGGTGTCTGACATGGAAGTGCCTTTGAAACAAAGATGTATCATTGAGTTTCTCCATGTGGAAAAATGTCACCCATTGACATTCATTGATGCTTGCTGAATGTTTATGGAGACAAACCAGTGGATGTGAGCGCAGTGGGGCAACGGGTGTTGCATTTCAACAATGATGGCATCATAGCAGCTGTGAAATAGTGGGTCACCTCTGCTAGTGCCAATTGTTATGAGCACGGCATGCATGCTGTTGTTCATGGCTGCTGGAAATACATAGCTAAAAGTAGTGACTATGTTGAAAAGTAGTATTTTCTAGCTGAAAATTTTCTCTATTAAATAGTGTATGCTCTTTGTATCAGTTGTAGTTTCCAAGTAGATAAATAGGAGATGTTACTCTTGGAGCAAATTATGCTATTTTTTCTCCATCTTCAGATTAGTTTAAGTCTCTGTCCAAGGGAAAAAAAAAGCAGGAGAACTATTGAAGGAAAAAATCCCTGTGCAAACTGTATGCATATTTGAAAATGTGAACTACCAACCAGGGTGGCTTTTTAAATTTTTTCTTTTTTTTTTTTGCTATTTTTCTAGCATTTGCATTTGTATTTATGCTAGTGCATACCAAATTTTGGAGATGGTTCTGCATATGGAAAACATTAAGGATTAATTGTTTTAATCCTTTTTTCCTTTGTCAAAAGAGAATGTTTGGTTATTGTTAGCTTTCTCAGTAGGTGCTCTTTTGCAATAGTGCAGACTGTGAAGTGTTATGCATTTTCCTGTGCCCTTTTGAAACTCAAAACAGCTTGATTCCACTAATAAACTAACATGTTGTTTTGAAACAATTCTGAAGTAGCATTGCTTCAAGGACCTATGGCCCACATAGAATTCTGTGGGGCATGGTATGCATGTAATTAAAAATCTGTGCAAAGTAAGCATGATAGCCTATTGAAAATTAATAATCAAAGCAGTCTGTAATTGCTCACAGTGCAAGGCTGCTTGTGAATTTTAGGTTGCACCATCCTTCATGTAGCAGATGTTTTAATATTGCCATACTACCATAACCACATGTAAGTCAGTTCATTTGTAAACCTGCACATATGTATATTTTTGGATATCATAGCAAGCAGGATTACATTTGCGTATGAACAGATTGAATTTTTTATGTAATTGAAATTGTAATAATAAATTAGCTAGAAGGTATATTGCTGAAACACATAGTCCTTCTGTCTGGCAGATATCATATGTATGTATAGAGAATTTTGTCTACTAGTAGCCAATTTAATATGAATATTTTGAAAAAAAAAAAAATCCTTTGCAAAAGGAATGGGTGTAGTTGTCATGGTTACCTGGTTAGATGTGCTCTGGACTTCTCAAGTTCACCTATGATGTGACAGGCGTTTACTTACACCTTGCTAAACTGAAACACGCAGCAGCATAACCACACTGGAATTTCTTCTTTTAATCCACTCTTGAACAATAGGGCTAACATGATAGATCTAAGTGTAAACCCTTTCCTTGATGTCTGTGACACATCGAGTGGTATATGAAATAACCTTTTTTGAAACAAAAAAGTAAGCTAGCAATAGAGAAGTAGTTTCTTTGCAACCAGTGCCCTTGCTATTAGGTTTGAGTGCTTGAGATGCTCTTTATCTGCATCATCATTTTGCCTTTCCTGCTTTGTCGTGCTTACAAACAATTCTAATTTTACCCCTGAGGAAGTAATGACTCATAAGTACACAGGCAGAACACAATCATGAAACAAAGGCACAAGTGTGTGTGGGCAGAAAATACTGAGGTGAGGAGAGGATAAAAGGAAGGTCCCTACTAGTCTCCCCTATTCATGCTGTTTCAATTGTGATGAGCTGTGAAAGTATGCAGTGAGCCAGAAAACAAGAAAAAGTCAAACTTTACATCCTAACACTTGAATCATAAGTTCAGTTTCTAATATGGGATTTATTAAAGTCTTCCACATTTTTTTTCCCTATCTGAATAACTGCTTGAATATGTCATATGAATCCAAACATTACAGATACATTGCAATTACAGTAAATTCAACAAGATTGTCTAAAAGTAATTGCATAGCATAACTTATTGCTTAAGGGTGAGAACATAGGTGTATGTTCAGTCCCTCAGACAAAGGAATAGATTCTTACGACCTAAGAGGGCAATTCAACAGTTAGGCTACTCTATAAATAGATCCATATAGTTTTATATATGCTTATAGGTGTAGCTATATATATCTATTATTATATTTATATACTATAATACATGATATAATATATTACATATATTTTTATCATTATAATGCATTATTATATACTTATATATATAATTATAATAATACATGTATTATTATACCATATTATGTTGTATTATGTTGTGTTATGTTGCTGTTGCATGCTTCTGAAAATGAAACAGTTCAGAAACATTAATTAAAATAATAGATTGAGTCAAAATGATGTTCATAAGATAACCGGAATCATGTTAATTTCCAGCCAGGGGAAATAAACCATATTTCTCTGTCCAGTTTAATTTAGTCTTTTCACTTCCTGATCAGACTCCTCCATATATTATTTTTATAACCCTATTACAAGTTGGACTATACTTTCATATGTGGACAATTTTGTACCATATACTGCTGCCATTGCCAGCCTTTGAAGCTGAACAGTTACTAAGGAGTGTATTTGTGATAAGGTAATCCTAGCTATGTAAGTCATTTTTTACTAGTAAAAAAACTGTAGGTTCATCTCGTTGTTTTTTCATAGATTAATTTCAGTCATATCTTCTTATGAACTTCTTATCCATTCCATAGACTATTCCTGGAATTTGCTATTGACTTTTATTTCTATATCAGCTGCAAAATAATAGTCCATATGGAATTCTGTTTTTTAATTTATCCCAGCCACTGGATGTTCCCGCAGTCTCTTACATTCAATTATGAGACAGGTTTACCAACGTAATCACAAAAGGACAATTCTGACATTTTTACTGCGTTGGCAGTTGATGTTTCTTGTCCATTAAATGATTCATTTGTTTTGGCACCTAGTGTCTCTCTTAAAATTTTTATCTTATTTCCTCTGTGGCGTAGCAGATCTACAGTTGATCTTAACATATTTAAGAAACTGTGAATATTAAGGAAGTATTTTTTCCCACTGTGACAAAAGACAGATGGCTTTTTATACACTGTCAACAGAGAGTGAGAATATGTGTGCATAAAAACCTTGGTTAGATTTGGATGCACTTTCAAGGCATTAATTATTTCTGTTTATTACATTTGGCACTGATTTTGAAATATAACTTTATTTGTGAAGGGTTGTTTTTTCATTAAAAAGAAATGGACCAAGCAACTTTGTTCTTTCTTTATGGTTTTTCCCTATTTATCTTTTTGTAATATATCTCATGAGGCATTCCTTCAGAAAATTTAGATATTCAAAAGTCATTGCTCTCTACCAACAAATATACATTTCAGAAATAACAAAAAACGTTTCAAAATGAGTATATTACTAGTGTGTATTGTTTACCACAACACAGGATAATACTGTCACTGATATCTAGAAGGAACAGTTGTCAGAAAACGCTTAACCATTACCATCATAGGCTTAAGCACATCCTGCTGCTGAGTGAGTCTGGCACTGTCACAGAGGGAGTTAAACTGAACTTTGGAGCCCTAGTGGCCTCTTTGAGGAGTATCACACCTTAGTCTTGGACCTTTAGTGTCACTTGATTTCTATAAAAATCCATACATTTCTTCATTTTTCCTTCACCTGTAGGTCCTTGCTGTTCACTGTAGGTTGATTCAGGGTCTTGTTTCTCAGTGGGAACAGTCATTCTGTTGAAAGGCCATATTCTATTTATTCATGGTCGAATAAATATTCTACTAGAAGAAAACGACCCATCACTTACATGTTGTTTTGCCACTTAGAACATAATGCATCTCTCATAAAAGGCCTTTGTATATTCTTCCTGGAGAACTTGCTATATTTAAAGCAAACTGTATCATCTCTGAAAGGCTCCGTCATTTTCTGGTGCTCTTGGATTACATGCATACCTTTCCATTATGTTCAGTCAAAATAATCATGCAGGACTGCTGGGTTTTTTGAACTAAGTAAAACCTGCACATGCTATTTCTTATGGAAGAAAGCTGTAAAAGGCTTGTTAGCTACACTGAAAGTGAGGAATTTATATTAATTTCCTCTAAAATGTTATAAATATTTGTAAGAACGCTTCTTAATGTGATCCACTAAGTGAGGAATACATTTTTATAGCAAATAGGAGTTTTGTGCGTCATTGTTAAGTTATAATTATTCTTGAATATGCGTTTTATTTCATTTATGAAGTTGAAATTATTCCAGATCTTCAAATCTGCTGCATGCGTTAAATCTGCTTGATGTGTGGGAATGGTGAGGGGCTAGGATGTGTTAGGTACAAGTGGGCTTTGTGTACTGTTTAGACATTGGACATTGGCATACATATGCACGAATGAATAAATAATTTTTGGAAGTAAAAAACTGTAAAATTTTAGTGGACCTTCATAGAAATAGTAAAAGACATGCTTCTATAATTGAAATGACTCTTCTGAAAGATGTTGTACCCTGCTCTAAGTGATGTGCTACAGCTTCTCAGCAAAATAGCGAAAAACTATTACTGTAAAAAAAAAAAAAAAAAAAAAAATTTGTATTTTCTTAGAGTAATTGTTATTGAATTCTTTGGCCAGAAAATTCCAGGAAAAGCAGAAAAAGCAACTGGCTCTGACAATTTTGAGTTGGAAGGTTAATTCAGAAAAGATGTGAGCAAATGTAAAATAGGAACAAGTAAGCTAAATTAATAAACTTAGACTTTCCCACTTGCGAACTCTTCTAATAAATCTCATTTGTATAGCAAAAACTCCAGTCACCGTCTTTTTAATTTGTGAGTCTTGCCCTTTGTACATTAGAGGAGACAAAAATGCAAACAGCATTGCAGAATGTCAAATTAAATGAACAGCTTTGATTCTGGTAATTGTTCATGTAATATGCTTTAATAAAATCCTAGAAAGACAAACTTCGAAAAATAATTTGAATACTGTTAGGGTATTAGAAAAGGATTGCAATAGGGCTATTTTTCCAGTTTCTACTTCCTTTCTGCTTAAAATAACTATTAAAATGTATTATTGTAAGTAGCTAAGTTTGCTGACATGATTCTGGTTAAGTGTTCAAACCGTGCAAAATCATACAGTGCGTGTATCAAGAAATGTGTTAATTTCTATGTTATTTGTGTACGACTGCTGGAGATTATGTAGCAATGATCTGTCAAAAGGTAAATGAATTGTCAGATTCTGGAAAGTATCCAGATACAATGAACTTTGCTTTTCTGTTAGTTGAGAAAATACTTTCTGGTGTCATTGCTTCTGTCTGTTAAATATCGCATTTCAGCTCACATCCAAAATTTGAATCAATTTGCAATGAATATTCTTTACTGTGGAAGTGTCTGTCAGACCTCACTTTAATGTATATTATTTGACAGTCTATAGCAACCTTACAGGACCCTGAATACTCTTCCACTCAACAAACACAGTTAGTGCTTTTCTTTTCAGGCATGATTATTTTAGATTGATATTTTGAGACCTGAATACATGCTTGTTTATCTGTATAGAAAGGTACTTCTGTATTCCTTTTCTGTTCTACAATAAGCTATATTAATTTTCTTTCACTGAACTTTTAACCTATGTTTTTCCATGAAGACTACGCACATCTGAGTCTCATACTTGTTTGAATTGATTTGCCTGAGTCTCCTTTCTGCAATTTGCTACCAATAAATTTTCAGGGAGATAAACAATTTTTCCTTTATTACTCCATATAATGTCTTCTATGTTGTGTGGTTTACTAAAAGCCTGATTTGTAAGTGATAAGTTCTGGATTGTCTTTCATATGATCTTTGCTTTTCTATATGCAGTTGAAGAGATAAACAGGTAAAAATGTGAGCAGGTTCTGTTCCTATACCCTTTATGTTTTGAATCTGTGTTTTAAGTTAGATCATTCTGGTCTAATTGTAACAGAATTACCTTTCACAGTCTATTTCTAAATATGATCAAAACAAAAATCAGAATGGTTTACAGCCATACCTGGTTGCAGAGGCATGCTGGAAACATACTAAGATGCTCTGAAATAGAAGAATTGCACATTTGAAAATTACAATTATTCCAGGAGAGGAAAAATGAATTTAGTGAAGATGTACATCCACGGGTACCGTGGAGGCTAGGTCCATGCAACATTTAAAGAAAGTGTATTAATAAATAATTCTTAGAGATTCAAAATGTATTTCCATGCTCAGTTAGGAAAATCACCGTTTTTTTTTTGTTTTTTTTTTTTACCCTTTTCAATTTTCCTTTTTCCCCTGTTTTAACTACTTTAAAAATCCCTCTTTTTTGAGGGATTTACAAAGGCTGTTGTTTGATGCTTTGTTTGTTTGTGGCAAATTAGAGTGAATTATAAAAATATGATTGGAATTCCTGTTAATGTGTGTAGCTATGCCTATGTTATTTAGGAAAAGTGCTTCGGATTTCATAGTGTTTATATTATTTATTGTTTAGTGTTACAAATATTTATAGGATTGCTTTCACTGAACTCTCAATGCTTAACAGTTCCTTATTTGTCTACCAATTTACTGAGAAATTAATAAGAACATTATTTATCAGTGTTACAATTTATGCTTCCTATTGTAAAGAAGATAGGGAGATAAAGCTTAGCATCTGTAATTATGACAAATTATATCCATGAAATTAATAAAGGATTGGTTTTATTTAGTGTGGAAGCATGGAAACATAAAATTATTTGATGCAAAGATTAATGGGATTTGACTTCATTTCTTATTTTATTGTAAACATAAATTGCATGCAGAAATCTACAACGGTTTTACTGCAGCGTAATGAAAATCTGCCTGCTTAATTGTCAGGATTCATATGAATCACTTTTTTTGTAATGTGTGTATAGAGAATTAAACAGTTTTTCTAAAATGGCTAAGGCTTTTAGATGCTCAAAGGAGACAGGCTGAAGAGGTCAGAAAGTGGTCAGAAAATTGTAATCAGTAATATCTTCTTCAGAGAGCAGACAGTTGTCATCACAGAGTAAACTTCATGTGTTTGTGTTTGCATTGCCTTTCATTTTAACTTAAGAGGCAAGATGAAATGTCTAGTGTGTGGCAGAGCTTGTAAAGGAAAGTGACTCAAATCACAGTAAATGTGATTATAAGGTTCCTATCATGATAGAAGGGTGGTATTAAGTAAAAAAAAATATATAGATACTTGTCAGATCTAATATCTTTGCATTTT
This sequence comes from Phasianus colchicus, assembly GCF_987193195.1. Lineage (NCBI taxonomy): Eukaryota > Metazoa > Chordata > Aves > Galliformes > Phasianidae > Phasianus > Phasianus colchicus. Next base: position 115,223,908 of record NC_143436.1, read on the forward strand.
CCTACCTGTATCTGTAGGAAACATTGCAGAAATACTATATCAGGGTTGATAAAACACCGTTGCCTAATTTTGTACTTTTGCCATACCACTTGTATTATGGAAAAACATATTTTTATTAGTACATACAGAATTAGAATAATGAATGATGTTCAGAAATATCTACATATCATTAGTAAAGCATGATAGAGAATTTACAGGTGAACCCTGTCAAGAAGGGAGCTCTTTTCTTCCTGTAGTCTTTTGTAGTTTTGTATAGTAAAATAAAAGTTAACTCACAGTTAAAGATTTAATTAGAAATTCATATATAGTCCAGGAAATATTGTTAAATTAGTTTACCAGTTAATACTCCTGTCTATAAGTTTTGTGTTCAAAATGAGGCTAAGTGGTACTAACCATTTTTGGGGGGGGTTAAATTCCCTTCCTTTAACACTGTAAACTTTTCCTGATGCTGTTAATGTGTCCTAATGCCCATCATTTGTTATCCTTTCCATTAGGAACGTGCAGATTTCTTTTAGAAGCAATTTTTTGTGAACAAGAACATTGTAATTCTTGTCTTTCCTTAAAAATCTTTCTGAAAAATGTATATATTTGGCAATACTTTTTGAATGCATTTTAGAATCATACTGACTACTAGGTTTTTTGTGCTTTCATATGTCTTTTCATAGATGCAGAATAATTACCTACTTTGTGGGCACTTTTTTAATTTTTTTTTTTTTTTTAATCTCAAGTGTCTTGAATTGTTATTTTCTCTCTCCTACTATGAGAATAGATATTTTTCCCACTCTTAGACTAGATTATCTGTTTTCTCTCTTTAGCCTCAGCTTCTTTCTTTGCCAATTCTTTGAACTATGGTAATTATAATAATCAAATAACATTCTTAAAGCAAATATAATTTATCTTCACATTAGAAATTAAACAGTGCTTTACAAGCATCTTAGCATTCTAAGCAACCAAAACACTTCACCATATCATTCTTCAATTATATCAAATTTATTTTAATTAGCGAAAGGTTCCAGTTCATCTTGCTTGATATTTGAACTGCTAAAGCCATTACATAGTAATCTTCCCATAAATTCTCCCAAAGTTTCTGTCTGTGATGGTGGTCTAATTTTGAGTTTCATCTAAGCAATAGAAAAATTTTAATCTTCTGGACTAAAAATTATAGATTCAGACAGTAAATAATGAAATAGTAATGTAAGGCAGTGTTTTGAGAAAGCCACAGGATAGAGATGTTTGATCTGCAGGGTACTCCCAAACAGTCTCTCCTACTTCAAAGCTACTCATGTTCCCAGAATCTGCTCAGTTTATTTTCAGTGGCTCATACATGACAGACTCCTTATGTAGTAGATTGCTTCATCCCCTTCATCAGTGAGTGTTCAGTGTTATGTAATGCAAGCCTGGGGTTTTTTTCAGTGTATGGACACAAGCTTCTAATAAGGATAGCTTCTGTTGGAGAGGGTCCAGAAGAGGTCCACAAAGATGATTAGAGGGCTGGAGCACTTCTCCCTTCAAATACAGGCTGAGGGAGCTGGGCTTGTTCAGCCTGGAGAAGAGATGGCTGCAGGGTGACCTTACTGCATCCTTCCAGTAGCTAAAGGGAGCCTATAAACAAGAGGGGAGCCAGCTCTTTGAAAGGGTAGATAATAGCAGGGCAAGGGCAGTTTAAGTTGAAGGAGGGAAGATTTAGGTTGCGTGTCAGGGGGAAGTTTTTTACTATGAAAGTGGTGAGGTGCTGGAAAGGGCTGCCCAGAGAGGTTGTGGATGACCTGTCCCTGGAGGTGTTTAAGGCCAGGTTGGGTGGGGCCCTGGGCAGGCTGGTCCAGGGGGGTTGGAGCTTGGTGATCCTTCCAACCAAAGCCATTCTATGTTTCTATGATTCAATGAAAGCAGGGTCAGGAAAGGTTAATGACATTGTGGTCACAGTTTGTAAGATTTATGATGATACTTCAAATTTATTCATCTAAGATATGTCTCCCAAATAAATGACAGCTATTAATACAGTGTATTTCTTATTGTTTCATGAAATCCAGTGCATTTTTACTTGTGATGCTAAAGTGTGCAGAATTACTCTTCAGTATTTAGAATCATGGAATCATAGTATCACTCAGGTCAGAACAGACCTTAAAGATCATCGAGTCCAACCACAACCTAACCATACTACCCTAACTTTAACAACCCTCTGCCAAATCATGTCCCAGAGCATTAGAGTTGTCTTAAACTTTGTGCACCTGCTGTTCACATATGTCGCATTGCCTGCAAAGCATAAAAATCTGAGGGAGCCTAATGCCAAATATATTACTTGCATTATCATCTATTTTTGAACTTTGGATTAAATCTATACTTGTATCACAAGTGGTTGGTATTTGAATGATGTACTAGCATATATATCATAGAACCACAGAATATCCAAAGTTGGAAGGGACCTATAAGGATCATGGAGTCCAACTCCTGGCTCCACAAAGGACCACCCAAAATTCAAACCATGTGTCTGAGAGACTTGTCCAGAAGCTCTTTGAACTCTGACTGTGTGGGGCTATGCCCACTGCCCTGAGCAGCCTGTTCCATGCCCACTGCTCTCTGGTGATGAACTTCTTTCCAACACTTGGCTTGGCTCTCCTCTGACGCAGTTCCATGCCGTTCAGAATCCTCTGAGTTTACTCATCATGCCACAATTTCCTCAGGAAATGCTATGTCATTTGTAGCTGACAGTAAATTTATGTAGATAGCTCTATGCAAATTACATATACATATACAGTATTTCATATATTTACTGATTCTTGTAAGAATGCAATTAATGTCTGAGGAGTATTAAAATATTATTTTAAGCAATATTACAAGGAATGCATTAAATGAACATTCTTTGCTAGGGTTACTCAAATGTGTTTGCATAAAATAACATTTTAGAGCAAAGTTTGTCTTGCCATGTAATGCAAAAGAATTTTAAAAGCCATACGGATTGTTTACTTTTACTGAAAAAGTATAGCCCTCAGGTGAAAAAACATAAGCTAAAGAATAAAAGTGTCAACTTTAAATTAATAGATACCTTGCAAGAAGAAAATACAGACACATTGCTTTTCCAAGGATGAGCTATTCTTCACGTAGTAAAAATGGATATTAGTATCTGCCTTTTTGCATCATTTTGAGGTTCTAGGATAATAGAATTGCAACATTCTCATAATGTGTTAGTGTTATCTTTCTCCATAAATTAAGTTCACAGTTTCTTCACATGGAAAATAAATCTGGGGAGAAATGTCTAGAGTCAGTTAAAATAACGTTTAATTTATAAGTTGTTTTCAGTGGAGTGATGTGTCTACTGAAACAGAAAGACTGCACTTCTCAGCTGGAATAATCAAGTTTATCTAGGGAAACCATTAGAAGAAATACTCAAAATCTTTTGTAAAACATATGGTTTTTTGTGTGTCTTTGGACATATTTTAACTACTTAGACAGTTGGCATAGATGTGAGGTTTTTGTTAAATAAGTTGGAAGAAACGCATTAAATTTATGTTAAATTTATGTTAAAAGTATTAGCTATAAATATATAATGGTAGAAAAACATAAGTTGTCAGGGAAAGACTGGAGGAGAAATATTAGGTCTTTTTTATATAATTGTTAGATTGCTAAAGCCAGTCAAATTTGAAAAATGAGCAACATAAATCTTCATCTGGTCTGTTTGAAATAACTTATTTTTTTAAAATCTTTATTCTTCATCTAATAAATCAAGCTAAATAGACATGACTCATATGTACAGCTGATGAGTTTTCATGAGCAACAGCTCTTGTCTGTTAGAGATGACTCCAGCGATTGCATATGGACAGAAAGAAGTCAACATTTTGATTTTTCCAATCCTAGCAGTGAAGAGCTCTTTATATGTTGAGAATGATCACATACTTACATATTATAGAGGTATAGGTAAAATGTCTTTTAAACTTTTATTTCATGTTCTGTAAAGTACAATAACATACAATAAGAACAACATTTAGGTTATCCACCTAAGGAGAATTTATATAACTAATAGCTTTGAAAACTTTTTGTAGAACCAAGAAATCAAGCTGTTTTATTCCCTTGCCTGTTATTGCTAAAAAGCATATCCCAGAAGACACATCTAAGAGCATTCTTAATGATATACCTAAAGCTAAACTTGAATTTATTTCTTTCATTGCTATACCAGTTCTGCAAATGTTAGGTAAAAATACTGCAAAAGAACACACATTGAAATTGAAAATATCACTTTAATTCATCCTTTTGCTTAAATAATCATACTTATACTGTCAATATGAGAAGTCTGTAAAATTGGGATAAGGCATTTGAGATAATTTTATTTATTTAGCATTACAATTTATTTCTCTCATCAATATCTACGCTTGCAAAACACCCGCAGGGCCTAGAATTTTCAGTAAACCAAGGCAAATCTTCCTTTATCATCAATGATGTGCAATCCAGCTGAATGATAGACAGCTGTATCCTAATCAGGAGGGAAGTATCTTTTCTATTTTAAACCCAATATATAACTGCTGATGTTTGGCAGCAAATTTAAAGGGTGACATAGTAGATGAAAGATGAAAGGCAATTTTAGGGAAAGGGCAAGGAAGGGGAAAAAGAACAGAAATCTCAGTTTGTGGCTACAGGACAGTAACATATTCTAACCCAAATGATTAGAGGAAAGCATTTTGCCAGTGAAAGGAAGGGGATTTCACAACTGCTTACTCTTCGGGTGTAAGAGATTATTCTTTCACGTTATTGCCTCAAAGCTTGCTGATGCACAAGTCCAAGCCAGGGTTGGGAAATCCTTTGTCAACAAGAGAGAGAGAGAGAGAGAGAGAGAGAGAGAGAGAAGCTGCTGAGAAGCAGTCTTTTGTGTGGGCTTATCTCAAGGGAGATAGTCATCTCAGATGGTGCTGCACATAACTCTTATCCAAGCACCCAGGAATGCCATGTTGGCAGAAGGATAAAAAAGGGACAACCATGAGATGAGGTTTACTGACATGAGAAGCCTTACGACCTGCCTCTCTCCCTCCTGAACTTGCTCTGCATCCTACCTGCTTCCTGCCTGAGGCTGGCCATGCTGATGCTTCTCTCCCCCGAAAAGGTTTCTGACAACAGATTCCTCACAAAGAAGAAAGGTTTTCTGACAACAGATTCCTCACGAGGTAATGCCTACATGAAGAAGAACAAAGGTGTCTGCCATCAGAAGCCTCACGAGCTGATGCCTGCATGCTGATGGACTCTCTCTTGGGCCTGCTACCAGACACCTGCTGCCTCCTCACGGATTTTCCCTGTGGCTTCTACCTACCCAGTAACTGCACCTTCTTGCTGCCCAAGGCTGGCCACACTGCTGCTGCTCTCCCCCTGCGCATTTGCCTCTGATCATCGAAATGGCGTGCAACAGGGCTGATGCTGGATTCTGGTGGTGACTATCCCTACTTCATGCAATTCTTGTTTCTTTCCTATCTTTTCTATCGCCTGCCTTCCCTTCTCCATCACCCTAATATGTAACAGTCTCTGTCCTCCCCTTTCCCATCTCCCTAATTAAGATCTGTAATAAATATTTGCAACAATTGAACCATTGTTTCTTAATCTCACGCCAGGTATAGATATATCAAAGGCCCTCGTCTCCCTCCTATAAATTGGAGTGAGACATCGGTAAATGATCCAAGGTATAAGATTAAAAGTATACAGTTTTAACAAACGCTGGTTTGTTAAGTCAAATTTTATAATATTTTGAAAATTACACAAGCAAATGAAGAAACCTCTACAGGAGAAGCAATTTGTTTTCATTACTGAATAGTAGGGCAAAATTCTTGGCTGGCTAGATGTTCAACTATGGAGAAAAAAACAATGATTTTGGCATGTCGTGCAAATCAGAATGAGACTTGGAATGTGCCTGTGAAAATTTTAACCTTAAAAGTATACTGAAAGCTCAAATTTAATTTTCATGTAAATTACAATTTAATAGTTGTCTTTTAAATAAATAATATTCTATTCTCAGAAGTAATTACTAGAGATAAATATTAATCAAAGAAATTGCCTTGCTGCTATGAAGGAATAGATACAGGAATATGGATTTTTTCTTCAAATTCTGGGTAACTACATGTAATAAAAATTATACAGCTTCCCAGGCTTCCAGTTCTTTCATATATGAAAAAATAAGGGTAAGTTCTAAAAGATGAAAAAAAAAAGAAAGCTGTTTTATACTAATATAATTTGAATTTGCAATTTTTGACATGAAGAATCCTACTTTGCACTAACCATTAATGGCTGATGCTAGACCGTAACTAGCAAGGGAGAGGCTAAGGGAGAAGAACTGTGAACATTAAATTGTTTGCATAAATGCATTTTTTATGTTGAGAAGATTTTTCTTCACTCCTTTTTTGTGCTGGTGATTTCTCTGTGAAGAACTAACCAAACTTTGTTTTGTTTCTTTTAATGAGATCTGACAAGATCATGACCTGTTGCTTGCATGAAGCAGGCTAAGGATTTTTCTGTCATTGAAATCTGAGAGTGAGATGATAAATACAGGCCTGAAGTCAAGCCAGGTTTATCTCCTATCATGGACATGGATGAAGGCCACAAAGATGATCAGAAAAAAAAAAAAAGGTTCTGGGGAGACCTCATTATGGCTTCATTGTAGGTGGAAAGGAAAAGTCTTTGAACTAAAAGATAGGAGATCTGGGTTAGCTGTTAAAGGGAAATTCTTTCCCCAGCAGGCGGTGAGGCGCTGGCACAGCTGCCCAGAGAAGCTGTGGTGCCCCATCCCTGGAGGTGCTTGAGGCCAGGCTGGATGGGGCCCTGGGAAGCCTGAGCTGGTGGGGGGCAGCCCTGCCCATGGCAGGGGTTGGGGCTTGGTAAGCTTTAGGGTCCCTTCCAGCCCAAACCATTTTGTGATTCTATGCTCTGGCCTTGAGAAAAGGCTTGAAAAGCATTCAGAATATCAATGCCAGGTTAGAGATGAAGTTGTGTAATAAGTGTGCATGTATTTGTGTTTACAGTAGTGTTCCTTGTTTTGGGTTGTAAAAGTTATAAGTACATTACATTCTGAAGTGAGACATCTTATGTGAGGGAAAAGACATCATCTTGGAACATTTCTGAGTTAGAATAAAAATTTTCTGAACTAGACAGAAGAAGTGCCTATTTCTACTGCCTGTTTTTTAACATGAGGAAAACAAAAAACAAGAACAGATTTAATCTTGGTCTGTTATTCCTATTTGACAGTTCTGATGCTTATAAAAATGTTTAAAAGTTTATACATGAAAAAAGCCACAGTGTGAAAACAAAACAAAACCTCCAAATACACACAAAAACGACACTTATAGTCAACATGACATTCCAAAAGTAGAAGCTGGATAACTGTAGAATAGGGTTCTTTTTAAGAAATCTACATTTTACCATTCTACCTGCTATTATATCTAACGTATCCATTTATGCATCTCATTTTTAAAAGGGTAACATCAAGGTGTATGGGCAGAGCTGGCTAGGAACAGCTAATGAATGTCTACCATAATGCAACTAGATCACCTCATGGCAATAAATGTTGTCTTCCAAAATTTCAACATAAAATTCCAAACATATTTGACCTAATTTCATCTACCTCGAGGCTGGTACCAGACTAAGAAAAGAAAGAAAGAAAAAATAATAGCCCCAAAGCCCATAACCTTCTGGTATATACATTAGAAAGGACTTATAGAAGACTTATTTTCAGTCATGCAAGTTCTTTGAATTTGAACCAGAAACAACAGCCTACAACTTAGAGAACATTTAAGAGCGATTGTTGTGAGCATAACCCAAGGCTTTATTTTTTTGACAATGCAAGTAGGTGGTAAAAGCAACTATTCAGAAAGAAATACTCTTACTGAGTGAAAGTTGACATAACATCAGTTTACACAAATGTTGTGAGTAATGCTAAACAATACTTGTATGAATATGAGTTTAGTAAATAGTTCACATACAAAAATCCTCCTTACATAGAGAACCACCAGTTGTTTTTTTTTTCCCCAGATGTTATGAAAACTGTTTAAATGAAACATTTCATTTAGAGAAGTGTTTAAAAATCTGAACACTATTTTCAAATGCGCACAATGTATTCTCTCCCAAACACAGTAGCGATTTCACAGAAAGGTAATTCTTGGGCTGTGATGTGATGTGCATTTAATGTCTCTGGAAAAGAAAAAAACCCAAACAAACAACAAAAAAACCCACTTAATTTTCTGATTAGAATCTGATTAGAATCTGATTAGAATCGAAAGAGAAATGGATCTAAACATTCAAATAGATGAAAATTCAAATGCAAATAGATACTTTTGAGTTTCTTACAAAAAGAAAAAAGAATTATTAGTAGCTCAAAATACTTGAACTCAAAACTATAAAGAAAGCTACTAGACCTAAAAGCTATGCTTTTATTGTCAGAGTCAGGAATTAGAGTAGCTTTATGCAACCTGTGTGAACACAACTAATGAGTTTATATTTAAAAACATATAGTGTATATAATATATAAAGAAAAAAATCAAGTCGATTATAATGTCTACATTATGATAATTATGAAGTACAGAAAAATGATTTAGGAAAGTTAAGACTGCAAAGGAAAAGTCTTCTGTGGCTTTATAAATTATCTCAAGATTTCACAGAGGAATGTGGCAAAAATCCAGGTATGGAACAAAGGCTCAGAGCTTTCTTGTCTGAGCTTATAACCATTCAATGTTATAAGGTTTGGTGCATTTCAGCTTTTGTATATATTGTCAGAATTTCCCACTGCTCCTTTTTGGACTAGCTAATACAAAGTAATGAAGGGAATCAAATCCTCTGGTTTTCTGAACAGTTTGTCCTGTGACTAAATGTGTGATTATGGAGTTTATAGCATTGGTTTTTTGTTTTGTTTTGTTGTTGTTGTTGTCGTCATTGTTTTTTGACCACAGTCTTACAAGACATTGTGAAGAAAATTTAGAATAAGACATCTAATAATATATTATTGATGCTCTGTTGTTTTGATGCATGTATTCAGCATCTTTTTCCTTTCTCAGCCTCTTGAGTGCAATCTTGGTTATTATCAAAATATTTAGAGCTCAGGACAGACAGGCTGATAGGAAAATAAATTACAGTAGAAATCATGTGTGAACATGTTTGAACATGTATATGAGGATGGATTCCATGTAACTGAAAATTCTGATCTGTTTAACAAATAACAGATTTTGAATCTATTGTGAATTACCTTTTACTTAATTAAAACAATTAGATTAAAAAAATTTTTTTTGAAGGAGAACAGTTGTGAATCAATGATATTTAAAATTCTAAAACAATATAATAATCAAATAAACTCATTTGCCAAAGTGCTATTTCCTTTCAATTTGTATATATATTGATTTTGTTACTATTTTGAACCCAGATGAGAAAGGATTAGATAGGGCAGTTGACTGACAGCAATTAAATCAATCCATGATTTTCTTTGTCTCCAAATGAACAATGACTGGCAGTTCTGATAAAAGCCAAAATTTCTCATTGATTTGAATGCTGCTATAAGTGATCACCTCGTGAGATGATTTATGGAACCTTTTATTCTTTTGTACGTAGGAGGAAGTTCTTCAAATTGCAAAGTGTGGTTTTCCTTAAAGATTAACAGCATACCTGCAGCACCTGAAAGGAAGATAGATGTGAAATGCAGAGCTCTGGTAAGATTACTCTAAATGTTTAATTTTTTTCCTATTGCATTAGGAGAAAACATAATTTTACTATTGTTCTGGCTGCTATCATAGAAGATTTATTGGTTTTCTTAGGTGACCACCTGGTTTTTGCATAATAAAGCTCAGTATGTACTGTAAGACCTCACATAAGCTCAGTGATATGAACTCAAATGGATACTTGAAAAAAAGTGGTTACTTTACCCTATTTAAATAGTTATATTCTTCTGCTGTAATCTACATTTAGTTTTGGATATTAGATGAATTTGAAATCCATAAATATTTCAAGCAGTTTACATACTGACCAGAGTAGGGTAAGTCTCTTTTGGTACCTTCCTTCCTTACACATGCAAAATTGTTTTGTCATTTGGATTTCATTAATTGTTGGAATGTACTTAATCATATCTGTATTACTAGATAAACATACACCTTCATTCTCAATAAAGTAATTAAATTATGTTAGGAATTTTAGAAAAATGACTGCATAGTATTAACATAATATTAAATAAATCATATGTTTTAAAGCACTTAGGCGTATAAAGATAAAATCTCTCTTGATTTTCCGAGTTAGTATTTTAATTATATTCCTTAAATGGTTGTTTACTTTATTACCTAGTAGCCCTGCATTCTGCATGAATTGTAGACAGAGAAGAAAGAAGAAATACTCACTAGTAGTGATGCAAGTACTTAGGGGCTACCTCTTCCAGTGATAGATACTGGGGAGGGAAAAAAGTCTCTTCAATTGATTTTGTGTGACAGAGTCTGTTTATGTGGAGAAAAACACAAAAGAAAGTAAACACAAAAGCTAGAATGAAATAGTTTGCAATTTGAGACCTTGGGAAAAATAATGTAGATTTTTGTCCTGCAGCACTGTGTCTTATCTTGTATCATTTTCTGCTCTGCTCTGAAAGTACTGTAAGAAAACGGTAAGAGGAAAAGCTAGATTCAAATTATATAATTGATTATATTTTACAATATCTTGTCAAGGGGCATTTTAACTTTGCCTCATAATTTTGAATATAATTCAGTATGAAAACTTGCAAAAAGCACTGATAGTAAAATCCAACATATTTTTACAATGCATGGGGCAATTAAATTATTGACTTGAATGGGGAAAATTCCTTCCTAGTGAAAATGAAGACAAAAAAAGAAGTAGATATACCCCTTCTTAAAGAACTCTGTGGGAAATCTTGTGAAAAAAAACCCAAAAAACCAAAAAAACAAAACACACTGATGAAGATGGATAGAAGGATTTTTTTGAAGATGACAGAAAGATTCTTGAGTTACAGTATGCATAGTTACTGTTACAGAATGGTCTGAATTGACTGTTTGTATGCCAGGCAGTTTGTTTTGGAATGGGAGTGCTTTCTGTCTTTAAAGAGTCTGGGATTATTTTAGTTAATTAGTTTATGTAAAGAACTACTACAGTCTATGAGTACTAAAAACTGGTCAAATACAAGCAGATAGCAAATAAAGTTTGTGCTACTTTTATATTACTGAAATATTATTCGAAGGTCTGGTTTTCATGTGTTAAGAAAAGTACTGGAAGGAAATCAAAGGAAATACATTAGAAGCATGGAGAACTAGCTAGAGTATGCACATACAGTGTTGTAACTTTGTAGCTGTTAAGAGTTTTCTGTTCAGTCTTTCCATTGCATTAATAACGTCCTTTGCCTTGACTTTGAAGGGCTTACTGAGCATTGTGAATGAACCATCAATTTTATTTTTAGGTATGTCTTTTATTTTAATTTGATGCCCCCTGGTTATTGAAATACAGCAGCCAGAGAACAGTTAAACCCTATCCACTCTCTTCATGCTACTCTTCTGTAGACTTCTATAATACTCTTTCTTACTTACCTCTCTTCCAAGATGAAGAGTATGATAAGGTATTAATTTTTATTGATATTTTTCACTTGAAACTTCTGGTATTTCTCCAAAAGTGCTAAGAAAATTAAACAGATAAAATCAGTAGAGAAAGATAGAAAGCCATTTGGATTTTAGCAGTGCTTGTCCTCTATCTACATTAGTCAAAGTGAAGATAATTAAGTGGCATCTTAAGAAATGTAACTTCTTAAAAAATTCACATGCAACATAGAAAAAACCACAGAACTTTTCTGTGAATGAAATTCAAAATATCAGATGAAAAGTAATAAGATTGTTAAATCCCATTAATCTTTTAAAATGATTCATAGCACAGCACCCTCTTATATCAAAAGTTGATCTATGACAAACTTGCTTGATGGCTATGCCTGACCATACAAAACCACTGGCAAAACCACTGAAATGAAATGTTAGAAATGCTGTTAGACAGATCTCATTATTTGTTTCAGGAGTCCAGTGAGCTGCCTTACTCATAACCTGCAATTGCTATTGGGAATTGTAACAGTAAATATGGAATTGTGATACTCTGATTCTAAAGCACTTACATAAAAGAAGAGATTTTACTCTTCTTCTTTATCTATTAATAGAATAATATTTTGCCAAGTGAGAGAATAGCTTCTCCTCTGGAGAAAGCAGAATAACTCTGGGTCTTGGTTCCAGTTCTTCATCTTTTTCTGTTTAGTGTGTACATAGCAAACATCCCTTAAGTTGGAACTAGTGCTGATCTGTACCCCTGGAAATGTAAGAATTATAAATATTTTCCAGCATAAAAATGTGAATTCTAGTAGCCAAGACCTACATGTAGTCTCTAATGAAAGAATGGCACAGTGAAGTAATCCACTGTGTGAAGCCTTTAGTTTTCATAGTTACAGGCTGCTTCCATTCCTAACTTTATTACCACTGTTAAAGGTGTGCAATGAGACTGAGCAGTGAGTGGGATCCTGAATAATAATGTATTATAATAATATAATATAATAATAATAATAATAAATAGAAAGGTCTGGTTTAGCTAAATTTCATTTTGTGAAATAAAGATACTTTAATTTTCCTGCATGTAATCTTTGTCTGTTTTGTGTTCTAATGACTTTGGCTATGCCTTCTAAATAATTAAGAAGTCAGCTTGCATTTTCTTTGAGTTTGAGTTTGTTTGTTTGTTTGTTTTTAGTATGCTGTATACTTGTAAAAGTCCACAGAAAACCCCCAAATATGAGAAGTGATATCAGCTCTCTAATCAAGAATGTAACTATTTTGTTATGCTATGATTAAATAGATGGATTAATCAGTATTCCTGACTTCAGCCTCATAGGCAGCTGAACACCACACAGTTGCTTGCTCGGTTCCTTGCTCTGGAAAGAGAGAAGCACAAAAGTCAGAAAACCAGGACATTTAAACTAGTCTTATTCTGGGACTGCTTTTCAAATTCTTCTCACCCAAGACTGCATTTGATTTTCCTTTTTAATGGATGTCTATTTAATACTTAGAGGTAGCAGCCATCTAGTCTGTTTTAATTACATAACTTTTTTACAGAATTGTCACCATAAGAGATTGTACACAAGATGTGTTCATTTTGTCAAGATAACACCTCTTTCCTAGCTCTTCTATTTCTCTCATTCATTTGCTTGAAGTGAACCTGCAAGAAAGGAGGCGTCTGTGTTAGCCTCTAAGTTCATAGCAATAGCATGCTATTTGAGTGTCTCCTGATTATTCCCATTTAGTTTCACTTACACTGCACAGCAGTGCATGCACTGAATCTCTTGGGTGAAATTTAACTGGGAGATGAACTTGTCTAATGTTCTCCAACCACTAGTGGGTGCTCTGTTCATTGGAGTGAAATAGGACTACTTGAAAGTATATATATAAAAAAAAAATAGCACAGCTTGTACTGGTCTACATGTCTACTCTTTTGTGCCTCACTGCATGCTAAGATAACTAAATTTTTGTACTCAGTCTTTTGTAAATTTTCCAGCCAAAAGAGATGCCATCATGTTTTCATGAGTTTAAATATCCTGGGAACTGTATTATGTCAGTGGATAAGTATAATGCGGAGAGCTTGTTAAAATCCAACCAGATATAAAGCAGATACAACTTAAAATTTAAATTATGCTTCATTTTCATTTATTATTTTTCCATTTATTATTTAAAGTAAAAAGCATGAATTAAGAATGCATTTTGTAATTTTGTAACTTCTGATACATTTTTAATTGAAATTTTTCTTCAGACATTCACTTAAGACTAAAAGACCATAAATTTTAGATGATTTGACTTATTGAAAAAGAAAAAAAAAAGATATTCCTTATCATTTCTGAATCAGAGTAAGAAGTGACTGTATAACTGTGACAGGATGGACATATCTCTGGCATTTATGTAATCATCGTCCTTAGTAGAAAGGAGGGGGTCACTATCTGTTACTGACTGAAGGCTGTTCTTCAGCTTTTTTAAAATGGAAATGCCGTATGGTTTAAATTTCCACAAAGTTATACAAAAGTCATCGCAACCAAAATATTAAAAGAAGAGCTTGAGTCATTATGACCATTGAGACTGTGTTAGTTTAATCTCCAGAACTAGCTGCGTAAAAGTGACTTAAAGGTCATACTTTTGGTACCCTGTGAAAGTTACTTTTCTTGAACAAATTCCAGCTAAAGTTGTTTATGAGAAAAGTGGAGTACACTTAGCACTGTGCATTTCATGGAAAGCAGTAGTCATTGTGTACGTAGTAATGGGGTAAACAGAGTACAGCAAGAAGCTTTCAAATGACGTATTACCATTTGTTCATTCATATTCTTTAGTCATAATTATTAATTAAAAAACACTGCAAGGTATTGTAAGTTGTTTGTATACTTGCAGTTTCTTTATTCCTACATGTGGAGAGAAGAATCAAGTTCTAAAAATTTTGCCAAATGGACATTAAGTATCTTTAGCTATTAGTAACATTGCAACAATTTTAAAAATCTTTTTTTGATTACTTAATTTTACATTAATGTTTACTATGGATTTCCTTATTGGCAATGGTAGTAAAGAGGTTGAATTTAGTCTGATAATTTCAGATTTCATGGTCTCTTTGAAAAATGGAGTGTAAACTGAATGGACCAACATTAATAGATTGCCTTGCAAATGGCATCAAATGGATTTATTCATATTCAGACTCTGTGTAGAGGTCAACAAGTAATCAGAAACTAAAGCTTTTGTGTAAAATGACTAAATGGCTGGCAACTATTGCTTCAACCCTACATACTGTTCAGCAGCTGTCTAGTTCACATAGAAAAGTCTAAGTGTATATTGCTGAGTCATTAAGTCAAGAGTCTTTCCAACACATACATGTATTTGAAGAATAGTTTTGGCTTTCTTGAAAGGAAATATCCAATATATAAGCTCCAAGTAGTATCTGAACAATAGAACAAAGCCTGAGGGGAAAGTCTGTTTTGAACACTGATTTCTTAGTTTCTGGTTCAATAAAACCAAATGCCTGGAAGGGATTGAGCTTGGTTTCAATGTAAGAGACAATAGCCTGGTCTCTACTCTGCCAAGTCTCTGGGTATGAGTACTTAGAAGTTGGTACTCTAACTCTGAAACATATGCTACCCATCTCCTCTTCCACTAGTGTTCTTGCTGAGTTAAAACTTGCCCCAGTGTTGCCATTTACAATGGCTCCCAAATTTATGCCACTCATGCACTGTTTTTGCTATTTCCAGTAATAATTTTAAAAGATCACTGTTCTAGTCTTCACTTTTAGCAAGATTTTTACGCGCAGATCTAAGAAGAGCAAGCTGCTTACAGTACCAGTTCCAGCTCTTTCCAACTTTAAAGCCTCCTCATTTTTTACGGTCTCTAGAAAAGAAATGCAATAGTCTGTTCTGTATAATCCATACACAGCAGATGGTGACTGTATGATGTATATTAAAAAAAGGTGAAATAGAAATTCACTGATATTTTCTTAAGTTTTAAAACTGAAATCTTGGGAAGATACCTTTTACTCTATAGAAAATGTATGATAAAATAATGGCTTATGTCCATATATACAGGTAGGCTAAAAAAGATATATTTGGGGGCACTGTGATAGTGGTTCTTTCAAAGTCATTTTCTAGGTACTCACTAGGTTCTGTGAGCACACAGAAATACAGAGAGATCTTTATTTAAAGGGCTTAATATCTTTACTCATAAATACATGGTTCTCTTCCCATACTTCCCTTGAAGAGAGAGAAATTGCATTCTGGCTGATACTAGAGCTAGTAAGACTGCATAGAGAGAGTGGGAGAATGCAAGAGTGTACCTTGGTTAAGACTGCTCTAATTTTAGATCCTTCAGAAGTTCTAGTAGCAGATATCAGTCACTGATATTTACGTTGGTGTTAACGTTATTAATAGATATTCTGTGTGATATAGTAAACTTGTATTACTTTCTTAGAGAACTTATTCTGATAGTATTAAAGGAATGTGTACGACAGATTACTAGTCCAGTCTCTGAGAACCTTTAATATATCACATATGGAAGACAAAATTAATAATGCAGCATCTCATTTTGTATGTGAGACTTTTATCTTTAAGGTTTTTCTGATCCTGTATTTCATAATAAAACATAGAACTGGCTTGATAATTCTTACAGAGACTATTTCTTCAATTTCTATTTATTTCTGCTTTCAGAAAAGCTATGAATATTTAAGAAATTCTGTTTCAATTATAATCTGGACGCCTCCTGACTGCTGAGAGTGCTTATACATGTAAAAAATAGAAGTTGCTTTCAGAAGAAAGCTTCTGAGATATTGGAGAGATCTACTTTTACGTGCCTACACATGGAAAATTCATGAGAATTGTTTTCAGAGAAAACTATGACAATTTCATTTTTGTTCTAGAATGTTCTCTATGCGTTTTATACCAGCAGTAATTATAGTGTCAGTCTTTTAAATTGCAAAGAATCTTGTTTCCTTAATGATTATAAATTCTCTCTTTAGACCTACTTAATGAAAGTTACAGTAGACAAAAAATCTAAGGCATCTAAATTAATTATCATTTTACTGCTACTGATGGAGCAACTTGGTGCTGATGCTGAAGTGGAGATGTAAATTATCTCATTAGTATGATTGTAAAAATTAAAGAAAATTAAATACTATCGGAGTTGGTTACTAATTTAAAAAAAGTAAAGTACTATTTGTTAGCTCATATTAGCACGGGCACAGAGTAGAAGCAGATAGAATATTTGCTTCCACACATGGAACTCTAGTCATTAGTGACAGAATATGCAATAATCAGTTATTACTGCTGTTCTACCGTAGTTTCATTAGATTCTGGTAAGCAATTGTAAGTTTGTTTTTACTGACTACTTCTGAAAATCTCAGAAGCACAGCATTATGAGAAATATTGATCACTTCCTTTTCTTGATGAGCCCTGAGCTTGCTCATAGCTCAGCATTTCACTGATGTAATCTTTGTCATGTTTGTAGCTTTGTGCCTGAGAGAGCTTCCTAACCTTACCACATCAAATTTTCACAGATTAATAGAACTATTTGAATTGGAAGGGACTCTTAAAGTTCATCTGTACAACTCCCCTGCAATGAACAGGGACACCCACAGCTGTATCAGGGTGCTCAGACTCCATCCAGCCTGACCTTGCATGTGTCCAGGCACAGGTCATCCACCAGCTCTCTGGGCAACCTGTTCCAGTGTCTCACCACTCTTATTGTAAAAAACTTCTTTCTTATATCCAGTATAAATCTCCCCTGCTTTCATTTGAAGCCACTTTCCTTTGTCCTATTACAATCCCTTTCTTTCTTACAGCCCCCATTTAGATACTGACAGGCCACTCTTAAATCTCACAGGAGTCTTCTCTTCTCCAGGCTGAACAGCCCCAGCTCTCTTCGCCTGTCCGTGTAGCCGAGGTATTCCATCCCTTAGGTCATTTTTGTGGCCATCCTCTGGATACACTCCAACAGGTCCACATCTCTCCCATATTGAGGACTCACCAATGCAGAGTGCAGAGTAGAGGACCACCTTCCCCTGACATGCTGACCACATGTGGTATTTTTTTGTCATTCATTAATAATCCACTGCCTGAACTTTTTTTATCTAATTAATAACATCGCAAATGCCTACACAATCATGAATACAACTGTATAAATCAGAATGAAGTAAGAAAAATGCTAAATGCATTAAACGAATCACACAGACTATCATTAAGCCCAGCCACACATTTGGCAACTAAATTTTCAATTCAGTATAATATACTCATGGTAAAATTACAAGTTTCAACACCCAAAATCCTAAATGAAATAAAATTATGAATTAAAACTTTCAGTCACTGAACATTCACTACAATCTCTATATGTAAGATTTAGTCTAGCCATGTGAGAAATGAAGTTATTTGAAAACTGATATTATCCTAAAATTCTTAATCTCCTGAACTTCCCTGGAAGTGTTAGTTACAAATGCTGTTCTGAAGCCTGATTTTGGGGCAAATATCTGTGTCATCAAACACTAGAGTAAGAATTGCATATTAGCTTTACATTAGACATAACACATGCTCTAGAAACGCAATAGTAACTTATAGATGTCCTGGTTTTATTATCTAAGTATATTTCTAGCTTAGAAATGTTGCTCTTTCTAGTGTTTTTATTGAGTGATACTGAATTTAAGTAGGCTACAGAAAGTGAAATTTTGATCTGACAGTATGGATATGACTTAGTCTGTGAAGTAGATCAGACATTTTGAAGCAAAGAGAAGTGTCTCTTTTTTGAGACACGAAGCCTGGATTTACTCAAGTGTAAGCCATCCAAAACAGTCCTTTTGTACAAGAACTTTAAAAACATCTCTTGATTTGATTCAAACTGTGCTTTCCACCATTGGCATTCTAATCTACATCTCATGTGTTACATGCATTTGCACAGCAAGGTTACCTATGAGAGTGATGAATAGAAACTTCACAGAAAACTGTCAGTTGCTGAGTCATAATTCCCAAAAATGATTTTCCTTTGAAATCCTCTGAAGATGAGTTTGGTGCTTTACTATATTAACACATTAGCAGATGTCTCCTTCTATATTGGGTGTGCTAATAGGAAAGATTAACCTACTGTTATGTTTTTGATACTGTTCTCTAACCTGCTTTAGCTGTGATAATTCAGGTTACCTTATGCAGTGGCTAGGCCAACTGAACTGATCACAGAAAGTGCCAATCTTCAGTATAGAGGTTGGTGAAAAGTAACTATAATTGATAGTTTTTTCATCTCACACTGATGAATCTGAAAAAGAAAAATCTGCTTGTGTTCTCAGAAGGGAAGACAAGAATTCAGAGGTGGCTTGGATTTGTGGTGAAAACCATGTTGCTAACACAATCATGTTTTAGTTGTTGCTGAACAGTGTTTATGGAGAGTCAAGGGCTTTTCTCAGACTGCCTGTTAGTGACTAGGCTGGAGTGCTCAAGAAGCTGGTTCTTTTAATATCTGTATATCCGGCATGAGATTAAGAAACAACGGTTCAAATGTTGGTCTGACCAGTTTATTACAGATCTTAATTAGGGAGATGGAGAAGGGGAGAATGGACACTATTATGAATTAGGGTAATGGGGAAGGGAAGGAGGGTGACAGAAATGATAGGAAAGAACAAGAAAGGAGTCCTTATAGGAAGCAAGAGGGGGATAGTCACCACCATGGATCCAACGTGGTTTGTAGTTCAGTCATTGATCTTCAGTAGTGGTGGGTCATCTGGCACTGCTGTTCTGTTGATGACGGCGACGGCAATGGTGACCATGGCAATGATAGTCCTTTTCAATGGTTCCAAAGTGGTCGAGTCAGCTGTCTTTGGAGTGACAGCTCAAATCCAAAGTGGTTGAGTCAGCTCTCCTTGGAATGGCAGCTTGTGGCTTTGCGATCTCATCAGAAACTCCTTTGTTCCTATCTTCCTGGCCTTGCCAGCAGATAAGACAGAGCAGGGAGGCACCAACTTGTATCTTGCCTTCACAGGATACAATGGCATCATCCCCCAGTTTCCCATAGCAAGCTGGAGTTATTTAGTCACAGGCCAGATCTTCCACCAGTAAACACTCCTGAGCACCCTCTTCTGAAGGTAAACAGCTCCAAAGAAATGCTTTCAAATGTAAAATTGTCCACACAGTGATGTTGATTACCACACAGCAACACGCATCACTCATCTCCTAGACAAGTCAGTCTTATCACAAGAAATACCTCAGGGAGCAAGCTTTAAGCCAAAAAACAAAGGATTCTCACACTAACGAAAGGGGTATTTCATACCATATGATGTCATACTCAACAGTAAAACTGAAGGGGTTGGCTAGGGGTTACTGCCATTGCTCAGGGACTGATTAGGCATCAGGCATCTTGGAGAGAAATTGCATTGTATGTCCCTTTTTTTTACATTTGATTTTGGGTTGCTGTTTTTTTTTTTTTTCCTTCATTTACATTCCTTTCCTGTCTCCCCCCTTTCCTGTTAATCTGTCTTTATCTCAGCCCATGAGTTTTATAATTTTTTGCCCTTCCAATTGTCTTCCACCTATCCAGCTCTGGGCAAAGCACAAAGACTGTGTGGTACATAGATGCTTATCAGCATTAAACCCCTACAGGGTCACAGGATAGAACACTTTCCTCCTTTAATTTCAGATATTTTTATTAGTCATCTATAACAATGCATTTTTTTCCAGTTTGTTTGCTTGCAACACTGTCTAGTCTCTATTAAGAGGATAATGGTGTAGAATTTTGTAGTCGATGAGGGTTCACTTATTGCAATAATTTATGAACTAGTAGTCTCTGTAATCTGTATTAGGGCATTATTACTTAGACACTTAATGCCCATTTCAGCTATCAGAAATCCAATTTAGTATGATTTTAACATGTAAATTTATATGCAAATTTATACCTGGAACTCATTACAGAATCACAGAATTATAGGGGCTGGAAGGGAAAACTAGAGATCATCTTGTCCAACGCCCCTACAAACCAGGCTCCCTAGACCAGACTGTGCAGGTTGGTGTCCAGGCAGGTCTTGAATGTCTCCAGAGAAGGAGAATCCACAACCTCCCTGGGCCGCCTGTTCCAGTGCTCTGTCACCCTCACTGCGAAGAAGTTCTTATGTACATTTGTGCGGAACATCCTATGCTTCAGTTTGTGGATGTTTCCTCTTGTCCTATCACCATGCACCACTGAAAAGAGTCTGGCCTTGTCCATTTGCCTCCTGCACTTTAGATATTTATAGACATTGATCAGATCCCCTCTGAGCCATCTTTTCTCAAGGCTGAAAATACCCAGATCACTCAGCCTTTCCTCATAATAGAGACGCTCCAGGCCCTTTATCATCTTGTGGCCCTCCACTGGACTCTTTCCAGGAGATCCCTGTCTTTTTTGTACTGTGTAGCCTCAGAACTGGATACAGTACTCCAGATGTAGCCTCACCAGGGCAGAATAGAGGGGGAGGATCACTTCCCTTGACCTGCTGGCCACGCTCCTTTTAATGCAACCCAAGATGTTATTGGCCTTCTTGGCCACCAGGGCACACTGCTGGCTCATGGCCAATCTGCAGTCCATTAGAACACCCAGTTCCTTCTCTGCAGGGCTCCTCTCCAGCAGGTCAGCCCACAACCTGTACTGGTGCATGCAGTTATTCCTCCCTAGGTACAAGACTCTGCTTTTGTTCCTGTTAAACCTCATCTGGTTTCTCTCTGACCAATAACCCCAATTATGATATTAACTTCTAATATTAGATGTCTTATGCATAGTTTTTTTTTTCTTCTTTTTCTTCTAGTTAATTTCTTGTACTGCAGTTGTGATAAGAATGGATTCAAAACAATACATAATTTACATAAGATGCTTACTTCTGCACTTCAGGTGGTTAAATTTGTTTTTCAATTGATAAATGGTTAGTACCTTTTTGCAAACTGATGTTTTTTAAGGCAAAATGTGCCAAATAAAAAACGAAGACACAGAAGCATGATAATGTTGATGTCTGTCAACGTACAAGGAAAAAAGAGGGTTGTCTTGACAACAAGTTTACATCACAGAGAGGCAAAAAAAGTAATGTAGGCATATGGTGAGTTAGGTAATTCACATGATGAAGATCCATTCCATTAACCTACAAGTCAGTAGGAAGCTGAAGGACTCAGCCCTTCCAGCATAGGAGGTTAAGGTTTCGATTGGTCTGAATAATCAGTGGGAGAAGTATCTAATGGAGAGTAGAAATGTGGGTCTGGATTAGAAGACTTTGTGGAGGGGATGAGCAGTGGAGAGGAGGTGTGCACTCGAGGCATAGTGTACAAGCAATTCAAGAGCCACTTCTGATTCCTACAACTAATTCGAAAATTTGGGTTAAACTTTTTTCAGTACAGCATGGAAACTCTGACATTAACAGTGCTGAGGCACCTTTTGAGCTTCTTTTGTTCCAAGAAAGAGAATCAAGTAGTAATTGTCAACTTAAGGTTGTAGGAAAAGGAAACTATCTTAACTTCCTCCTAGTAAGTTACAGATACGCTGATGGTGACATTGATAGCTATTTTTTCATTGTTACTGCCAGCATAGGAAGTTCAATCTTCGAGTAAGCAACATTCCTGCTTGTCATGAGGGGCAGCCAAGAGAAGGAATATGCTTGTTTTTTATCAGTCTAAAAGAATGAGGATTTGGACAAGTAAAGTTCTGCTTTATCTTCCCAGGCTTGTCAAAGTAATATTCTAATCACTTTTCTAGAAATATTTTCTTCTGTAGCAATAGCCTGGGAAATACTTTCACCTCATGGTCTGCAGTTTGGGAACTGCCTATGTTATGGCTTCTTCACATTTCTTCTGATATAATGGCCTTTCATGAAAAAGAATACTATCGGCCGTTGGATGGATATTTTGTGATTTAACCTAGTGGTATGCATCCATAACAAGGATTTGGAAGAATCCATTAAGCCCTGGAAATATACAGTATGTACATGTTCTGTTGATACATACATGTGTACTCTTATCACCATCCATACAGTAACAGATCATTGAAATATTTACTGGAATTTCAAGAAAATTTCCCAGAAAATACCAGGAAATCTATTTCTTGGGAATTCATTTGACACTGCCAAGTGAAAGCTGCTTTCCATTAAGATAATTTTAGCAATATAATATCTCCTTTGATTAAGAAGAAGCTAGAATTCTTAGTACGTTTGTTTATATGGTAGCTTCTGCTGCTTTCTTTTTCTTTTTCTTTTTCTTCTTTTCTTCTTCTTCTTCTTCTTCTTCTTCTTCTTCTTCTTCTTCTTTTTTTCTTCTTCTTCTTTTTTTCTTTTCCCCAAAGAAGTAGTTCCATGTGTCCTTTCTAG
The DNA here is from genome assembly GCF_987193195.1 of Phasianus colchicus. Classification (NCBI taxonomy): domain Eukaryota; kingdom Metazoa; phylum Chordata; class Aves; order Galliformes; family Phasianidae; genus Phasianus; species Phasianus colchicus. The sequence goes on from NC_143436.1 coordinate 115,246,735, forward strand.
TGGTAAAGTAATTTTTCAACAAGGTACAAGTGTTTTACTATAAAATTGTTATGAACCCTTTAGGAATAAAATGGTAGATACATTTAGAATTTTGTTTGCAACAGTAAAAACTGTTAGTCTAGCTTTAAAATATTTTATTAAAAATTTTAATCCCATCATACTTATGCAAGGCACTCGGAGGATTTAAACTGTTAGTGTAATCTTACCATCTGTAGAATATTGAATGTATTTTGTGTGTGTTTCTGCAGTCATTTTCTATAAATGTAAACATATAGGAATTCACCAAATCATACGCAGGCTTAAAGCTGTGTGAGGGGTTGTAAAGTATTTCATGTTCAATTTTTTTTTGTATTAGTAATTATACTTTTTCTCCTTCCATATAGCAGTAATTATTTACTTTTCAATTAATTCGTATGGCAAATTTTTGCTGAGAACCTAATCACGGTATGTTTAAAATAAATAATAATAAAAAATAAACAAAACCAAAACCAAACCAAAACAAACAAACAAACAAAAGCCATCCTAGCAACATAAAACCTACATTTTGAAATAATCTTCTTGATTAGAACAAAGGAAATAGACCAAAATGGTGATAGAAATAGAGATGCATAAAAGTATACACTTATATTTAGTTTGGGATTCTGCATATTTTGTACACATTAACTTGTATAAATAGAAGATATGAATTTTAAACATCAGGAACGTATCCTGAATTGTGACACTAAACTTCCTTCATTAATATATTTTTTCTTGCTTAAAGTGTTAGAGTATGTTGCTATTTACATACAATAGGTTTCATAGGATGGATTTACACTATTACATTACATTAGAGAAGGGAAGGGAGAAAGGAATCACTGGAAACAGTGGAAATATAGCAGTTTCAAAGCAGTTTGTGGATGTGATGTGATGGCTGTTGGACTGAGCTGCTTCTGCCCAATTATTGTTCATCTTAAAATGCTCTATGTAAAAAATCTGCTTGTGTTTACCTTATCAGGCCATAGTGACTCCCATATTTTGTAATAACTGCTTCTGCCTGAATATGAAATAAAAGCCTTTTTACTGTGAGAGTGACTGAGCATTGTTGTGTACTGCCCAGAAAGGCTGTGGTCTCCATCTGTGGAGATATTCAGAAGCTACCTGGACACAGTCCAGGAGACCCTGCTTGAGCAAGGATGTTGACATGGACTGTCTGGAAAGACTTGAACTTTTCCTTATTTATGTAATTAAAGAGTCTACAACTGGAAGATTGACTGAATTGTGTCTTACTGTAAACTTCTCTTTTTTGGGTTAGTTCAGACGTAACAAAAGTGTAGCGTGTTTTTGCATAAGTGCAAATCATGTATATATAAATCATGTGTGTATCCTGTATTTGTTTGAGAGACATCTTTGTGTAATCACTCATAATTCATTTTGTCTGGGTCTAAAATTTATTTTTACTTTTTTTTTTTTTTTAATTACTTGCTTATTTTTATTTTTTCTTCCTAGGATACTGTTGGAATTCATATTCCTATCACTAACCCTGCAGATGAAGTTCTTGAGCTGAATGTAATGCTGGAGAATCAGTCTCTTTCTGGGCAAAAAACATTCACACTTTTGCCAAAACAATTTAATTTTTATCAAGTAGAGTTTTCCTCAGCTGTTGTTGGCACTTCATATGAAAGGTAAGTTGTAGAGTTTTGAAACCTGTGGTAGTTGTAGCTCTTGTACTAATAAGTGAATTGACTTAGATATCATTTGTACCCTTGGTGTAGATATCACCCTAAAAAAAATTGTAACAAATGAAATTAAAAATGTGTCTAACTTTAAATATTTTGTATACCAAACAACAACCTTCCTTTGGGAGGAAAGTCTGACCTGACAGAATTCAGTGAACAATGATTTGGGTATTTACTTAATATTAGAGTTCACCTCTGAGATCTTTAGACTAGTTGTTGATTTTGTAATTTTTATAAGGTCAATATGTTGATGAGCATGGTTTCATTTTACTTATCAGAAGGAACTGAATTGTAACAACACAACTAAAGTCAGGTTAAGAACTCTTTTAACAGCCTTCACATAAATCCACTTAGCTTCAAAATCTTCCATTAATTACAAGTGATGTACTTAATGAATATGGAAAGGTTTTAAATTAAAACTGCTTAATTACATTGGAAATCCAGAAGAGGCTGGGTAGTGTGATAATTATGAATACAAAGACGGATGACCTCTTGGTTTTAGTTTCATCTAAACCGATTCAGCAAGTAGCTAGAGAGCACTCATTTTCCTGGAATTTGCCTACTATTTAAAGAGCTGTTAGAAAAACAGTCCCAGACTTCCCAGTTATATCAACCAATTAGCAAAAATATAAGCATTGCTGGATGGGAGCAGAGTCCTTGCAGAGGGAGACAGATGACTGGCGATTAGAGTCCTAATAGCTTGAGAGCCAAAATACATGTGTTTCAAAGTCTTTGTTCAGTTTGATTATATTGATTTTTCCAAAGACCAGAATAATGGCAGGTATCATTGCACAATACAGCTTTCAAGCAATACCAGTGTATAGAAATGACTACTGTTATCTCTGCAATCTTTTTTTCCTTTTTTTTTCTCCTGAGCAGAGTTGTAGAAATAAAAGTATTCTGAAGGTGCAAATTAGACTAGACACCTGTTTTTCATACTGTGCATTATTTCCAGTATTTTTCAAGTATATACATATATATATACATATGGTACTATTTCCAAATAATACCATAAAAATCTGTTTAAACTGATGAAATGTTGGGATAGATGTCAACTGATTGGTAGGGTGGAGCTAACGAAAATATGTGCAAAGATGACATAAAGCACACAGGTACATATTCCATACTGTTATGTTACTTGGTACTTGTAATAGCTCCCAAGGAGTATAATTACAGCTGGGCAGAAGTACTTTACATACCACCGTACTATGATCTTTTTTTCCCATAAATGTGTTCTGTTTCCCTTGCTGTGGTAGCAGCTGGGAAGAAGAATGTTACAGAAGAATTTCTGGCAGCTGTACCTTTACAACTGGATGATACTTTTCTAAGCTGATTTTTGCTCACTTTAAAGTCTCTGCTGGTACAGAGGACAGTCTGGAAATTCACAGTTGTGAAATAGATACCGTTCTCTCTCATTTAGAACAAGTAAACTGGTCTTTAGTGTGTTGTGAATTTGCACAGTGTACAGTTCTAATATGCTTACATTGCTTTAGATAATTTTATTATGGCTTCAACTCCAAAAGGGAAAAAAAGAAAGCCACCCCAATAAATAGAAAAAACAGTATGCAGTAGGTAAGGAGTGCATTAGAATGATTGTCACAGAATGCTGCTGTGTATATCTCACCTACAACTCTTAGGCATCACCACATGTGATTGTGGTGTATTGTATATAAAAACAATATGCTGAATATTCCTTAGAAGCATCTCTCTTTTCTGTGTTCCTATAAATGCATCTGTATCTATTTCTCGGTTTTCATCCCTAGTTGAAAAATTCAAATGAATGAATACTGTTTCTATTTGTTTTTTGGTTTTTTTTTTTTTTGAGTTCAGAATGGCAAAAAGAAAACACTCTAGCACTAAGATGAAATCAAAGCTTGCTTTTGTAAGTTAGAAGTTCAAATGTTTTTGAGTTATACCTAATTTTCTTTTTTATAAAGTTATGAAAGATGAAGAAGACTTTTTCTTGCATCAATAATTGGGAATATAATTGGTTATTGATAGATGAATTCCTATACTGATAAGTAGTATTATGAGAAAACTGCTGACTAAAGAATTCACTATGTTGAATTTGTTACTTTTTCCTGTGTTTTTCGTCTCTGTATTTTTATTTGTCTGTACAAAAGCTTTGTCACATCAATCTTATGTATGTTTTTAGTGTCATATTCCAATCAGATGTGGTTGGAGAGTTTTGGTATGCATTGAAGTTGACTGTAGAGAAACCATTACCAACTGATCTACCTGAGATAGTATGTGAGCTTGGAAAGTAAGTATGTGGTTCATTATGTTTAACCTGGTTACCTGTTTGAATAAGTCATGGAAGACACATATACATGAAAAAGCCACAGTAGTGCTGTGTATGTATCATAGTATTTTGCAGATAATTTTCATATATGGAATCAAAATCACCTAGGTTAGCAAAGAAACTAAAGACCATCAAGTCCCACCATAACGCTATCAACTCCACCACTAAGCCATGTCCCTAAATGCCATGATGCCATGCAGCTCCTCCAGGGGTGGTGACACAGCCACTTCTCTGGGTAGCCTGTTCCAATGCCTAACCAACCTCTCTGTGAAGAAATTCTTTCTGACACCTAATCTAAACCTCCTCTTACACAACTTGAGACTCTTTCCTCAAGTCCTATCAATTGTCACTTAAGAAAAGAGACTGCCACCTGCCTTGCTAAAGCCTCATTTCAGGTAGTTATAGAGAGCAACGATAAACATAGATAGGTGAAATTTTCTTTGCAGAACAATCAAATGGGATATGAGCCTATATGTAGCCTTCACAAGAAGTATATATGTATGTAGAAATGTCTGCGAAATGTAATAATAAATATCCATAATACAGAGTCCTGTAGGCTTGTTTAAGTTCCTTTTATCCTTCTGAACTAATATTCCCAACAGTCCTCCTTTACAAACACTTGTATAATAATTTTGAATTTTTTTTAACCTCCATAGAAAAAGCAAAGTAACACAGTTTCTGTCCTGCAGATCCTGGAGATGGGCATAGTTGGAGTTAGAATAATGCAAATATTGAGAAAATGGACCATGTGAATAGCACGTGGAGAAATGAACCCAATTCATTCTTTCCTTAACAAAATTTCATCTTGGATTTGATAACATGATTGTGAGATCTGACTTTCAAGACAAACATGAAAATTTTGAAGATATGACTTAAAAGAATGCCAAAATTTCAGTTGTGTTCTTCCACCTACTGTCTCTGACTAGTAGTAGGTTCTACGGACACAGTGATCTCTTGAGTGTTAAATTCTTACTTCATATATTGTGTTCTTGACTGAATCTATTATTACTGTATGTTACAAATGGAGCAAAAAATGTTATGAGAGAATACAAAATGAAATTTTACCTGACTACATTTTTGTGAATATATAAAATGAATGAAATAAAAAAATTACTGCAGGTCATATATTTTGATAAGTTTATTTAATTCACAAATCTGAGACCTTTTTTTTTATTATATTGCATGAACATAACGAATTACAGAAATTTCAACTTTGAATTAATCCATTGTTTGTATATGATACGAAGACCAGAATTAACTGGCAGTTATTTTTTATGTTCTTCTTAGAAAATCAGTAGGGCTGTCTGTCTCCTATTCTGGGCTTACTAGAGTAGAAACCAAATTTTTTCTCTACTATATAGGCTAAAACTGTTAGGAATTTGAACTAACTTACGACCCTTTCATTTTAACAAGCATTCGTAATTTTCTTTAATATGTCCTACCTGTGAACTACATGCACAAGTAGTCTCACCAAGAATGGCAAGTTATCATTTACTACTCCAAACAAAATATGTGTTGGAAAGGATTGGTTCCATTAAATACAACACTTTCTTGCCGGAAATATAAATTTAAAGTCACTGAATTTCATGTTTTATTTTTTCAAAGAATATTTCTTTCAACTTAACAAATAGATACATGTTATAAATCCTATACTTATAATTTAACTCATCTCAATTTGCCATAGGCAGACAGCAGTGGAAGAACAAAGAAATTCTTGTTTATAGAATCATAAAATGGTTCAGGTTAGAAGGGACCTTTAAGATCACCTAGTTCCAACCCCTCTGTTGTAGACAGGGACACCTCCCACAGACCAGGTAGCTCAAAGCCCCATCCAGCCTGGCCTTGAATGCTTCTAAGGTAGGGGAATCTGCAGTCTCTCTGGGCAGCCTGTTCCAGTGTCTCACCACCCTCACAGTAAATAATTTCTTCCTAATATCTAGTCTAAATCTATCCTCTTCCAGATTCAAGCCATTTCTTCTTGTCCTATTGCAAAATGCTCTTACAAAGAGTTCCTCCCCAGCTTTCCTGTAGATCCCCCTCAGGTACTGGTATGCTGCTATAAGATCTCCCCAGAGCCTTCTCTTCTCCAGGCTGAAGAGTCCCAGCTCTCTCAGCCTGTCCCCATAGGGGAGGTGCTCCAGCCCTTTGATCATGTTTGTGGCCCTCTTCTGGACCTGCTTCAACAGCTCCATGTCCTTCTTGTGCTGGGGTCTCCCAAACTGGGTTCAGTACTCCAGGTATTCTCACGAGAGCAGAGTAGCGGGGCACACTTCTCTTGATGCAGCCCAGGTACGATTGGTCTTCTGGGCTGCAATCCCAAAAGGTTGCTTTGATTATTAATGGCAGCAATAACAGTAACATATAAAAGCACACAAGCAGTAGTCTTTTTATGTATGTTTTTATATGCTTATTATAAAACAGTAAAACAAAAATGGCAAGCCTTCTTTTATTTCTATCATCTATCATATTCTTCATTTCACAATGTTTCGTTTCGAGTTATTTTTGTTAATTCCTTCTTTGGTCTCCTCATTTAAGAAATTTATTTCTATTGTATCATCAGCATATTTTTTGCTTTTTGAAGTGGAAAATAGTGAACAATGACATTTCACCATGGCAGTAATGTTACACTCAAATTACTGTGATTTTCTCTACTTGCTGAAAGGAAAATGAAGAGTAAACTGAGTGCTGATAAGATTATCCAAGTAAATTGGCTGCATTAATGTATGCTGAATAGGTAAAGGCAATACGGGCAGAAGCTAAGTTTTGTAGTAAATTTGGTTCAAAATAAACTAGAACTTTCTATATTGTCTGCTTAACAAAGATATCCATTTGTTTTGTTTTGGGTGAGTTTACTTCTTTGCCATGCTTTTGAAGACACAGACTGTGAATGATAAATTTCATAAAATGCTTGAAACCCTTCTGGTTGATGGAGATTTCTTCTACTTTAAAGGATTTTGATTCTGCTACTTTTTCCTCAATACTGAAGGAGCATTATCATATCTAAATACCCTTCTAAGAATAATGGTTTAGGTTTTTTTTCGTTATGTGCTCATTGTATTCTTTTTGTTATCTATCTGAAAAAATTAATAAGTGCCCTTGAAACATCACTTGGAACTGGATTAGAAGCAAAGAACTATGACCCTTACTATCAATTTCTAATCATTTTTTGAAGGAGAAAGGAAAACATCTAGATTTTATCTTTTAGTACTTTTTCAGATAACATAATATGGGTTTTGTTTCTATCATGTTACCTTTAACATGTCATTTAGAATATGATTTTAAGCAAGTCAATCCTCTGCTTGATTTTTTCTATCTTCATTTATTCATTTTGTTATAGTCTCCAAAGAGGAGTAATTGAAGATGACAATCAGTTAAATTAAGTTCTTTAGTGTGTTGTGCAACAACTTATGCTAAAATTAGTGTAACAACTGTGTTCACTGTGTGGAGTGGAAGAGGTTCTTAAAGTTTTGATTACTAGTCAAATAGTTGCTTACTATAATTTCAAATATTGCAACATAACTTTATTTTTTGCAAATTAAATATTATATACAAAAGAGTCCAGACAAAAAAGTAAAAGCTATAGATGAATATGGGAAATTACAGGTGAATATGAAGTTCTTCTCTGACAGCTTCCTGATTTTTCTATACTCTCTAATGTTGAGCCCTTGCTGATACAACATTTTGATACTGTAGACAAAAACAAATCTGCCACTCAGCTGCTGAGTATTCACGTCTTAAAGTTGTCGGTAACCCCACAGGCACCAATGCATCACTTCCTATATTGGAAGGAGCCCACCTGCAGACAACAAGCTTGAGGACCTGAAGTTACATTTATAATTCTTGACTGAAATGCCTTTATTTCTGAATGCTGTTTATATAAAAATACATATATATATTTTCTTTACTGATTTGTCTATGATTAACTGACTCATTTATTCCAGAGGATAAATATGTGGAGCAATCTGGCAGTTGACCTGCCGCAGCTAGAAGGCATATCCATTAGCCAGATAAATTACCACAAAACAAATATATGTATCTCATTTTTCAAACTTTTCTTGTTTACTGTTTTCACTGATTCACCTTGAATCTCTTTTGTACCTCCCTTGGTGTTATAACCAGAATGTGATTTATGGTCACATATATATATATACAAATATATATATATATATATTTTAAATTGTGCTCCCTATTTGAAGTATCTTGTGTTGGTTTCTTTCCTTATTGGAAAATGAAGGCCACCTATAAGATAGAATGCCAGCTGATTCAAAACATAACACATTCAGCTTACTGCAATCATTGGGAACTGCCACATAATTCATTAAAATACATAATCTACATGTATAACTGATTTATAATTATGCTGTAATGATCAGTTCAACAACTATATGAAATGAAATGGATTTTGATTCAATACAGAAGAAGAGAGGACAGCAATTAGCACCTCCATTCAAATAGAGGTTTATTTTTTTTTGAGATCTGTGTTAAATGATGACCAAAAATGATGATTGCCTAATGGCTGTAAATCACAAGCCATTGACTGAACCACTTAATTATAAGATTCTTGTGTAAGCCATCACCCAGATCAGAAGGTGGGATAGGTATCGTTATTTGATTACCTTTTCATTTCTGTCCAGTGCATTTTTTATGAAGCAGACTGAGTCCATATATAGACTACTTAATAATAATGCATACTTAAATGATCTTCCTTTTCGGAGCCTTTTTTTTTTTCTTGGTGGCCTTGGCATTCTAAATTAACTATTTGATTAATATGTTTCAATCCAAAGTTAGATCTATAGAAATTAAGAAAGAATAGTTATAAATGAATGTGCAAATTAGGGCCTAGAAATAAATGGGAAGGTACCAGAGGCAGTGGGATTCATTTAATCACTCTTCTATCTAGAAGTTTGGCATCAATTTCAAGATATGAAATCTTAGTTGCTCCTGTAGTCAATGAAAAGTGATTTCACATCTTACTGACTTATATTAGGTTGAGACCAGTTGTTTCTGAAATTTTTTTTCTTCCAGTTAAGCACTAAGGAAGCTAGACAGTCCCTTTAATCAACTAACTTAATTCAAATTCCTGGAAACTGAAGTTGAGTGAGACAAATTCAGCCCTTAACGATGGCCAAGAATTAGAGTGGTTATTGCTACTGTTTTACTGTTATTAATCATTAATGATATTAAGTATGTGTCTGCACTAGTGGTGAAATACTATTGCAATAAAGGATAATTCTTAGTTTTAAAGGAACTTATTTTCAAAAAATAAAATGATTAATTAATAATAGACTGAAGTAGAAGAAGGTTTGTAATTAATAATAGCCATTGTATACATATATTTTTTTCAGGTGGGTTCTTCTCTACATACCTCTCTTTAATCCTACACATGAAACTCTGAAACTAGAAATTGCTAACAGCAATCCTAGCAATTTTTCAACTGAGATTGATCCAAAGCATCATGTAAGTAGATTGAAAAAAAATAAAAAATAAAAGGCAACTGAGAAGATTTTGCAAAAGTAATTCAAGAAAAATTTCTGGTAAAAAGGCATTAAATTGCTTATCATACCGTAGAAGGAATACACAGGATAATCTCAAGGATTAGAGATGTTACAGACATGTATTCTATGGATTTTGTTGGTTGAAGATGAAAGCAAATACAAAAAGGAAAAAAAGTTGCATGGTTTTTTTTGTTTGTTTGTTTTTAATGCTTTGTGGTATGGATTTACAGAGGGGTGCAGTGTTGATAGCTAATAATATCCAGAAAACATTTGAAGGAGATATTATAAACAAACCAGCTGTATTATAACAGGATAACTAGATAAATATTTAGTTGAAAAGGTAAAATACTAATGTAGGATAAGATGTATCTTTGACCTTTGAAGGAGTAACTGAGATTTGTATGGATGGACTGAATTTTCATATTTTCATTGAATTTGGCTAAAGTGCTAGATGGTTGGGACCCTGAATCTATAACATTAATTACTGGCAATTGGTTACTGCTTAATAGTAACCAGTAATTTTTTTGTGTATATGGCATTGCTATTTAAATCACAGAATAAGTGTTATGATGAAATAAAAATATGCATTTTTGCATCTTTGCATTTTATAAAGAATGTCAGAAGGCTACACCTTTAGAGGAACACAAACTGATTTTTTTCTGTTCCCCTCTTCTGAATGATATGCATTGTGTTCATGTTGCAAACTACTTATCTCCAGAAGGAAAAAGCATGTGTAGTAATGAATAAGCCCAAGGAAAGAAAAAGATCCTCCAGAGAACTCTTTGAATAATGAATTTATGTCCTTTTGTTTGATGAGGAGATGAGGGAAGGAAAGACAGGTGTGGAAACTCTAGCGCAGGGGAATATGGGAAACCTCTTATTAGCATAAGAATACAGAGCATTTATTGAGAAAAAAGGAAATTGAAGGAACTTTCTGTGGAAGGAAAGAAATGGCAATTATACCTGTTTTAGACATAAGTATTCTATCTATAAAAAAAGATGATACAGGCAATAAATACACCAGGTACTTTTGTGCAAACTGATATAAGGATCACAGGAATCAGACATTGATATTGTAATAATGTCCTAAAATAAAGCTGAGAAGATAGTAAATTAATTTTTTAGAGAAAGGAGAGTGATACACTAAAGCCATAATATGTATGTTTTTGGCTTTTGGAAAATGAACAGCTTCTGGTGTGAAATATAGTAGCCTTAAAGACAACAGCTGAAGAGAATCATACTTAATTATTGAATTGCATATGTTTTGCATACATAGTATGTGAAGTGCTTATTTTACTCCATTTCTTATGTCATGATTATTAACACATTTTCAAATATTATGTCAGTCTTGACATGTGGTATTAATAATCATTTCATCATTTGACATAGGAAGTAATGACTAAGAAACATAATGGATGAGAACTATATTAATCATCTAGGAGAATTATACATGTCATATTTAGGTCACTGGCCTAAGAAGTGGAGTAGATTTAATTATAGTGACTTTGGAATATGGATTGCATATGACCTTGTCCAGGAAATTAAAAAGTAATATATTCTCTATTCAGGTTTCCTAATTTATTACTAGATATTTGCATATCACCAGTAACTGCATTGCATTATTTAGGAAAAGACATTCAACACTAACAGCAGCTATTTATTTTTTCTTTACTTTCTAATAGAATATTCAGTAATAAATATATAAGGGCTGCTCTGAAAGTAATGCCTCCTATTGTATGATGATGTCCCACTGCCTCAGAGGCAGATGGTGGTTATATGGCAGTAAAGGTTGAACCTTTCCACCGATATCTCATTTTGTTGCCGTATTAGAGATGGCAGCAGACACAATGGTGTCTGATATAGAAGTGTATGCCAAGCAACGGTGTGCCACTGAATTCCTCCATGTGGAAAAAAACGGCATTCACTGACATTCATTAATCCTTGCTGAATGTTGATGGAGACTGAACAGTGGATGTGGACTCAATGATGGTGTGTTTCAGCAGTAGTGCCAGCAACACTGGGTCGCCTACACTGGTGAAGAGTTTTACAAGCATGGCATGCAGACTCTTGCTTGTTGCTGGCAAAAATGCACAGCTCATGGTGATTGTGATGAAAAATAGTGTTTTATAGCTGAGAATTTGCACTATCAAATAGTACTAATGTGCTCTTTGTATCAGTTTTATTTTCCATGGAAATAAATAAGAGATATTACTTTTGGGGTGACCTGTGTAGTTTATGCATTGAATTTTTGAAATGTTCTTTTTGAATTAGTTTTTCTTCCAGTTAAAGGATAGTTTTGGACAATATGCTCTAAGCAACTGCCTAATATTCATTTTGTGTATCTGTCATTTTACCTTATTTTATTCCATTGCAGGCCATGTTTGGAGAGCTATTGAATTTTCTTTCAATTTTTATGTTGAAGGTGGAGGGTGGGGTTTAAATACCTGTTTCTTCCCCTGAATGTGTCACATGGTAGGTTTAGGATAGCCTAGATTCTAGATTCCCAAAGATTACTTCTTGTTCTTATGAACTGTAACCTGTGTTTCAGATATTGGTTCATAGTAATCATAAACAGGTCACAGAATGTGTCCTTTTACTTTTAGTCCTATTTCTACCTCTTTGTGAAACACAATAGTTTCCTATCTTAATTATTTCTGTTTTTCTAAACCATGCTTTTATTTAAACATAAGCATTCTGAGGCTAAACTGATTTGAGGGACCCTCAGATGAAACACAACCATAAGAACAAATTATTTGAACAATGGTTGAAAAATGAGATTATCCAATAGATAATGTGTAAAGAGAATTAGAGTCATTTTAGAATTCTGCGTAGTTCAGTACTTTTAGTATTTCATATTTTTTGTTATGTCATTTATGATATAGAACCATGGACTGGGCTGTCAGTCTCGAATTGAGCTGTGTTAGAATGACCCAGGTTCAAAAAAAAGTGTGAGAGAAAAATCTATTTCCTGGAGATTAACTAAAATGTTAATCTAATTTTGACTAACATTTCTCATTTAAACGAATTTATTTTAAGTACTTCATTAATGACACTCTTTCCTGAGATCCAAATGAATTATGCTCAAGTATTCCTGAACTTTCAGGTCCTTAATGAAGTCTTAAAAAAATCTGAAACCTTTCAATCTCTGGACAGTTTCATGTAAATTAGAAGCAGCTTCATTACTTATTTGTAAACTGATAAATATTTGCAAGTGAAACCTATAACTGCTTTATATGGAACATGACATCCTGATTATCTTTAAAAAAAAATATGTTATTTAACTTCAATGTGTTTTTGATTTTTTTTTTTAAATGATCTACATCTTGTTTTTTTCTCCCTTCTTTTCAGCCTTATTCTGTATAGGTTAGCTTAGAACCTTTATAAATGCTACCAGATTCTCCAAATATTGGAACAGAAGTGAACTTCGATAAGTTTGCAGCAAAATCCCTAACTTGTTTTTGATTATTGGACATTATGAGTTTCTGGGGAAACTGTCATTGGGTTGCTGGTTTTAGGTTTCTTTCCTAATGTCTGTCCTCTCTGTCTCTAGAGGATGTGAATTCATTTCCAGCATTTAACAGATGATTATTCTCAGTCATTGATATTACTGTACTCCCCAATACTCTATATATGTAAATACATGCAAACAATTTTACAAACATATTTGTTGTATTTATACACACCTTTATTTCTGATGTTACTTCTACATGCAAAGACACTTACAAATATGAAATCTATATTTGCCAAATATAAACATTATTTCACTGTAAGTCTTCAATTTGCTATTCTAAGTTATAACTTACCTAAAGCTTTTGCATAAAGCTCTTGACAATAATGTGTTTCATCCTGATCAGCTAGGAAACTGTTAATTGAGAACAGCTAACTTGACAAATGAGGGCTAGCAGAAAAGAGAGCAGTCTTGTAGTGCACAAACTTATTAGTTGGTCAATGACTGAGAATATTGTCTTGTGTGGAGCAGAGGATTCACCTCTATATTTAAGTAAAATTTCACTTTCTTATTGGATTTATAACAGGAATATTGCATGTGTAGTTGCTCAATTTTTTTTCCAGCTCATTTTCTCGATCTGAATACTTGTATCTGAGATTTTATGAAAGACGCTGATACCAGTTCCCTTTCACGTGTTTATGTTAGACACTTGCTTGTATAAATGAAATTAAATTTCATTTGGTTGAATGTATTTATTTTGTTGAATAATTGTGGCAAAGTATGAACTTCTTTTAGAATGTTAGTGTTTTTCTCAATTCTAATTTTTAATCAATTCTTCAGTTTTCAGTAGAAAGATGTTTTTTTTTTTTTTTTGACCTAGTTGATTATTTTAAATCACTTTCTTGATACTGTGTAATATGAAAAAAAAAACAAAAACACCCAAACATTTAAACATACACATAGAAGGTAAAAAATCAAAACCTTTTCTGTTTTCAAAGTAGTCTGGCTACTGGATTATCATAACTGCAGTGCTTGGATTTGTTACAGCAGTGCTGTATGACAATAATATGTCAATTAATGCTTATTGAAAATGGAATTCCAATCTGTTTTCATCTGTATGGGGGAGTTATTATTCCAAATAATATACATCTCTTAGTGAAATTAATGTTTAAAAATTACAGTTCAAATTTAATCATGTATTTTCATATTGCGACAACCTGTTATTACTGTGCTTTTTCATTTCCTTCAGAAGTATCTTGGAGGAGGTACTCATCAATATTCTTTCTCCATTTGTAAATTTGCATTTCATAAATAGGGCTGATTGGTTCAGGCAGCATAGATAGGAGCTAGCCTAGAAACAAAACAAAAATTTTTTCACCTCAATTCTTTCACTTTCACCTTTCAATTATCTTTCAAAATTCTGGATACTGAATATGCCCAGGAACTCATTGCAAAAAGAGCTGTTCAGGCTCTTGTTAGATGATGAGCTTCTAAATGAACCCTGGGCAGATGGAAATGGAGATAGTCTGTGGGAAGTGTCTTTCCTTCAGGCCTGTTACTCTGGGTAACACAGAAGATTTGCAGAAGTGGCAGTCATAGGATGGTGGTGGTTGTTTGCTGATGACAGATGTGCTTTAAAGTTATCATCCACCTACTGGACATACGAGATTTTATAAACTGTGGACGATGCAGCAGCACTGAGCTCCCCAGATTGGAAGTGCAGGTGCTGTGACAGTGGAGTAGGAGGGGGCCTAGTGCAGTGAGCATCGTACTGTCTGTGGGACACACAAGCTTATGGTTCCGGAAACACTGATTATCATGCAGTGAAACTGTAAAATTAGAACTGCCCGAGTCTGTCTCTGAAGTCATAGAGCTACATGGTGGCGAGGAAGAGCAGCAGAGGCTTTGTTAAGGGCTGCTGCCCCAGGCCAAGAGAGCATGCTTCTCCCTGCTACACCCACCAAGGGCCCTGGCTTGGCCTGAGAGCCATGAAAGTGTTCAGGAGTCCTGGGGCCACAGGAGGCCCTGAACTCAATCCCTATCATGACTCTACTTACTGCCTGTGGGTGCAGTGGGTTGGGGCTGCTGGT
Source organism: Phasianus colchicus (assembly GCF_987193195.1). NCBI lineage: Eukaryota > Metazoa > Chordata > Aves > Galliformes > Phasianidae > Phasianus > Phasianus colchicus. Next base: position 115,261,785 of record NC_143436.1, read on the forward strand.
GGAAGCCCTTGTTTTAGTAACTCATGTTCAGTGCTATTTGGTGGCCTATTCTTTCAGGCACGATGTTTCCTTTATAAAAGGGCTTTTCAGCACTAGCCATTGTAAGGTGATGTTTTGACCTTTATTAGTTGTAAACTGTATTCATTTTATAACCATTCAAATCAATCATCTTTTATGTCTTCTTATTCACAGACATTTAAACATATGCGTGATAACAAAAACCCAGGATGTTTTTATTACAAAACATAGACACAGATGTTGTGAATTCAGTGATTGTAACTGATCATTGTGTCAATGCATCAGTATTTTTATTATTCATGAGTCTATTCTTTCACTTCTTATCTAGTTCATCAAAACATTTATGACCCCACTGTACTCAGCTACTTTACTTTTCCATATGCAATTGGGACTCAATTAGTGTACTTCAGAAGAAGAGAAAACTAGAAACTTCATTTCCAATATTAGTTTAGATTAAGGTAAGAGGAAGAGAGGCAAAACACTAGCTTATTGAAACCTGACATGTATTTGCCCTATAAGGCAATTTGTTTTTGGAGGTCAATGTGATAACCTTTTAGCGTCATCAGTATGCTCAGACACTGAAGCCATGTTTGACTGGTATTTGTGAGAGCCGCTGTCCATGACCTTGGAGCAATCAGTAACACCAGCTCTGCAGTTTCTGGGAAATAAATGAACGTGCAGTGACTGCCACTAAGATTGTTTACTGCAGTACACTTGCTACTTTAGTAGCCAATGTATGCGGAAAGTAGAGAATGAATCTGGTAGAACACATTAATTACATAAACATCAGCACTGTCAATACAAAGCACAAAACAGAAACTGACTCAAAATAATTTGTTCTTTCCTCCTTTCATTGGCTTCTATCTCACATTTGTACAGATAATTGTTGCTCCTCATTCCACCACTGAAGTACCTGTGCAATTCTGTCCATCTGCCCTAGGAAGCGGAAATCACAAGGCATCAATAACCTTCAGATGTTCTCAGGTATGGTACTATATTTGCTGCTCACAACACATGGAATTCAGAATAGATAATATTTTTAACAGGCATGTCAGTAAAGGTTTCAATCTGAAGGTCAAGTTGAAATTTAATTGCTGGATGCATAATGAAAGAGTAAATGCAAAGATGTTCTGTTTGCAGTTTTAGAATTTGAGGTAATGGACTAGGATCTTGAATTAGTAATGAATACTACTACTAGCTTTCTTGGTAGTTAGACAGTTTGTCTGTATTTAGTGCCGCCACAGTGGCATTTCTTAGTATTATAGCCTCTGAAATTAAATTTCTTGATGCGTTTCCAAAACTTTGAATTGTTTCAGTCTGATATGAACTTTTAAAGGTCATACATCTGACACTTAATCCTTTCAGGTTGGTTGAAAATATTTTTTATTTTGAGCATCTTAGAAGAGTTGGCATTTTTTTTTCTCTGTGCATTTTCCTGATTGTTAATGAATAACTACTAAATTAAGAAACATGAATCATCAATGTGACCTATTAGGTGACTGAAAATTGCATCTGGAAACAAAAATAAAAATTGATAATATGATAGGTACATCAGTATTTCCTCACATGAGCTGAGTGAAGCATTTCCTGTGCACACCATTTCTTCTCTTTATTCTTTTTGGACTCTCAAATATCTTAATAGTGAGCTGTGAATTATTCAAATTGAGTGCTACCAGAACTTTTCAGTAGTGTTTTAAGCGATACAGCAACAAGACATTTTTTATATGAAGAAAATAAACAGTGATAGAAATGGTGTAATTTCTTCCTTGCTAAAGCATTCGTAAGAGAGATTACTTGTAGGTGCTGTTAGCACAATTTTTTTCAGGATCTCTCCTCTTAAATACTTATTAATGATAAAGACAAGGAGCCAGCAATCCTCTTGAGAACAGTATGTGTTCAAGACCCGTTCAAGAGCATGAAATGCTATTGTCTTGTCTGATTTGTAGTGGTACACAGAAGTATTACCTCTACGTTAAAAAACATTCAAATAATTCATTTAAACCTTTCAGGAACAAACTGAGCCCTATCACCTCAATCTTGTCATTCAGTGCATCTCCTTTCAAGTAATCACAAGTCTCCAAGTATCTCAGTCTTTCTAACTGCTTTGTCCCTTTAATGTTTTCAATATATATATTTTAGCGATCTATTTATGCCTGAGTCTTTTGAATTTTGTTAATTTCCATTCATTTTCAATGCTACAATTCTTACTAAATTAGTTCTAGATTACTGTAGTTTGCTAATAGTTATACTGATAACTGACAGTGAATATTTGCAGTTATAACAACCATTATCAAAGAATGTTTCTTGTTCGTGGTGGATGCCTCAAACAACTTGTAATCTACATTGATTTTCCTCTTTTGATTTCTCTGATTAAATATATCTGAATGGACACTTAAGCCACCTCAAAGCTGAATAGCTGATTAATCAAAAATCAGTTAATGACAGTACTTACAGATATATAAGCCTTAACTGTTTCTGGTTGTACTTGGCTGGATTGAGAGAGACTGCTCTGTGATATCACTTGCTTCATTTGTTTCTAGTTTCAAGTTGCACGAGAAGCTCTTCACAAAATGAATCTGAGTTTAGTGCTAATCACCGTGCTTATTTTGTGAAATCTGAAATCAACTTTACTGGGACAACAGAAATGTCAGCATTAACATAGCTCATGCCCAGAGATCTGATGTATTTCTTTTATCCTCTTATCACATCACTAGAATTCAGGTGTAGTGTAAAGAATTTAATAGTAGCAAGTAATGTTAGAATAATGATGAGCCTAAGTCCTGTCATGTTATTTGCTTAAGTTTTGAGGTTGTTTTTTTCAAACATATATTTCTTTCCTCTTGAGTTCTTGCACTGAGCATTCATGATCTTGAGATCTGTCACACAGTGGTTGAGTGGAAATAGTTACCGCAGTTCAGACAAAATAGGCTTATCTTAAAATCTATGTAATTTTTTGTTCTTTTATTTTCCAAGCTGACTTCTAATTTTTTTTTTTTTTTGGCTTTTTCTTTAAAAACTCAGTTTGACAAAGCTTCAGAGTATTGTTTTAAAGGTGCTCAGCACTTGAAACAATGGGGTTCAAAAAGTCTCTGCTTGTTAGTCATAAAGAGCAGTTGAAGTTACAGCCTTCATATTTGCAGACTGTGAGCCTGAGCCTTCAGCAGCAAAGCTCAAATCTGATCTTTAAATCTCAGCTGCACAAAATAGGAACATGTGCATCCTTTCACAGTATTACAGTGCAGAATTTCTTTCTGTGAACAAGGTTGTTCACACAAATTTACAGTGGGCCTGGAAAATATTTTTGGATTAGTATCTTTTTACAACTCTTGTATTAAGAATTTTGTAATAATAGTTATATGATAGTTATTTACTTGTGGTTACTGTGACTCCTTTTTTTGTTAGCTAGTAAGATGTATCAATTATAAGCCAGTATATACCCACCAGTAGCTTGACAAAACCAGGCTTTCTCCTCTTTTATTTTTCCTTACTTTTATTTAAATACTTCAGACATGCCTGACTTTTACCAATAAGTTTATTTCATTAAGGTTAAAAAATCTTTTTTCTTCTTGTATCAAGTAAATCTTTCTAAAACAATAAAGATATCATGGATAATACCAGATTAAGCTGGACTTTCAATCTGCTTGAGAGCATGAAGGCTCTGAGTGAGCTAGATTGGTGGAGAGAGTCCTTTCTCATGGTATTTAACAAGGCTAAATCCCTGGTGCTGTATTTGGATCATAAAAACCCATGCTGTGGTATAGGCTTGGAGAAGAGTAATGGGAATGTTGCCTTGAAATAAAAGGCCCTTGAGGTGCTGGCTGAACATGAGCCATCAAAACGTCCAGGTGGCCAAGGAGGCCATCAGTTTAAGTTTCTTCATTATATAGTTGTTAATGTTCTTTCTTTTCTTTCAAGTAACATTATATTGCTGCTCCATCAATGAATTACTTCCCTTCATTCTGTGTCTTCCCAAGAAAACTTATCGTTTAATGTCCTTTCAATTTCTATTATATGTGCTTTGACTTGCCCTTTTGCAATCACTCACATCTTTCCATTCACTACAGTGGAAGCTCTGACTAGCATGAAAATTACATACAAAAAGGAGATGTAAACATCTCCCAAAGTCCCATATAAAAAATCTTCAACAGTACTATTGATTTCTAGATAGCAATACTTAGAGTACATGATAGCTTCAGGGAAGAAGAAAGAATCAAAGTGTTAAAAATCACTTCACTCAAAACAGAAAAGAGGCATAGAATACTAGAAGAAAGAAATAAACAGTTTGCCTTAGTATATAGTATAGTTCTGACTGGTCACATAATAAATAATGACACAGTTTTCATCCACAGATTAAAGAATGGATTTTTTACCTTTCGGGGATTGGTCTTCCACCTCAGTTGATGGAACCAACTACCATAAATGCATACATTGGCCAGGGTTCTTCTGTCATCATAACCTTCAAAAATCCAACTTCTGAAAATGTGTTAGTAGATGTCATGCTAAAAGGTACAGTATTGTTTTTGGGTTGGAAGAGGTAAGCTTCTTCATTAGCAGTGTCTGTGAGACAGAATTACATTTGCCTCATTCCATTTGTAGGCAACAAGTATACTGTATATCATTCACATGCACCCACTATGTTGTGCGAGCTGAGAAATAACATAAACCTGTAACCTTTTGTATCCTGCGCTCATGTATACATGTAGCTGGTTGTTTATTCTGAACTACACTTGTAGTATTTAGGCATCAGGAGATTCCATAAGAGAATAACATAATAACATAATTACAAAATTAATAACATAAGCATAAGAGAATAACAAAGTCAAACATGTGCACAGGTAAATTTTAAGTTGGATTTTCTAGAGTCATGCCGTGATTTGAAGCTTGTAGTACATAGAATAAGTGAAGAAATGCAACTTCAAAAAAATGTAGATTCATGTTTGTTAGTTGCAGTGAATTCATGCTTTTGAATAAATTACAAATTTTGAGATGTGAATTAGAAATACAAAGACTTGAGAAACTTGAACTACATCACAAACTAGAAAATTGAGAGCAGTTCTCCAATCTGCTAGTGAAATAAACTCTTATAGAATCACCACCATATGAAGTCTCCCTGCAATAGCAATAATAGACATCAGATTGTCTCTTACAAGCTTGCCATGGTCACCATTTTTATTTGATCTATGATTCTGAGAATAAAAAAGACTTCTCAGAGATCTTCTGAGAATCTGGTGTAAGATTTTCTGAGCCATCATTTTGAATTGATGATACGTTTCCAAAAACGTCGTACTGTATTTGTGTTTTTGTTGGTCCCTAGGCTTAGATCTGCAATGACACTTTAATTTTGTCAGATCTATACCATATACTGTACGATTTCTTTAGCGTTATACAACTAAATGTTACTAAACTGAAGCTGAAAAACAAATAACAGTCAAAACTTGCTGCCAAAGGGGCATGTATTAACATGGTTTGAAATGGAGACGAGAAGCTTATAGGGAAGCAACAGGCCATGGACTATTTAGAGCAGTTTATGCACTCAGATCCATAAGTCCAGATAAAATTCATAAAGTTATGAAAGAGTTGGCCAGTGTGATTGTGAGGGAGAATTCATGTTGATCAGGAGATGTCCCTGATAAATGGAAAAAAGTTATATTATTCCTTTCTTTTAAAATGTTAGGAGCAAGCATGAGGAAGTGGTAGGTTGATCAGTCTCACTTCAGTACCTGGTAGGGTTATTAGAATTAGACACATCCTCTTGTACTCTGTGCAGCACATTACACTCCATTTCCAAGCACATGAAAGTCAAGAAGGTAATCAGAAATAGTCAAATGGATATGCTAACTGCAAATAATGACTAAACTGATTGCTTTGCACATAGAAACAACTAATTATGCAGATGGAGGGGGAGCAGTGTGCAATATACTATGATTTAATAAGACTTTTGTCACTGTTACCTATATCATTCTCATGTGGAAGCTGTTGAAGTCCAGTCTTGATTGGGCTGCTGAGTAGGTTGAAAGCTTGGCTGAAATACTGGTCTTGAAGGATAGTGATCAGCAGTTTGATGGTCCTCTGCTGCTCATGTATATTGTACCCCAAGGACTGATAATGAGACCCATATTATCCACACCTTTATGAATGATATGGACAATGACACAGTGTGTAAGGTAAACTGGGTACAGTGTCTGACAATGTAAGTGGCAGACTTTTGGTCCAGAGGGACCTTGATTAGTTGTTGGAATATCTCTTTTTTCTAATTGCTCTTGCTCATCAACCTGGGGGCAGGTGAGAACATAATAAACTTTTTACATTACTACTAATGCAATCTTCCTTCCTTTGTATTTCTCATTCCATCTCCCCTTTGTGCTTAGTATATGTATCTCAGACAAGACATAAGAAGAACTATGAATTTCTAGCTATGCAACCCACCCTATGTGATCAGAAATTAATTGATTATGTTATTTCCTGAAGTGCAAATGTGCATTTCATATATGACATGAAGCTTCCCACTGCACATTACTGAGTGCAGAGTGTGAAATGGAAGCTGGTATTCTGATTTGTACATCAAGAAGAAAGATTATGATAAGCAACCTGTGTGGCTTGAGCATAAATCTAGTGCCAAATAGCACAATTTACAACTTTATTCCTACTAAATATTATTTTTAAGAAAGCTAGTCTAATCTGCTATTCATACAAGAATAGAAAATAACAGACAAACTTCTCCACAAAGCAGTATCTTCATAAATGTTTCACAGAGCTTAAACATTGGTACTAAAATGTACTGTGATTTAATCTAATTGTGATGTTCTAAGGGACATCATTAGAATTTGCATTGTATAAATTTTTTAATGAAAATGTGGTCATCTTTCTAACTGGAGCATCAACTTGTCCCAGGGAGATTTTCACTAATAAAGACAGTGTAGAAGCAGCAAACTTAGTGGAAGACTGATACTGGCTTTTATGAATCAGAAGTTTCCAGTCTTCATTTTACTTTACAAATCAGTACACGTGATCTGTGGTGTTATTAAGAATTTTCTTTGAGAAAATTAATTTATACTGTCATCTTTATGGAACTAAACCTGTACTTGTCCTCTAAAAACTGTCTTCAATTTGTTAATCAGGTTAATCTGTAATGTTAATAATGTTAATTTTCTAATTCAGTTGCTGCTGGTGACCTGTAAATACTGTTTGTGTGTTTTTGATCATAATAAGAGCATTCATACTGTCTTTAGAAGAATTTGTGCATTGTATGGTTTGTTCCTTGTATAAATATTTACCACAACACCTATTTCCTTCTTTTCAGAGAAGGAGAAATCTGATCCCGCATGCAATGTTTTGTTTAGTATTTCTGGTTTTTACATGATCTGGAAAATAGTTTCCATAATGACTTATACATTTAGTTGAATTTTATGTTGTCAAGCTATAGTTTAATAGACAAACTTAGATATTGTAGATACCATAGCAATACAGATATGGTAGCATAGTGTGCAGTAGAAGCTAATTTATTTGCTTGGCTTTTTTTTTTTTTTTCCAACGTTAAGAATGAATTTGCCACTCCACAATGCTAATCTGTCTGGTGAGAATGTAATCCTAGTATAAATACATTACTTTTAGTACACTTCCTTTTCTGCCAAGAACTGAATTTTGGTAGCTCTGAATTTTCTCTTTCTGAACTTTTTTTTCTGTTTATTTTCCTTGTGTCTGTTTATTAATGAGATGTCCAAAAATTAACAGTATTTGAAGACCATTTGCATTCCTGTTTTATAGAGAAAACTAGATTTCTTACCTATGCCGTGATGCTCTACACTTCATTTTAATTTGATTTGGCATGAAGTGCATATTTTTTGCTCTTGGATCAAGCACAAACAGATCAGGAAAGATAATATTATTGCTTCAAACATAATGATAGTAACCTTCCATTTGACTTAGTAGAAAAACAGGAGTTCTAGTCTAGAAATGTAGTCTTGATCTTTAAAGAGACAGTGACAGCCTAGTAATTCTCAAAACTTTCTGTTGTTTTTTTCTTGAAAAATCCATAGAGTAAAAATAGCTGTGTCAGCAGGTAACTCAAATTCACAGTAGTTTTGAAAGTTCCTCTGAGAACAGCTCTTGACCCTGTAGGCTTATTAATTTAAAATCATGCAGCTAACATCTGCAAACATCTTAGCCAAATTTTTAGCATACGATCAGGTGACTGTATGCATTCCCTTATTTAGTCCCATGATAAACTTCTCACAGTGTTACTGGGGGCCAGAGAGTGAAGAATGGGGAAACTGGCAAAAAGTAGCAAGTCAGAATGCAGAATGAAATATTTGATTGATCTTGATCTGAAATTGTATTTCAGATCATGCGCCGCTTCAGAGTGGCAAGAATAAAAATAGAACATCTCAATTAAATTGTAAAACAACAAACATAAACTTTTAAAGATTTACTTTTTTAAAAAAGAAGAAAAAAACATTAAAGAAAGTTTCAGACACTAGCTGTATCTTGATTTCAATCTTTTGCCTAGGCAGACACAAAAATATGTTTAGAATTGCATAGTTTAGGATTGAAAAGAAAATTAATTAGGAAATGCATACTGGACCATTTCTGAAGCTGTCATTTTCATTTCTGAAGATCAGTCAAACGCAAGAGCACTGTTCTTCAGAAACGGTTCTGTGAATTTTGAATGATATTTTAGTGCAAAGAGGGTTTTATTTTGGATAAATACAGAACAAGTAAAACGACTCACCATTAGAAAACTTTTGATGAAGGTATGAAATTGTGGACCTGATAGCAATTGTGAACAAGAATTTTTCTTCCTGGGAACTTTATACATATGTGTTGCTTAAATCTGCTACTCTTACATAAACAGTCATGTCTACATTAAGAATGCTTGTGGGAGTAATACTTACCTGACAGGATGTAATTTGTCCCAGTTTGAACCAGTAATCAAAGTTACGGAATATGTGAACTCATTGCAGATGGTTTATAATAGTTCACCTGTTTCAAGTTGAATGTAATTGCTGCTGTGGGAACATCAGTATGAAATTTTTCTACCAAGATTTTATAGAAGCAGCAAAACTAATATATGATTTATAGTACTGAAATTGCCAGTGAAGACTCAACCACAAAGTCTGTAACAATTGCCCCTAGGTACTAGTGGTTAGTTAATGTCTAGAACACTTTATTTCATTTGACATGGGTAATTTAATTTAATGTTTTCAATGGACTGAGTATATTTTAAAGTTTAACAAAGAAAACTGCAACTGTTTTTTAGAGGGCATTCACTTCAAAGATTGAAGAGCCATGATCAAATAAAATATTAAAGTTACAGTGATAATTAGGAGTTGGGTATGTGAAATTCATTCCCTTTTGGAATCCAATCTTATCTGCTTTATCAAAACCAATATCCGTGGCAGTATACAGTGTTGCTTTTGGTACAGGCATATGCACAGTGATATTAAAATAGCTGTCTCATATAATTGATTATCAAGACTTGCTTTATTTCCCAGAGAGGATTTCATGCATGGTGGTTCAGTCATCTCATTTCCACACAAAAAAATTCCAAACTAAGATTGAGACTTATAAAATGTACATTGTTTTTGGTATCTAAAAAAGTTTCTTTGCTTATCTGGATATTATTTAACTGCAAATGATTTAATCTTTGCTTTTCTAGGTAGAGTGTTGTATTTCAAATACATTTAAGAAAAAAAAAATCCATATGGTAGCTCTACTTATCTTCCCATTTGCAAATGTATTTTTTAAAATATCCATCTTCGAATCTCTCTTGTTAGGGAAAATGTTAAAACACTTTTAACTTCTAAATGAGTTTCCCTGAATCTGGATTGTTTTTGTTTTTCTTCTCATTAGATCAGGAGCAGTGCAGCTGTTATCTCAGTGCATCTGTTCTTTCTGAGTCAACCAGTAAGAAATCTGCTTTCCACCTCTTACTCAAAAATACACAAGGTATGTAATTTACTGAATTATACTTGGAAATTTTTACAAAGTGTGATCTTTTATGGTCCATCAAGTCTAGAGTTTATATAAAATTCAGTGTTTTATTAAGAACAGTTCTTCCATTTAATGCACTGAATCTGACTTACATAAAAATAAGAATTAGCCCAATGTAACTGAAGTTTGTTTTACTTAAAAAATTAAAAATAAATCAGAGGTGCATCCAGTAAAATTCTTATCATGTTTGTTTTGTTTATTTTTGATGGTTATTTTTCTCTTACCTCTGCAATGATTTGCTTAGACTTTTGAAAAATGAATTCTTTTATAAATAATGTCTTAACCATCAGATTACAAATGTTTGTAGGAATAATGATGATGCATAAAAGAAACAAGAGGGCTGTAGCCTGACCCCATAGTATGTACTATATCTATGATAAATAAAGGTGAATGAGCCCATACAGTAATGCGGTCTTGATGCATTCCTAGAAAATGTTTTGAATTAAGAGACTAAATTCAAATAAGTAAAGTTGTATTTTAGAACTATCATGTAGAAGAAAGCAATTGTTAAAATTCTGAATTAAATTTAAACTGAACAGCTTCCTTAAAGTTCTTTGTTAGGAAATCCCACACTAAGTTACTGTTTCCTAAAACTTGAATCACCAGAAAGGAAAAACATCTAATTAGTAAGAAATTCTTTTTAAAACAAAATGTTTGCTTGTTTGAAGAGTCAGGTAAGGGTAAAAGAAAGGGGTAAGAAATCACAGTAATAAATGTGTTAAGCATTTGATGACCATTTTACATTTTACTGAACTTACAGAAAGCAAAATAAGAATTCACAATTATTTTGATATGTTAATTTTCCTCCTCAGACTTGCCTGTCCTTTGAATACAGTTTTCATTGAAAATTACCATTTTCTCTATTTTCCTATGTTGCTTGTGGTAGTTTCAAACATGACAATAAAATCTAGAAATTATTAACTTGAACTGTCTGGAAAGAATTAAATCATTTGCACAGATGTTTTGAGTTAGATTTTATATGATATTTTCAAACACATCTGATCTGAGATAGAAGAAGTAGTAGTTAATCACCCTTAGCGTTGTAATTTTACCGAAATTTTACAGATTTTATATGTTAGGATGTATATGATGGTATTCATATCTTAAACCATATATTAAATATATAATTCTGCTTTGGTAGTATCTCATACAATTGCATCTGTTGTATCCATTTCTTTCTGTTGTGGAATTGCATGTTAATATAGATATCAGAATAGCCGTATCATTTTTGTCAAAGAGATGATATCTTACTCGAATTAAGGACATGAGTTAGAAAAAAGAAAAGAGGATTACTTGTTTTCATTTTTGTTCAAAACTTTGCCAAATAGTGTGGTTTTCCTGAAGTTATACCTTAGTACACCTTTCTGTTAAAGGGAATGTTGCAAACTGTTTTTGTTTTCCCTCTTTGAAACTTCCTATGTCACAGCATTATTTCAGAGGGATATAACAAGAAGAATTTAGAATAAGAAGTAAAAATTTACATAAGCAATAGATGAAATGTGAATCAGGTACAGGTTTTAGAAAAACTGCTTTAGCGCTGTTACCTACCTAAAAATACTATGAAAACATTTTGAAATCAAATATTTTTCTGATTATATTTGCCAGAATATGATTACTACATCATTTTATGTACTTGAGTACTTATGTACACTTGTGGAAAAAAACTTGATTGCTTGCTGCTAGTTTATTACTTGTGTTGCTTCACTACCTATTTTGACCAATGCAAAGACTGAAAGTAGAAATTCAGAAATAGTGAAGTAGGCTTAAATTTATGTTCCACACACCTTTTCAATAAATAAATAAATAAATAAATAAAAATACAAGCTGCTCTGCTTATGACTCTTCCCCAGTAACACAGGCTGCTGTAGCTTACATGGTCCTGATAGTGAGGTTATGATCCTGCTTTCTATTTGACTTTCAGTCTTAGCAGATTATGGCTTAGCATAACTCAAAGATGTTCCAGGACATCAAGAAATTTGACTATTGTGAATGACTTGTTGAAGCATCAAACAAGAACAGCAAAGGGGACAGTTATCAAAACCAAGTTTTTTAGATATCTCTCTTCACATTTCATCATAATCTTTGTAGTGTGTATTTAGAAACTTCTGCATTTTAATGCTGCCTTTTTACTTGTTGCATGATCATCTCTTTCCTTCCCTTTTTTATTGAGATCTCTATGAGAATGTATTTCATTTTTGCCTTCTAACGTTTCTATAGTGTAAAATAAATGTATTTATTAACTTTCCCAAGTACTAAGGAAGGCAGACTAATATATACTCAATGAATGTATGCTCTGTAAGGTCAACAAATAACTGCCTGGCAATTAAATTTGAGATACTAAAATTCTGTGTGTGCACTTCAGAAGCTTACTACTATTACTGTTTCATACTTTATTAGGCAATAATTGCAAAAGCATTTTAGTGTACTTTTTATGATGTGCAGTCTGCTATGATTATGGATAATTTACCTTTTAAACTAATTCCAACTAAGAAAGGTTATAAATTCTGTTCACATCTCCAGGCCATTTTCCTGAAAGGTCAGTTTTCAAGACAGGTCCTTTATTTCTGTATTTATTTGCATCTATTTTTTCTTTTAGTAATTCTGCATAACCTTTTGTATTTTTTTCACTTGTGATTGCTTTTAAAGGTGGAAAGACAATGAAAATAACATACTTGGTTTTCCCAGTTTTCTTAGTCTGTAGGTACATTCCCTCTCTTTCTCTTTTATAATTATTTCATTATCACAAAATGACTGAAAGAGCTAGAAAATTGATCTATGATAAATAGTTCTCCATTCTAGCAGAATATTTTGAAATGAAGTTGGAAGACATGCGTTAGTCACTTTTGGCAAAATGGAATAATTTTCTACTTTATATCCTACATCCAAGGTTGTGTCAGGAAGCAGTCAGTATTCATATAACGGAACCCATAGGAAAGGGACATTCAAGCAATAAAAAGACAAAACAAAAAATGTGTATTCAAAATTGTTCCCTGTTTTTACCTTCAGAAGCAGTTATTAATAGTGAAATTAGCTGGAGAAGAAAGAAATATCTTCCTGAATTGCTGAGATTATTCAGTTATAAGAGTCTCAGTGAGACAACAGTGGTGGATGTGTTGACCAAAATGGATGCTTATGACCCAACATCTAAAGTACATGCATTATGGAGGTTTTCTATATGTCTCTTTCAGGCCTGATCTCATGCATTATGCAGTTCTGAGTAAATGAAGCACATCTTTTGATCTACTTTCAAAAAGAATTCAGTTTACCCACAGATGGAGAGACTTTGTTGAAAACCATAATAAAATAAAGGAGAACAGTTGGGAAATTCATTTAAAAAACACTTCCCTTCTTTTGGAGGTTTTAGATTCAACACTTCTATTTTTGGCACACAGTTTCTCGGGGAAACAAGATTTCATAGGGAAACTGATGGAATTAAAGTTCCTTTGATTTGCTGGAGGATTTGGTTGCCAGATTTCCTTCAAATTTCCTTGGTCTAACTCTTCTGTTTCATCTAATCAAGACTTTCTATTTTCTGATGAGTATTTACTAGTTTTATTTAGTTTCAATTTTCTTTCTTTTTCTAATCTTTACTTACTTCCTAAATTTTCATCTTTTGAAACTATCATGCTTAATTTTCTGCAGTAAAACTGTTCAGTAGCTATAAAACTCATGCGTGTAGGTCATAAGCTGGAATACATGATTTGTGCTACACAAGATTCTTTCTGAAAAAGTACACAGCACAGTTCTAGATAAAAAGCCTTCATTGTCCATGAGACTGACCTCTAGTGCCTGTGGTGAATATGCTAGTATGTGGAAAGACAGAATTTGTGGTTCTTGAGTTAGATTTTCTTGAATATCTTCTACAAAGTGTAAATAACTTTTATTCTAGACTTATTTGTGAGGAAGATTTTAAGTAGAGAGCAGACTTTGTTATCCTGGAGTGATGACAGTAACTAATATTGAATTTGAGTACCTTCTTTAGGCAAGCAATTTGGAAATTATGTAAATCTAGATAAAACAGCTTGAACCTAATTCACTCTAAAACTTACGGGTGAGATTTTTGGCTTGAGCTTTCTCTTTGATTGTCTCATTAAGTATTTCATGATTGGGTAAAATCAGTGCCAGAAGGCTTCGTGTTAGATGTCTGTCTGACTTCAGATCAGGATGATGAGACTCATGGAAGACATCTGTTAGTGTGCATAGAGATCCTGCAATCAGGATGTGTGCCACTTAAGAATACACAGATTCAATTTATTCACTAATCCATGTAGTAGATAACCAGGACTAATATGTAACTTCACTAAGTATTAATTTGCTCAATGTTCCCAGTGAGATACATGATGTATCTCTGCTACCTGATTTGATATCAGACATCTGGGGAAAGGTCAGCTGCTGTTCTTCTGTTCTTCTTGGAATGTACTGATGCACGATGTTGCCAGCTGTGCTTTCTTCCCTTTGAGTTTTTGCATCTTTTCATTTTTGTTGTCTCCTGTTGAGCCCCTGTGCTGCTGGTACCATCTCTGCATTTCTGTATGCATTTTTAAACTTTTCTTATCTTTCAAGACTTAGATAATATCTCACACCTTAGTAACTTTCTCAGTAAAATCAATTCAAAATTGAGGACCTGTGATGTGCCTGATTAGTCTTTGCATCACAGGCAGGTGAACTTCAACACAGATGCTCATGCTCATAAAGAAGTGATTGTTTATGCTCACCACAAAGTAGCAACCTTCTCAGAGTGCATTCATGTCAATAATGTTCTGTCATCTTGGCCATTTTTGCCTATGTAAGTGGCTGTAGTCTTGTCTAAACCACGAGCTAGCATCTTATCTGATTCTGACAAGTGCCAGTGTGGAACTCAGAAGCTTGTTTAGATGCAGATTTGCATTGTAAAATTTCTAACAAGAGAGAGGCATAGGACTCCTTCCTACTCCATGTACAGGGCAAATTCCTGGTGGCTGAATCACCCTGACTTACATCTCCCAACCATGTGAAAACTTTGTAAGAGCAGTGATCTAATGCTATAGCTGTTGGAGAAGCATACTTTATTTAAAAGGATAACAGTACTGGAACATGATGTGACTACAGCAGTGATACAGCCTAAGCCGTATATTTTTCTCCAGAGGCATATGCTGCCAAAGTCAGTGCATTCCAGCTGGCGGCATTCTTGAGTGCAGATTGTCTCTACTGTCAGCATGGGAAACTCTGGAGAGCTCCCTAAAATCTCAATACATTCAAGGCTTTCCTCACATGGAGAAAATTGATAATCAGGAGCAACATTTTTGTGTCACATTTTAAGGCACTTCTGAAAGCTGACTGAGAATTAGCAGGTTAGATTCTGCTCAAAAATATTCTTATCAGGAAAAGCTAATTAGAAGTGGTGGGATTTATAGGGTTAATGATTTATATATACTTTTTTATGAGCCAGCAGTGTGCCCTTGCGGCTCGGAAGGCAAATGGGATCCTGGGCTCCATCAAGAGAGGGGTGGCCAGCAGGGACAGAGAGGTGATTGTTACCCTCTATTCTGCTCTTGTGAGGCCCCATCTGGAGTACTGCGTCCAAGTGTGGAGCCCCCAGTACAAGAAAGACAGGGAGCTGTTGGAGAGGGTCCAGAGGAGGGCCACAAAGATGATCAGGGGACTGGAGCACCTCCCCTATGAGGACAGGCTGAGGGAGCTGGGCTTGTTCAGCCTGGAGAAAAGAAGGCTGCGGGGTGACCTCATTGCAGCCTTTCAGCACCTAAAGGGAGCCTACAAATAGGAGGGGAATCAACTCTTTGAAAGGGTGAGTGACAGCAGGACAAGGGGAAATGGTTTTAAGCTGAGGGAAGGGAGATTTAGGTTGGGTGTCAGGGGGAAGTTCTTTACAGAGAGAGTGGTGAGGTGCTGGAACAGGCTGCCCAGAGAGGCTGTGGATGCCCCGTCCCTGGAGGTGTTCAAGGCCAGATTGGATGGGGCCCTGGGCAGTTTGGTCTAGCATTAGGTGGGATGGTTGGTGGCCTTGCATGTGGCAGGGGGGTTGGAGATTCATGATCCTTGAGGTCCCTTCCAATCCTGGCAATTCTGTGATTCTGTGATTCTTTTCAGCACCAAAATGTTTGCTTTATATACTGGTACAACAAAACAGGAAAGTACCCTGGTACAGTTAACCCTAAGACTTCATGTTTATTCCTTGTAGTTTTCTGGAGTTTCTTCAGGGCATATATTGTATATACTTACAGTCTGTTAAAGGCATTATTTTTACCTTTGTTTACAAATTATACAGGATGGGCATATCGTTACTTGTTTTTTTCAAACCCAGGCAACTGTTTTAGTGAAATAACTTAGGATGAATAAAGTGAAATGCAATACTATAAGTTCAATAAAAAGTGTTGATAGCTGGTTGTTGTTCTTTTAAAAACAATCCCTTGAATTCAAAGAGTAGAACAGTACATTAACTTGGAAATGATTTATCTACTTCAGCATGCTTTCCTGATGTTGTAAAAGGAGAGAGAGGGAGAAAAATGATCTTCAGGAAAGATAACAGAAATTCATCTTTTGTACAGTCTTCCCATTAGTAGATTTATGATGGAAAACAGATTTTAAATGTATAATTGCCTCATAGATTTAATTCAGACCATGCAGTACGTTTCATCAGAATCTCATGGCTTGTTATTGAGCATCTGAAGTACAGCACTTCAGAGCATTTAAACTATGTGAATTGGTCTCCCAGGAGGCTGTTATTTAACTTCATCTTAGCCTATTTCTCTACTTAAAAACATCTACTGTATTTTAGAATTTGATAAGGGATTATCTCCCTTAATTTCAATAGAACTAGAAAATGAAAAGATGATTAATTCTACAGCATATTGCTGCTAATCTATTTGGTAACAGCTGTGAGTGGACAACATGGAGCCATGTGTCCTTCACTAAGATACAATTACTTACTTCCTCTCCCCCTCTTTTCTTGGTTCTTGCTTCTAATCTTGATCTGTTTAGCTACTGAACCCACTGAAAACTCCAGAGACACTTTTCTTTCAATCTGTAAATAGACATTAAACCTATGTCTAGCCCTAAATTAGCAGTTAAATTATCTGCATTAATCTACTGCCAGCCACACATGTACAGTGTGACAATTATCAGCAGTATCGAACAAGTTGGTACTCAAGAAGCAGGCCTAAAGAAAGCTTGATTTTCTAGAGTTTGGTCTTATATCTGTTATTCCTGCCCTCCACAACATGTCTCTGTTTCCTTTGAATTCATCTGTGCAAGATTCTTCCACATCAATGCTTCATGCCAACTACCATCTAATGATTGTTTCCAGCCATCTCTAAACTAGCCAGCAGCTTCCTGATAGAGAAGGATAATTTTTCAGTATGCTGTAGCTTTTGCTTCACTGCCATGTCTAAGTTGAATGTCCTTATTTATCCAGATGAGTTTCACAATGCACTGAAGGTGTGTTAGAGACCTATGTCTAATTCTGCTGAAAGTGGACAGCAGACTAAACAAAAAGCAAACAAACAAACCTCTTCTGATACTGATATTAATTGCAAAGTAGATAGAAAGACAGAAAAAGTATGTAGATTTTCTTCTTAAAGGAGAGGCTGAAGACCATTCTAAGGTTCTTGAAAACACTACCTCAAAGTAATGTATATTTAAATGAGGACATATATTTAGGAAAGAGGATGAATCTTTTGCGTAAGAGTTTTGAAAATTGAAGATTGTGATAAAATTTGATATTTTTCACAAGATAGTTGTTAGGAATGAAAGGAGGAAGAACTTGTTGGTTTTAACTTTAATTTTTTTTTTTTTATTATTATTACTACATTTTGTCCTCAAGAAAAGAGACAATTTACATTTATTTTTTAACTATTCAAGGCATAAACACTACAAGGCAGTATTGAAACTAAATTTTCAACACAGAAGTTTTATGCCTTAAGAGCACTTGATAGCTACAGTGTTGAATTAATGTTCACTTTTTTCCTACAATGAGCTTGTCTAGAGCTTTTTTTGTAAAATGTTTTCATTGATTTTTGTTTGATTGTTTGTTTTCTTAAAGAAGAAATGGCCTTTTAGACTGAAATGAAGAACGGGTCTCAAGTATCAGAAAAAAAGCTAAGTGAAAGTCAAATTCCATAGGTAGTATGTACTCCGTACCTAAATCACAATTTTTAGTCATAGTGGAAACACAGCTCTTCTCAAGCTTCAAAATCAATGAACAGTTAATCCTTAGAATCATAGAATAACAAGGTTGGAAAGGAGCTACAAGATCATCTAGTCCAACTGTCATTAGATTTCTCTTTCTTAAGATTTCTCTTAATCAGAATTCAATTTAAATGCCGTGCTGAAGTGTGCTTCAGCTTCATTTTAAAAGTTTTATTTCACAGCTTTAAAGCTTTTTGTGTGTCTATTTCAGTATGATGTTCTGATCACTACTCCGACCCTTTTCTGTCTCATCCTAAATAGTATCCCACATTTTCCATAGTTCAGGCTTCAGTGACAGTATGAGGAGTCACTGTGTATAGGTTTTTAGAAGACAACTGTTAGACTATTGGACAAATCCTTGATACTTTGTCGGAGTGATATACTGAGGAGACTGCAAACAACGAGCTGTTCCTGGAATCTCTTGGAATTTAGTGCAATGTAGTACAGACCCAGGTATGTCAAACTTGAGCATCTTCTTTTTTTCTTGTTTGTGAAAAAAGAAAAAAAAAATCCCACATGTAAATCCATAATTATTCTGGCAAACACATAATTTTCTTCTGTATGTTTTCCAGAGCTCTATACATTCTTTTGTTTACCTCCTCCACCCATAATTCTATGTGACAATACTTTGATAGATATATAATACTGTTGCTTTATGAAAATAGTCTTAAATTGCAACATCACTAGTTGTTGCATGTAATCTCAATTTGAATACAAAGGGAAAGGTGGTTTTGTTTTCTTTCCTTTTATTTAGTAGTCCTCAGGATTATTTAGGAAAACTGTCTGAATGTGTTGGACATCCAGGCATTTATTTTCTACTTCTTGGTGGAGTCAGCATTGGCTGAGCTTTAGTTTAGCAATATATTTCTTAGTTGGATTCAAAGCTGTTACCATAGCAGAAAAAATATTGCCGAATAAAGTGTAAAATTAAGAGGGTCCATGATGTAGTGAAAGATGTAGAATGCTTAATAAAAATACAGTGTGAACATCTAACTGTTAGAGATTAGAGTTCAATGGACTTTGGAACCATGAAGATTTAGTTTTCCTTTCTCATAGAGATGAATTTGAGGCAGGGTCTTCTGCCTCACAGCAGTCAGGCTGAGCAGTTATTCCCCCAGACATACACACAGAGTACAAACACAACCAATCATTGCAGAGAGCAGTGCCTTTCCCAGCATTCCCATAAGAAAAGCTAGCACTCTCGTAATTATGAACAGCATGGACAGCCTGCTGCATTTTTGGGTGTTTGACTGATTGGGACTGAGTGTGCTGGAGGTACAGACATGCACCCTCACTCTCTTGATGCATTAACACCACCCTCAGATCTTTTGAAACTTAAGCATGCAGCTTAAGTTTCTCCAGTACTCAGATCTGTGGCTCCTTATCTGGTCATTGGCACAGACCTTGGGTCTTTTTGGATCCTGGTCTGCTCCTACTTCCTGGCTAATCTTGCTTGATGTTCACCAGCAGAACATATATGTATGTATTTGCTCAGTCAGCTCATATGTCCATGCATGACTGCTAATCTCTTGAATACTAAACTAGCACAGATTTAAGCCTGACCTATATGCAAAGTCAGCCTGTAGGCCCAGTCATTGATCCTTATCATGGGTCTTCCCAGATGCTGATGATCTTCCTGGCTAGTATGGATTGATATAAGGCAGCAGCTGACATCCTGCCACCAACACAAAGCAGTGCCCCCTCTGGTAACTGGTCTTAAACATTCTATCGTAGCTGATGCTGGAGCCTCATCCTCTTTGCTGTCTGGTCCAGCTTGAACTTTGCTACTTACTGACACACAGAGACTCAGAATAGTAAGTGTATTTACACAGAAGATAGTTAGAAATAGGATTTAATAAAAGACAGTGATTGAGCTGAGACTTAGGCAGACAGCTTTACTGACCAGCACCTGCTTACACAGCTGGTGTCTTTTATCCTCTTTCACCTTTATTTTCCTATGCTTTTCCTCTTTCATCCACTTTGGTCTTTCTATTTTCCCTCCCATATTCACTCATCTTAACTTCCTGTAGGTTTTGTACTCTCCAAATCTTCTCTTTCCCTTGTTCCCCATCATAATTTCCATACCCCTTTAGGCAATAATCCCAATTAGTTTGCATAGCATGCCAGAGATTTCACTGCATTATCTTGTGGGTTTCCCACAAAGGACAATGGCCAAATCATAAAGGGGTTCTGTAACTTGTACTCTTCCTGGATTTAGCACTGTAGTCACTGAACATATCAAAGGAAATTGGATATCTGTCCTTGTTCTCTGCTCCCCATTCAGTACCTGTCATTAACAACACTTGTCAAGTATCTATGTTGGCAAAATTCTAACATACTGAAGACTGAATTTTAAAGAGGGACAGATATATTTGTATCTATGAAAGCCAATTTTGTCTCAAATGCGTTCAAATAATTTGTTTAGTTCTTTGGCAGGGTATGTGATTAATTGAAAGAATAGCTGCTAAGAGTTGCATTCATAATTTAGACAAGTTATTCATGCTGGGAAAGATGCATTTTGTGTTGTTTTGAGTGGTGGATGAAGTTGATATTTCAGTAGCATATTTTGGTATGTTTGATTTCTTATATCTGAGACAAACCCTAAATAAGAAAGAACTAAAATTAAACATATACTTCAGTTGGAGTGAAATTACAGGAAATGTAAATGTATGTGTCAGGAATCTATTCTAATTGCTGTAGTATGACTTGGTGTGATTTGTGTGTGTGTGTGTGTGTGTAACTATTTTGATAAATACTTTAGTTGTGACAATACCTACATGTTCATCTAAAATTATGTATTTCTCCATGTCCACTATATATTGTTAAACCTAACCTGTGTCAGTATTACTACAGCTCCTGTTCTTGACAAATGGTGACTTTAAAATTGTTCACTGCAGGGGAGGAATAATTTAATTAAAATGAACACCATGTCCTTACTACTCTGCTGCTTCAATTCTCTTATCTAGATATTTATCATACTGTTTCTAAAATTAATAAAGTATTCAAAATATTTTTTATAGGAGAAAAAATAAATTATTCACATTCTCATTAAAAATTGATATCTTTCATTTACAAGGGGAAATTAGATTTCCTGATTTACTTTTCTGTCATAATACGTGGATGATTAGGCAAGGTCTGTTTTGGTTTGATGAAGCCACTGGGGTTGTATCTGTCAGGGTATATTTGCAAAAAGAATACTTAACCACTGCCACCTTTTTCCTCTCAATTTAAGTCTCTGCAAAACTTAATTTCTTTCTCTTTTACATCTTATGATGTATATAGGTCCTCATTTTCAGCTTTTACAGAATTTATGCTGAAACCTTTCCTGTTTTACATGGAGATCAGGTTAATACTATCATTCATAAACACCTCTAATGATTACCTTGAACCTGATAGGAATGCTGAGGTTTAACAATTTTATTTCTTTGAAGAGGAAGGGGAGAAGAGAGGAAAAAAATTTTGCCATTTCTCCATTTAATTGTAACTTAGTTTTTGTGTCTGTTCTAATGTGACACTTGTCCTGCTCATGAATCATAGTACCTAAACTTCGGAGAGGAAGTTCTTTTCAACCAGAGAGGAACTTCTTTTCAACCACTGAAAAAATCTTCTCTATTAAATAGGAAAATAAGAAGTTAATTGTTAAAAAGAGCTGTTATTCAGACTTGTATGAATAACACATTCACTTTTTGGTATTGCAAAAACAAGCAGTTCTGGTTTATCAAACAGTGGTGCAAGACCACAATACACATCATAGTAACATATTGTCAATAGATATTGGGGAAGTTTTGAATGATCTCCATCTTGCCAACTTTGCTTTACTTGCTATTCAAGTGCAAGATTGCAAACTGTATTATAATAATCCTTTTTTTTTTTTTTTCTTTCTTAGTGTTTTGTCTCTTTACCAAAGAATGAAATTTTTGTATAGTTTAGTTACTTGGATACAAAGATTTAACTAATTCTTCAAACTGTGGATTAAGTTGAAATAGTTCTTTTCTTTTTGCTACTGTTATCAGTTAGAGAAATACAGGCTGACTTTTCAAACTCCTGGAACCTATTTACTTGTAAATTAAGTCCCTCTACTTGCTAATGTTAACACATGTTGCCTTCTACAGATCTCAAAACTTATGAGTCCTTACATGGTATATGCATAAATTACATTTGAGTCCACAATGGCAATAAAAGATAACTTCATGTAGACATGGTGAATTAGTTTAGAGTCTGAGGTTAGTTTGTAGTTTGAGATCTATGAACAAGAGACAAGCCAGTTCTGGCAGAGAAAGCATTACTAATTAAAAAAAGAAGAGAGAAAGTTGATGTAAATTACTGCTGTGACCATAAAAATTCAAAATGTCTCTGAATTAGAAAGGCATTTAACAGTTCAAAATAATTTCTTACTAGATGATACTGCTGATATTTTTTTGTTTACCTTGTCTAGGTCTGTGGTAACCTTAATAAATTCTGGAGCAGGTTTTGCATGAAAAGTGATCAAAGCCAGAACATAAGATGTATTATTTAAACTGTCATCATAGATATATGATTGCTCATCTCTGTAAGAGACCTCTACAGTTAAATCAGTGCTCGCTCCTAAAATTATAATAAAATCATACAGCAACGACATTTAGGCCATACTTCATTTTTGCAAAGGCCAAGGAAATAATCAAAATGATCACTAATAAATGTATAAGAAATGAGGGTCCTTTGTCTTCTCTGAAGAATTTTTTTTCCCCCAATAGAATTTTGTAAATTGAATCCTGAAACCTTCTTCTCGGTGTATGATTCCCTCTCCACCCCCCTTTTTCACCTGCGTTATGCCACAAGAAACATCATGAACTCATAGATTACATTAGGAGGGAAAAAATGCTTTGCGTAAGTACCAAGGACTGTGTTGTTTTTGTTGTTAATCATCATATTCAGTTTCTGTGGAAAGCTCATTGTTCTAAAACTGACAGAGCTGTTTTGCAGCTGATATGTCTTATGATGTGTACCATATAGAATACAGTAAAGTGAAGATTTAGAAATGTTTGCTTTGCTGTCTGAGAGAAAGGACTAAAAATTGTGCAACAGAACTTTTCCTGTAAAGAGAAGTAACACAAATAGAAAACAAAGCTGGAGGATATTCTCTGAAGGTATTAGCTCCTAGTCTAAACTCAAGAGCTCCAATTGCATTGCAGCAATATTTTGGTTAGCCTTAGAATATTTCACTTATATGGAGAAAAACAAAGAAATTCAATTTGCAAAGTTACTGAATAGTGGAAAAGTTTAAAGAGACAGTGTTTTGAATAGTTCATGTAAAGACTGAATCCACAGCTCCAAAAACTACTGTTCTGCCTAAGGATTATGGGTGAAAAGGTGGAATCTAGAACTGTTAATCATGGAATCTTAGAATATCTTTATTTGGAATGGACCAAAAGGATCATTGCGTTCAAATCCAGGCTCCACACAGGACCACCAAACTCTATGTTTGGAGAGCGCTGTCCAGATGCTCCCTGAACTCCAGCACTCAGGGCCATGCCCAGGGCCCTGTGCAGCCCGTTCCGTGCCCGCCGCCCTCTGGTGCAGACCCTGTCCCTAACCCCCAGCTGCCCCTCCCCTGACCCAGCTCCATGCCGTTCCCTCGGGCCAGAGAGCAGAGCTTAGCGCTGCCCCTCCACTCCCTGTGAGGAGCTGCAGCTGCAATCAGGCCTCCCCTCAGCTCTTCTGCTCTCTCATACTTCGTTCCCACTAGGCCCTTCCCAATCTTCACAGCCCTCCTTTGGGTGCTCTCTAATAGCTTTATGTCCTTCTTGCATTGTAGTGCCCCAAACTTCACGTGGTGCTTGAGGTTAGGCTGTGGCAGAACAGGATAGAGCAGGACAATCCCACCCCTCAGCCAGCTGGCAGTGCTGGGACTGATGCATCTTCGGTTGTAGTTGATCATTTTTGCTTCTGGGTCACACACATGTTCAACTTGCTTTCATCCAGAATCCCAGGATCCCTTTCTGTGGGATTGCTCTCCAGCCTCTCCTCCCCCAGTCTGCATATATCACTAGGGTTACCTTGTCCCAGGTGCAGAATCTAGCAGTTATTCTTGTTAAAATTCATGTAGTTGGTGACTCCTAGCTTTGTCAAAATCTCTCTGTAAGGCCTTAGTTGCAGAGGCATTGGAAGGAGTCAAGATCAGCTCCTTGTTTATTGTCATCCACAAACTTAATGCATCTTCAAGTCTTGTACACAAGTCATTGATGAAAACATTGAAGAGATCTCACCATAAAATGGAGCCCAGCAGAACCCTACTAGTAACTGGCCACCAGCCTGATATAACCCCATTTACTGGAACTGTTTGAGCTGTTCTGTTGCACTATGTTTTCGTCTAGCTGCATGCTGTTCAGAAGGATACTGTGAAAAACAGTATAACACTCATTTTTCTCATACACATATAACACATATTTTTCTCATAATCCAAAATGTTTACAGCAGTTGCCTTCCCATAGTCAACTAGATGGGTAACTTGTCATGAAAGGAAATAAAATTTGTTAAACAGGACTTTTCTTCACGAAACTGTGTTGGCTGTTACCAAGGAATTCATTGCCTTTCAAGTGTTTTTCATTAACCTCCTCCATAATTTTACCAGGGACTGAAATGAAACTGAAAGGCCTGTGACTACAAGGGCCTTCTGTCTTGCCCCTCTTGAAAATAGGGACAATATTTGCCAGCTGGGATCTCTTGAGATTTCCAAGACAATTAAAAAATAATTGAATGAATTCTCACAATGCCGTCAGCAAGCTATTGAGTACCTTGGGATGAATGCTGCTGGGCCACAGAGACATATGTGTGCACATGAAGCAGCATATCCTTCATGAGTTCAGAATTGACTGGAATTTTATCATTCCCACAGTCATGGTACTTAAATCAGTGCTCTAGTGATCCCAGAGCCCATCATTGGTGTCAGTGACAGAGACAGAGAAGGCATTAAAGGTCACTGCTTTGTCTGTGTCCCTATTTGTGAGGTGACCAACCTCATTAAGTATTGGACCACTGTTATCTGTGATCCTCAAAGTAATGGCCAACCTCAACCCTAATTGAGTTTTTGCTGCATGAATTATCTCCCTACAATGATGAACAGCATCTCTGTATTCCTCCCGTGTCACCCGCCCTTTCTCCTCGCATCCATACACTTTATGTTCCTGTCTAATCTCTTCAGGAAGATCCTTGCTTGGATAAGACAATCTTCTTCTTCATTTACATGGTATCTTAAATTCTGAAATTTACTGTTCCTGTGCTCTTAAGGGATTGGTACCTACAAAGTAAGCTGCACTGATGGACCCCAGCACCACTAAAACATATTCCTAGGGCTCCTTGCTAATTGGTTCCCTGAGGAGCCTTAAGTCTGCTCTTCCAAAATTCAGGGTGTTTTGTATTTAATTTGCTCTTCTGCTTTGTGAGTAGAAACTTGACTATGTATTTTTGGTTTAGCCTGTTCTTCTGTTTTTATTTTTTCAGGCTGACCAATAAGTATACCTCATTTCTTCAACGTGGTAAATAGATTAGGTAGAGATTATCTACTGCCAAGTTTCAGGAGTCAGTGTTGATCCACATGTTGGATTTTAGGCTATTATACACTAAACACAGTGGGTAAAAGGGGACATAACTAGAACCAAAAAATTCTTGTTTCTCTAATGTGGCAGAATACTAAAAGAGTTATTGTTAGTCCATTTACAATACTACTGCAATTTAGAATTCAAAATAATACAGAAAAGTAAAATAGTTAAAAAGGTTATAAAGATGCTTATCCTTCTGGTACCACACTGTTTCCTAAGCTTGACAGCACCAGTCTTCAACAAGGAACAGGCATTGGAAGGCAATGTCAAGAAGTTATGAATGTCCCAACTTCTGTGCTTGCTTAGAGGGCTAGAAAAGTGTATTCTTTCCTCATGAGTTTTAGGATCTGACTGGATTTATTGTTATGCATTATCTTAATGAATTCTGCATGAATGAATTTATTCTTACATCCTGTTCTCATTTATTCAGTTTTGTATTCCCTAATATCTCTAATCTTGTTTTACAAGATTGTATTCCTGTTGTGGCTTTTTTGAATTGTATTTACTGTTGTGGACCTGTGGTATCATCCTGTGTTTGCACTCTTGTAAACCATTTTGTATTCCGGACAGAATAAAAATAGATAGAATCACAGATAATTCAGTCTGCACAGATATTTCCTTTTAACTCTATAAACTCAAAACATCGTAAAACAAACCTGACTGCTGTCCAATTGCTGACTGCTGACCAATTGCTGTCATAACTAAAAGAAACTAAAATCAATTTATGCCAAGACAAATCTCAATTAAATCCCAAGACTCTTTCTTATAATATTATTAAAAAGCCTTTTAATATTAATAGCAAGAAATCTTATTTGCTGCAATACAGAAATGCTGCCTCCAGAAGAAAGAAACTTGCTAATATGGGAAGTATTTTAGTTTAGAAATTCTCCCTCCATGTGAATAATACATTCTTTACTATGTCATGGTTTCTGTGATTCATGGGACTATTGTTTTATGACTATTTCACATTAGTGGGCAGAAGCTGCTTTTCAAGAGGGATTCTTTTTACAAACTTTGACAATTTTCTAGTACTAGGAGTACTAGGAAACAACTGAAAAAACCTGCAGAAACCAGCATAGAGATCAATTCTGCCCTACTACAAAAAACAGTGAACCTTGAATGATGAAGAATATGAAAGTTTATAACTCAGGAAATAGATATATGTGTAACTCACAGAGGAGAGTAATAGCTAAACCGGCTTTTTCAAAGGGTATAAAATATGTCAAGAAAACAACTTTGTGAAAGCAGAAGTGCTGAGTAATCACTGTATCTCATTCACGTACAGGAGTCAATTGGAGACTTGTATCTGTTTCCAGTTTTATATGAATTGCAATACATCTCCTGGAAACTTGTAGTAGGTAGTACAGTGTTTAGTTGAATATAAAATGTAGGATATAGCAGCACCAATGTCACTACCAATTTTACAGTACTTTCCTGATATTGATTAAAATCTGCCCTAGCTTCAGAATTTGACTGTGCCTTCAGAGATAGGATTAAGAGATATGTATATCTAGGAATAGTTTAAAATGAAAGTGAAAATATATATGTCAAAAATAATAAGATATTTGACATATGTCTAAAATTGAGTTATGCCTGAACTGGAGCAATTGCTGTTTTCTTTCAACCATGGACTAAAAACATTTTTGTGTGAGTTTGGGTCTAGAAGAAGATTAAGGAAAGGTGAAGCTGGCATACTCTTAATTTACTTGCCTAATACTTTATTGTAGGTTAATGTGAATTTTCTTTGAGAGCAAAAGAATAAAACTTAGTGGTTTTTTTGTTTGTTTGTTTATTTTTTATGTCTAGACACTAGAAAGATTTTGGGAGGATACTAAGTGCTAGTAGGCTGTGCTTTCTTAAATATGGAATACTGTTAATTCACTGCTGCAGAGGAAGAAGGAGATAGAGTGGGATATAGTTTTCCTATTATTTGTGCAGAGCATGTAAGATTCTGTTTCCAAAATGAAAAAGCAGGTGGAACTGTCAGTATGCCATAAAGTATTGGAAAAATGTTAGGCCATAGAGTAATTATAAAATTGTTACTACTCATTCCTGATTATGTCAGTCTTTTCTCTTCCTATTTGGTATTCCCTATGCTAAGTGACTTCTGTATGATGCAGTCTCCACTTCTGTTCGCCACTGAACAATCATTTTGCAAGTCACTATGTCTGTCACCCTTCTTTTGGTCCCTAAGATGTTTTGTGTTTTTTTTTTTTCCAAGTTGTATTAGCAGCTATTCTCTATCTTTGCAATCATCTTCCTGTTCTCACTTGCATCATACTGTTCTGCACTGCTACTCAGTTTTGCCTTCTTGCTGTTCTCATCTCCTGCAGTTCATGTGTCTTTCCTAATGTGTTTGCTGGCTGAATTTCACAAAGTCCATCATCAAAATGCCAGTGGTGAGAAATTGCAATGATATCCTGTGCTGCCAATATGAATACAGAACATATCGGCAGGCATGAAAAATGTTTTTGAATGTGGCACAGAAATGAATGTGAAACAATTAATTTTTTTGTTTGTTTTAAATATTTGGCAGCTCTGTAACACCTAACCGAAGGTTAAATCTGCTGAGGTTTAGGAGATCAGCAATATGTTCTGGACTAAGCTGGGTTTTAAACAGTTATGTAATCCATGTATCAAATAAGACACTTTCTTTCACCAAAGCAAGCCATGAAATGTGGTGTGGAAGTGATGGAGACTTTCTTTTGAAATACACTACACAGTTATCTTACAGTGGGAATCTTAAAAAAAATGATTGTTCACTTATCCTCAGTAAGAGTGTATGATCTTCACAGTCTTTACAATCTTTGTTACATATATTTTTCAATAGTTCCCAAGAGATGAAGACCTTCAGCCTTTTTTCTTGTTTTGGTTATGCTGAAGAGGTGAATTGCTGTGTTTGGAGCCATTTGTTTTTTTCCCCTTGGTGTGCTTAAACCTTTTAAGATGAGATGATAATGCACATCTGTGATAAATAAATGCAGTAGGTATTTCTATCAAAATAATTGTTTTTATTTTGTCCACAAATGCATAATTGACTATTAGTTAGAAAATGATAATTTTGTAAATGAAAAAGGAAACTTTGTGCCTTTTAGACAGGCTTTGTTTAAAAGCAAAGTAAATTACAGTAAATGAAACAACATATTTAATTACTGAGCCCTGTTCTCAATCAATTAATTTTAATCTAAATAACAAATGTTTAACTTGTATCCATTATTTAGTACCAGAAATCCTTCTAAATTAAATCTCTTAATAAAATAAGCCTGAAAGACTCTGCCAGAAATGTACAAAATGGTATTAACACAAGATTCATAGAATTACAAACAAAGCTTTTAAACATGCTGTATCTAATACATTTTATTGTGTGCTTATGATAGTGATGATGTGAAGCCTTTCAGTTAAAGACTCAAACATCCATCCTTTCATTCGTGCCATTTCTTTCTCAAAGCAACTTTCCAAGTTTCAACCAGTCATTTGTGGAATTGCTTATTAGTGTGTGAGTTGCATATTCACGACTTACAGTTTTCAAAAAAGGAACTTGAGGGATGTTGTCAATGTTTATAAATACTTGAAGAGAGGGTGCAAAGAAGATGGAGCCAGGCTCTCTTCAGTGTTGCCCAAGAAGCAATGGATACATGCTGGAACACAGGTGATTCCCTTTGAACATCAAGAAGCACTTCTGTGTTTTGCATACACTGCCTAGAGAGGTGAAGTCTCCTTTCTTGGAGATCTTCAGGTACTGCCTGGATGTGGGTCCTGGCAACCTGTTCTGGGTGGCCCTGCCTGAACAGTTTGGAGCATGTGTCTGCCAGAGGTCCTTTCTAACTTCAACCATTCTGTGATTCTCTGAAACTTTCAGATATAGGGCAAAGGACAACTCTAACTTTTGGGGAAATAATCCATAATTGAGGAAGCAGATTCGTCCTAAAAATACAACCACTGTGGACCACCTGTGAAAGGAATATCTCTTTCATTTTGTCTACTTAAACTGAACTGAAGAGAGAAAAAATGATAGTGTAACCATCAAAAACCAGGATGAGATTGCATTGTTATCATTTTAGATGCTTTTTTTTTTTTTTTTTTTTTTTAATAGAGAACTACATTACATTTTATATTGAACTACATTACATGTCATCTTCTTTGCCCCGGAGAAGGTGCAGACGGGAGTTCTGCTATAACATATGTGCCATGAAAAAGCATAAGTTAGACCAAATTTAATTTTGTTTCCTTTCCATGTCTGTGATTACTTGAGAGGCTGAGCAACCAATTATCTTCCCAGTTAACTTCAGACATATATAAAAAAGAATTGCACAGTCACATCATTTAGGGGTCAAGGGACCTCTCATCCATCCCCTTTATTGCTCAAGGAAGGTAAGGTAAAGTTGTCCAGGGTGACAGTCAGTCAGGTTTTGAGTATCTTCACACACAGAGGTTGTTGACTGCTGGCTGTTGATCCAGAAAATTTTATTCCTCCTCTCATTGAAACTGACTAATTATAAAACTAATGTAGGCAGATTAACAGAGTACTGTATTCTCACAGTTTGTTAATTAGAACCTGTAATAAATGTCTGTAATAATGTTTTACCAATAGTAAATCAAAACTTCAAGCATCCTCTTAAGAGGTATTTTAAAAAAAAGAAAAAAAAAAAAAAAAAAGATGCAAACAAAAACAAATCTGCCTTCCCACCCTTAGTAAGAGTTAAGGTAAATGTTTTGCCTGTTTTTTCTTCAATTCCTGGAACTCAGCATTGAACCTTTGGAAGAGCAACAATAGAAAACATCTTCGTCTTCATATATGAGCCAAGCTTTTATCTCTTCTAGCAGTGAACATAGATGAAGAATACATAGGCCTGTTTTTTTGTTATGTACTTCACATACTTACTGGAGTGCTGGTGATCTCTCTTTCTACTGGCTGATATCAATCCTCCTTTTCAAGATGAGTTCCTAAATAAATAAGTAATAATCCTTCCCTAACAGCATCTGTTGTCTGCAAATATCCTGGAGGCTGCCCTTTCCAAATCCTGAGGTTGATGGTAAAAAACCTGATTATACTGGATTAACATCTGTGTCACTACTGTTAATTTTAGCAAGGCCAACTGTGGTTTTAATTTGAATTATTCTATGTTTGTAATTTTCATGGAGAAACTGTTAAGAGAGAAAAAAAGAAACCACTATTAAATGGTTCCACATCAGAAGACACAGTGAGCTCCTCCTTATCTCTCTTTTTCAGTTTGAGGGAACTGAACTGATTGTTGTTGTTCTGGGCACTGTAAATGGGAGTTACTCTGAGATGTTACAGACTTAACAGCAATGCATCAAGGAGATAGTCTGTAGTAGTAGTCTCTCATTGCTCGTCCTCTGCCGACCGAGGGCGCCACTTGCCAGCGAAACCGACCCCAACCGGGCCGGGGCCAAATGCTCACACAGACCCCAGAGTGCGTGAGGCAAAATGGCGTTTATTAAAATGTGGTAGGCACTTAAATATTCTTGTCCCGCTTTGTCCACACCCCTTGCTTACCTGCTGTCCTATTGTGGGGCAGCGTTTGGCAAGCCCTGAGCATAGGAAACCTGACCCCGTCACATACCGTTTCCTCGCCACGCCTACTACATCTCCCCCTCCCTATGCTCAGGAATATCCCGTAACAGCGCGATCGCAACGCGAGTACATCTCTCACAACTGTTCCTTCGTTTTGTGATACAGAATCCGTTGGTCCATAACTTGCCACATGATCCTTGTGAGGCAATTCTGGAAACACATGATTATGCACGGCAAAATGGCCGCAATACAAATTATTGCGAGCAATACTAGCGCAACTACCTTAATAATTTTCGCAACCCATCCTCCAAAGTTGCCAAACACACTTCTCAGCCAGTCCCCGATGGGGTCGTCCTCCACTTGGATCTTCTCCGTATGGTCTCGCAGGGCTTTCAGCGCTTTATGGATGAATACACTGTGGTCGCTAAGATTGAAGCAACACATTCCTTCTAGGTCTTCACATCCATGCCCCTGTGCCAGGAGCAAGAAGTCGATGGCTGCTCTGTTTTGCAGCACCGCATGCCGAATGCTGTTTGTGTCTTCTAGCATCGCATTCAATATTAATGTTGTTAAATTCGCCTGCTTAGCTGACCAACATGCTAGGCGTTCTATCTGAGCCAAGCTCTGTGCTGCAGCAACCCCAGGGGCGAAAAATGATGCGAATATCCGTGCTGTGGCACTCCATAACTCTACCTCATCGTTACAATTCTCCGGGAGAGGGCTCGAACGCTTTCGGCGACGATGGTGACCCGTGATGCTCGGGCCATACTGCATCCATGTCGTGAAATTCGGAGACAGTAATGTCAGTTCCCCTAGGTAACAGGGTCCTCCTAAGGCATTGTGCGGGATGCCCTGCCAGGCTCTATCCCCACAGATCAAGAAGATTCCAGGGGGCAACGCCTTAGCCGTTTTGTTATTCCATAGCACCTCGTTGACCCCCCGTTTGAAAGTGAACCCATACCCATAAAAGTCCCAAACTGCCGTACAATTAAATGAGGATCTACCGCTAGATTTAGAAAGGACCCCACCCTTTGACAAGCAGGTTGTATTGCGCCCTGTGAAGACCCGTGTTTCATTTTTGGTATACCCGCAATAACCCGAAGTAATGGAGAAAGCCTCCGTGTTCACAGGACTGACCACAGTCCAAGAGGTCTCGTTGTATGGCTTCAGCCGCGGATCTGTGCCTGCCCACTGGGCAATTAAGGCCTGCAGTTGTATCCGAGCAGACACACTCCGCAGGTAATCTCGCCCCAACAGGGTTCCCGGTACCTGCGCTACCAGCGGGGTCAGCAGGACGGGCTTCTCCAGGGAACCGTCTCTGTTGACCACGATTATCTCGATCTGCTTGGCTGACCTCCGCGTTGGAGCAGTTCCCCCCACTCCCGCTATAGTTTGAGTGGCCCCCGTTGGCCACGTGGGCGGCCAGTCAGACTCCGCAAAAACTGTCACATCCGCTCCTGAGTCCACCAGGGCGGTAAGGAAAATAGATCGCGGCCCTGGGGAGCCAGCGGGAAGCTCCGTAATTGCGGCTGTAATCTTCACCAAGGGGCGCTCCCCACAGCTCAACGATAGCGCAGCTAGTGGCAGGCCTAGATCCAAAGCCCGCCTTTCCTGAGAATCCCGTGAATCGTAAGAGGGACCCTCATCCCCCCTACCTCGAGATCGCAGCCCACGAGCTCTACATTGCGGTGCAGTGTGACCTCTCCTCCCGCATATTTGGCACACTATACCCCCGTTGCTCTTACACTGTGCCTTGAAATGACCTAATTGACCGCACCTGAAGCATGGCCCAGGCGGGCGATCTGGACTCTGCCGCCCGGCAACCCCATGCGCTAGCATCACCTCAGCTACCGCTGCAGCAACCTCGCTTGCCACTGATGATTGAGACTTTTGCTTGTCCATCACATACTTAAGGACCTCACCGGGGGTGTGGAACCTGTCTGGCGCCGCCCGTAATAGAGCCCGTACGTCCGAGCTCGACTTTTGATAGAGGCAATCCAGGATCACGGGGCCGTGCACTGCCCTAGGCAGCTCCGATCCCTCCACTGCCTTGATCAACCTATCCGCAAAATCCTGGAAGGATTCAGTGGGACCTTGTGCAATCTCCGTCCACGGAGTAGACGGCTCAGCATTTCTTGCGAGCCTTCTGAACGCCTCAAGGGCAGCGTCTGTAGTGGCTATTAGTTCCCCGGGCCTCAGCTCCGCAAGCTGGGCATGTGCAGTGATCATACCCGGCGTACTACCCGTCAATCTCTGCAGGTTAGACGCGTGAAGCGGATTCCCCTGATCGTTCTGGGCTGTAACCAGCATTTGTCTAAGTCTAGCCTGCCATTCCTCCTTCCAAAGCGTATACTGCACCGGTTTCAAAATCATGCGCATCAGATTCTCAATATCGTATGGTAACAGGGGTCCCGGCAATATTAATGTCTCCAAGGCGTTCATTGTCAGGGGGGACTTCAATCCTTTCTTTTCAACTGCCTCAAGCACCCTCGCTATCGCTTTCGGGTCCAGCGGGACCCAGATCGGGTTATCATCATCGGAAATCACTACCGGAAATGCCTCCGGGTTCGCAAGGCCCCGGTCTTGTGCCTCCTCCTTTACTTTAGCCCAATCAGTCAGCAGACGCCCGTCCCTCCCCCCTTTGGGACGAAGCCCCGCCCTTGCCTTTTCTTCCTCCAAAGAAGGATATAACGACCGCGGAGGGTAGGGCGGGGGCGGAGCGGGCGGAGTGGGCGGAGCGGTTGGTAGACATGCGGTCGGGAGTTCCTCTTCCCCGCCCTTCGCCGCGGCGACCGTCGCCATCTTGTCCGCCACGCTTTGGTCGTCAGTACTGCAAGGTAGCAAAGACCCGCCCCCCGGAGCCCTTTCCACCCCTTTTTCCACCTTAAGCTTACCCTCCTCTTTAGCCGCCTTAAGGGCTCCAAGTATCAAGCCCCAGGTTTTAAGTTCAGCAGCCTTTTGGTTATTCATGGCGCGTTGGCATAAAGCCGAGGTGAGCGAATCCCACCTACCCGAATCCAGCACTTGCTGAGGGGAGTCCAGCTCCCCTCCCTTTTTTAAAACCGAAAGCACCGCGGCTACCTCCTTCTTTGAAGGGGTATTTTTGCCGCAGTAGTCCTTACAAAACTGCAAAAGTACCTTAATAATCTGTTCCATGGTTACACACGCGACCTGCCGCCACTTCACAGGCTCTTCTCCGCGATGTGTCTTCCGTGAGCGACCTGCCGCCACTCCGCAGGCTCTTCTCCGCTTCACGGGCACGCCGGGTGGTTAACCCTCGATAGGCAGATCACGTCGGGGTCACCACTTGTAGTAGTAGTCTCTCATTGCTCGTCCTCTGCCGACCGAGGGCGCCACTTGCCAGCGAAACCGACCCCAACCGGGCCGGGGCCAAATGCTCACACAGACCCCAGAGTGCGTGAGGCAAAATGGCGTTTATTAAAATGTGGTAGGCACTTAAATATTCTTGTCCCGCTTTGTCCACACCCCTTGCTTACCTGCTGTCCTATTGTGGGGCAGCGTTTGGCAAGCCCTGAGCATAGGAAACCTGACCCCGTCACATACCGTTTCCTCGCCACGCCTACTACAATAGTCCCTTCAACAACTAGAAACTTTGTGATCCAAGTACATTACTGATACGAAAAATACATGACTTAAACTGGGATAAAGTTAAATGAGGGTGGTGACTCTCTTCAAAGATATTGCTGGATGTTTTGCTCATCATAATCATGTTTTATCAGCGTGGCACTAGGTTGGATGCTTGCTCTTAAACGTTTTCCCATGCTACCATAGAGACAACAAATGCATTTTTACCCATCTATAGTCCTTGCAAAGAAAATCTCTGCTACAAAGATTCACTGCCTCATTACTTTGTTACTTCACGGTGCTATGCTTTCTAGGACTGACACAAAAATAACATAGAACTCAATCTGAGTGATGTGTTCCATAGAAGTGAAGCAGAGAATTTAAATTACATTTATTTTGATTTAAGTATCTAATTTAGAGTTTTAGTCTTAAGCTTCAGAAGTCAGGTCCAAGGATTCTTTTACAGTCAGTGTTCTCCACTGTCCCTTTAGAGAAGTGAGAAGCAAGGCTTAAAAAACAGGGTAGCAAATGAAGAAATGTGGGTGATGTGCTTTTCCATAGGGCAGTTGACTCGAATTGTGATGCTTGGTTTTAATCAGGTGGCTTCAGTCTTGTAAAGGGTCAGCTGAGCTTATAGTGATAACTCTGGCAGTTTCCTAAGGGCTTGTAGGACAGTAACATAGAACAAAGGTGTTATAAAAATCGGGCTCAAAGCTTTGTAACAAATGTGTTGTGGCTTTATTCAGAAAAAGTTTCTTGCTGTGAATTTTATTATGAAGAGTTTGTGGAGTGACCTAGAGATGCTGATTTGTACTAAAATTGCCCATATTCAGCAGTTGCTGATCCACATTTTCTAAACGGGAATGAGAAAAGAGAAGCATGAAGAAATATGTAGCTCTTGCAATTAGGTCTATTTCATTTATCTTATTAACTATGCAAAATCATAAGGAAATAAATCTTTCTAGCAGTTAATAATCAGTTGGTTATTTGACAGCTGCAGGCAAGCCCAGTAATATAAAAATTACTGTCATTATGAAGAGCTTCTAATAAGGAGAATGTTTATTAAAAATGTGAACACATTCCATTTCAACACTTACATGAAAATTTGTCTTTTCATGATGTTTAATAACTAATTTTCTGCTAGAATGCCCCAGAATGATACCATATGTGTTCTGTATTAAAATTTACTGTTAAAATAGCACTGTGTCCTGTAACAGGCATAATTAAGCTGCTGTTCAGACAGTATACACAATATAGATATAATGCAGCAAAATATCATTTTACAGTCTGTTCTATTTGTCATGTTAAAATAGTTGCAAATGGTATTAGTAAGATCCTGTTCTACTTTAAACCCTCTGAAAGTTTTTTTTACTGTTATTTTATTTATTTAAAGTTGCAAACCATCCTGGCACAATGCTACAGATCAAAAATTAGCTTGAGCAGCTCCTCCTTGATATTTTCTAATTACTGTGGTGCTGATGCAACAGCAATTTTTTGTTTGCAATTCCTAGGCACCACTGTAGAGGGCATGGAGAGGGAATACTTTCTTGGTAACCCTAGCTGAATACATGAAGTTTGCAAACAAATAGGGTCTACTTGGCTGGTCTTCCTGATTTCTACTGAAATTGTATATACGTATAGTAATATCTTCTGGTTTAGTAGGTATAGTCTTGCTGAAAGAGCTGAGAAAGTGTTTTCTTACATGCATATCAAAATGTAGGGGGAAAGCAGTTTGTGGCAAGTTAAAGCTACTCTTGTGCTTTTGAGGGAAGAGAGAAGCTGCTTTCTCTGCTTGACACAGTCTTTTTGCAACGTGAGGGGCAGCCTGCCACAATGACTGCAATGAAAAAAAGCGAAAAAATCTAGGAAAGAAATGGACAAAATCCACAGATAAAGTTGCACATGATTGCAATGGAATAAATGTGTATGCAGGGATCTTCACCTTTATGCCTCTCTG
Organism: Phasianus colchicus; assembly: GCF_987193195.1. Taxonomy (NCBI): domain Eukaryota; kingdom Metazoa; phylum Chordata; class Aves; order Galliformes; family Phasianidae; genus Phasianus; species Phasianus colchicus. The sequence goes on from NC_143436.1 coordinate 115,298,632, forward strand.
TCTATAGGAAAGGGAACATGAAAGTTTCCCTGCAAACATTTTTTGAGAACACAGCAGTCTTTGTTTATCAGAGGAAGCAACAACAGAGAGAGCAATGCTTCTCCCATACATTCTAACTTCTGTAGATTCAGTCACACCCAGGGAACAATACAGATATTCCTCTCTTACCATGTGTACATTGTAGTAGACATGAAAAAATGAACTCTAATATTTAGAACATATAACTTAGTTGTGAGATTTACTCATAACAAGAGCTTTCTCTACAGAAAGACAAAAGCTGAATCTCTAACCTGGAGATGTCAGTTCCATGAAATTTCAAGAATTCTTTAACAGATCGATAATGAAAGACTGTATGATATTAATGTTCTAATTTATGTGATTTATCTATAACTTTATTACTGCAACATACCCTGAGTTTGGTATTCTGACACTTGGAAGACTGGCAAGCCATTGGAATTTTTTTTTTTTATTATGGAATGTCACTTTTATAGAAGGCATACATGTTTTTTTTTGTTTGTTTGTTTGTTTTTCACTTTAAGAAATGTCAATCAAATGAAAAATAGTACAGAATATCTATGGCTTCTACAGCAGTAATATCAGCTCTTTCAAATGTATTTTAATTATGTCCTAAAATTACTTTTGGATTCATTTTTCTTTAATACAGTGTTATGCACCTACATTGCAACCCACCAATGTTCAAAAAACATGATTTAGACTCTAGAAAATAATGGGATTTATTTACATATTATACATATAATCTCTGAATATTAAATGTAGGAAGTTCACTTTATCCTGCTTGTTTTGTTTTGAGCCTTCAGATGTTCTTTCAAAGTTGTATCAGTAAGTAGAAGTCTAAAGGGTTTTGTTTTTGTTTTGCTTTGTTTCATTTTTAAAGCCACACTACAATTTATGTGAACTCTTCTCTTTAGGACAAGGAATGAAAAAATACCTTCTTACAGGAGGACAGACCAGAAATGATACTTTAAGATGAGATTTGACTGTAGCAAGAGGAGTGTAAAATGCAATTTACTGTCACAGGGAGAATAAAACATTACTCTGAAACATTAAATATTGTATCTAAAAGAAAAAAAAAAGCAAATATGTGAAGGGATTTAAATATTTTCAAAATTTCCAAAATACCGTAACAATCTATTCTGTTCTACAGGAAACCGGTTAGCTCCAAAAGAAAAACTGGGCATCCCAGTGTTATTCATGCCAGATACAATGATAATCTATGAGGCTGTGATGGTAATTCATGTAATGAGGGAAAATGGTGAGAACTGGCCTTATGAGGATTCTGCTGAATTAAATAAAGACTTAAAGAGGTAATTTATTCTAATAGGAAGCAAAAAAATAGTTGAAGATACTCAATCCTGTCATCATTTTCTCCTTCAAATATTTGTGTGTAGCTCCCAAAGGGGAGTCAAGTGTCTGATTTTGAGGGCAACAGATATCCCACATGAGCTTTTAATGTATCCTGTAAAGTCTGTACTTTACAAAATGCAAAGTACTAGCTAGCTGTGAGTGTAGTTATGGATATTGAGCAAAGGAAAGCTCTTAGAGGCCTCTAATTTTTCTCTAATAGTTGTTCTCCCGTGGACATGTTTATGTAATGCATAAACTTTGCATCAGCATAGATAATATGGCATAAGAGATCATATACTCAGATACTAACATAATCAAAGACATGTAAGTGTATGTAAGTTATGACTTTTCTGAAATCATTGGATCTTATTCCATATTTTTCTAAGATATGTTTAGCTTATTGTTTACAGCTTACGATAAAAAGGAGTCTCACACATGCAGCATCTCTTAACTCTAGATTGCTTTGGAGAAAAAAATTCTCAATGGTCAATCATGATGATAGTATTATGATGATAGTTTTTCATATTTTCCGTACTGATTCTGTTCACTTATTCTCCAAACAGCGTTACTAGATCAGAGGATGGGGGTATTCAGGGAATACTCTGGACCTATCCAATTCGTGGAATACCTGAAGCGCCACATCAAAAATTAGTGCCAGGTAGGTAATTAATAAAAAGCTTGAACATTAAATGCAAGGAAATTAATTTGTGTTATCACACAAATTTGATCATGAGAATTTGTGGTAGTACTTTACCACATTCTTAAAAAAGATAAGAGCAGATTTGAAAAATGAAATCTCCTTTCCCAGCCTACGAAGTAAAAAAGATTTATTTTGTTTTTATTGTGGCTAAAAGGAGCCAGGAGCAGATGGAATTCTCAAGGCTTCTGCCCTTGGCTATCCCAGTTAGTGCTAAGTTAGAGAACTGTAAATCAAACAAGAGACTGACACAAGGGTAGTTTTCTTCTTATCTGCCCAAGATACCCCTCAAGAGAGATTACAGGTTAAATGTCCACTGTTTTGCATTTTACTCTTTAACCAAAACCAGAATATAGATTAGTGTAAATAGCAGTAGGTTTTCTACTTGCTCCTGAGAATTAAACTTTCAATAAAAGATGACTGATATATTCATAGGACATTTATTGTTATTTACTCTGGGAATAGTAAGTGTTTCTTGATTTGATGCACCAATTTTTTAAATATATTATCCCAGAATTGTGAAATATATAAATTGTGAACCATATAAATTGTGAACAGCCTTTGAAACCAAAAGCTTGCAACTTCATCTCAAGGTGTAGACAAAGGACAGTTTTATACTAATTTAGTGTTTTCTTCTCTTTTATCAACTTTTCTTTAGATGACTGGATAAAATGCCTTTTTGCACTAGACAGGTTAAAATACAGGGATGACTTATGGAAAACACCAGAAATAGATGTTTTATTCTTTAATTTAATTTGCTTAAGGACCTTTTACTTTCAGACAAATACCAGTGATGTCGTATTAATTAGAGCTTTCATCTCCCTAATTTCCACTTTAATATCTTGAGGAATGAAGCAGAATATTATCATGCAACGTGCTACTGTTGCCCAGAATTTTTTTTTTAGCAAGTCTCATTTGCAATAAAGCTACTGATGTGTTTGTTATCATGTTTAAAACAGTTACATAATTCACTGGTAGACATGGTGATAAATCTTTTGATCAGTCTTTTGTATGCATTAGGCGTAATATCCATAAATTAAAACTGTTGGCATTCATGAATTGGTCCAGTGACAACACTGTTACATAAGATCAGAAATTTAAAGAATGTCACATCTTCAATAATTTTAAATTCCTAAATGTAAGTCTAAAGTGTAAATTATTTGTAAATAGTTGTGCAGTTTGTGTTCAGTAAATGTTTGTAATGCATATAGATAATATTGCAGTCGTTTTAAATGTATATTTGTTTTGGCTATCATCATATGTATTGACTTCTTTTTTCTTGAGGAAATACTAGAACGTCAATTGAAAAATCACCTAAAATATCTATTTGTGAGTGAGAAACCTGTTCCATTCCTGTCTTTATTCTGAATTCTTACGATTTCCAGTAATAAATTGACTTCTTAAAAAATCCTGCTGTAATGTTTGTAATTATACAAAAAACCTGCTTTTTTTTTAAGGCAGTGTTTTAATAATGATCATAATTGTGTTGTCATCTCTTTTAATGAATATATTTATTGAAATTGCCTGGAGGCTACAAGCTGTTATGACGGAAAACAAAGCTGTTTTGCTAGAACGTTAAGCAGTACATCTTTTGTGTCATTCTTATTTGCATCTTTATAAACTTAGAGAAGTCACTTGGCTTAGTATCTCATGAGCCCAATTAAAATTATCAGCGGTCACAACCCATGTAGCAAATGTTCAGTAGATCACACTTTGGCTAGTTTAAATAATGGCAATTGCAAATGAAAAAACAACAGCTTTTTTTTTATTTTTCTATTTCTTGCGAAGTCAAAGAAGCATAGAATTATTTAGATTGGGAAGTGCCAGCAAAGATCATCGAATCCAACACTCTGCTCAAAGCAGGTATCATTAGATTGTGTTGCTTAGATACTTGTCAAGCCAGATCCCACAGGGAGCTGATTTTTATCCGTAAATATTAGTTAGTTATGAAAAAGGAAGTGTGTAATCTTCTCTGGTAGAAAGGTGAGCTGTGAGTCTGATGTAGGCACAATGTTTAGAGAGCAATATGAGATATCTGGTAGAGTAATACAGACAGTGTATGCTTAGTCATAAATATAAGTACATCTCAGAATAAAAGGTACATTTTAATCTCTAGCTCTCCGTCATGGAGCCGTTTAGAATTCTACAGATCTCATTTAAACCCCATCAATCAGAAGAAGACCAATAAAAAAGAAAGGTTTTATTTTGTTTTCTAAAGGAAGGAAATTACTTGAATAAAATATGCAGTTATGTATTTTCAAATTAGTGGTAGTGAAACAAACTCCATAACCACAAGTTGAAGCTAAATAAACTGGTGAGGCTGCACCTCGAGTACTGTGTTCAGTTTTGGGCCCCTCACTACAGGAAAGACATTGAGGCCCTGGAGCGTGTCCAGAGAAGGGCAACTAAACTGGTGAGGGGTCTGGAGCACAAATCCTATGAAGAGCAGCTGAGGGAGCTGGGATTGCTTAGTCTGGAGAAGAGGAGGCTCAGGGGAGACCTTATTGCTCTCTACAACTTCCTGAAGGGAGGTTGTGGTGAAGAGGGGTTTGGCCTCTTCTCCCAGGCAACAAACAGGACACGGGGAAATGGCAGCAAGTTGTGCCAGAGGAGGTTTAGGTTAGACATGAGGAAGAACTTTTTCTTTCAGAGATTAGTCAGGCACTGGAATGGCCTCCCAAAGGAGGTGAGGCATCTGGATGAGGAGCTGCGAGATATGGTTTAGTAGCTTGTGGTAGCAGTGGTAGTGTGAAGATGGTTGGACAAGATGATCTTATAGGTTGTTTCGAACCTTGTGATTCTATGATTCTATGATTCTATGAAAGTGTCCTGGAGTAAGAGATTTGTTGCTCTTTTTTAAGCACGGGACATTATAAGTTAACAAGAGTTCATTCTGAGTTATTTATCATAAAATTGTGTTGTAAAGTTCAGAGTTTCTTTTTAAAGAATCACTGGATATAATTATGTTGATTATTTTAGATAAATTACTAATTCTGAACTTCTTCTTTCTCACATAAAGATTAGGGACAATGAGTCATTGTGTACCACCTTGTAGCCAGAAAAAAATCTAGCTTTTTAATGATATAAAAAGAATTGTACTGTTTTCATAGCTGTAATTCTGAAGAAAATAAAATTTAGACCTTGAAACTGAGAAGTTTGTCATTAGCTGTTTTTTTTCTGTTGACCTCTGGAAAATTCTGAAGTTTTTTGGAGGAAAATATTTTTTTTCTTCAGTTCTTGAATCTGATTTTCTCCTCTTTCTGTGCCACTGAGATTTGAAAGAAGCATCAACAATAACTATTAAAATAAGCTTTATCAAATTTAGTATATAAGCTGAAACGCAGCTACTTCTAATAAAAAAAGACATTATAGAATAAACAGATTATAATCATTAACTGGATTGGAAAAAGCTCTATCATGCTTCAAAGAGAAATTCATGCTAAGATTCTGTCATGGTTCTTTAAAAGCTGAATTTTGAACGCTGATGTTCTTAAATTAACAAAAGCAGGAAATAATATTGTTTCATTTAACTTTTAAATTCCTTCCTTATTTTCATTTTAGTCTTCCTTTCTCACTGGTATGTATATCAAAATATATTGCAACTTCTATTTGCAAAGGAACCACAATGAACACATATTTCATGATTGAAAGAAAAAGCAAAATTAGCAAGTGCTGTTCTGAACCAACTCTGAGATGGGAAAAAGCTTTTAGTAGTCTTAGCTTTTACTGAAATTCCGTCATTCTCCAATGACTTCTATGCTCAATTATTTTGTTTAAATCAAGTTGCTGATACTTCACAAAAACAGATTCTTGCTTTTTTGTAGCTGTGGTATGTTGTCAAGCCAGGGAGAGAGTAGAAAAAAAAGTGGAAGTGCTGCTAACTGGTGTCATTCCTGGTGCAACTGCCATATCTACCACAAGAAATTCTGAAAAGGTCAATGGAAATAAACCATCCAACATGCAAGAAGTTGCTCAATTCACTGATGGTAAGAATAAATAGCTTAGATATCATGTTATTTTAATAACACTGCACATATGGTAAATATTTCACTTAATATAGAAATGCTATGACAGTAGTTGTGGATTAATTTTTTTTTTTTCTTTCAGTCCATATTTCTAACATGTTGCAAATACAAGGCATTCATATAACAGTATGTAGATAGAGTTGGAAGCACATTTGAACCTTTCTTTTTTTTGCATCTGTCCTGGATGGGAGTCTTGCACACATACCAGCTCTTCTTAAAAAGCAATAGCCTTCACAATATCTAAAGCCAGCAAAAATACATTGGTGTAAGCATTGCAAGGCACTATTTATCTGCAGGCTGTCCCTATTTGTAAGATGTATTCCCACCAACAGGCCAATATCTGCAGCAAAATGGATTGAAGAAAGAGGCCCTGTTCGAAAGAATCATTAAAGCTTTATAAAAAGATACCTTCTACTTACTGTTAATCAGCTGAGGACACAGTGAAAATTGATTTTTTCAGAGATATGCCAGCTTCTCATATCATACCTCTTTTTGAAAGAGGATGGTATGAAGTGTAAGCGTCCTACAAAGAAAAGAATGCTTGCTACTGCTGCATTCCTGTTATTTCTGTTCATATGTGTGTATTAACTCATTTACAATGACAAGTTATGCATCATAATATGATATTTTCAATAATTATTGCACCTTTTAGTCTTAAACTACATATGTTTTTTGGTTCATAATAATCCTGTTTATTTTATGAAAAATGTTATTTCTGAATTATGGTGTGTGATATGAGACATTCTAAATAGAATTTAACATAGCTGTAAATGAAGGGAAGGGAGTTCACCCCGTTCCATCTTTCTCAAGTGTATAATGCACTGTAAGGTGCATTTCCAAAATAGTGGCCTCTGAATTGGCAAGAATAACATATATTCAAGAAGCTGAGACAACATTTTAAAAGACTTGCAGATTCATGATGTGTAGTGCTTGTTTTATTAATGTGCCCAATATTTCATGTTTATAACATTGGCTTCTGCACATACTGCAAGACATTGATTTGGGACATCACTGCATCTTTTCAAGCAAGTAGTCTGGTAATAAAATGCTTGACAACACAGGCTGTAAGATCATTTATAACTGGTGATTTTCAACGACATTTTAATGTCATTATTACTATATGAATTTAATTCCGATTAGGAGTTGGATTTAAGTAGTTATTTGAGTTTTCTGCAGTCTGCCAGTAGTGAGGTAAGCAAAAGTGTAAACCCCTAAGATAACAGGCAAAATATTTTCTATTACTGCAGTTCTGTATTCAAATTGTCTGGGCGGTTCTTGGGAAGTGAAAAATCTTCAAGAATATACCTTATGTTAAAGGAATTAAATTTCACCCATTCCAGAAGGTATCATTTGAAATAGAAAATAATTTCTTTAGAAAGACAGGACAATCTGAACACTGTGAAGTTAAAATTACTTGATTTGCGGTTTGAAAGTCAGCAGTGTTGCAGAGATCAAGCAATATAAGGTCAATATTTTAAATTTCAATTGTATTAAATACATGTGTTTATATGTATTTTAACTTTTTTTAAAATATAGCTGTAATGTTATTATTTTCAGTAAGCCTTATTTAAGATGTAAGTTCATTCATACAAGTGTAGAAGTTCTTCTTTTTAACTCTAATAAAACTCTTCTTGCCTACTCTAAACATTCAGTGGAAAATACTGTTTCATTTTCCATAGCACTGTAAAAAAAAAAAGCATCAAACATTTACAAGATATCAGTTATAGAAATTTTACTGAAAGTCACACGTTTCTAAGCAACCAAACTTCAATATGTTGAGAGCATATGGAATATACAATAAGAGTATCTTCTGAGGAAATAGACCTACTTAAGTTTATCACATGAGCCAGCCAATCAAAGCTTGAGTGCTTATAATTAACTTCCCTGATGTTTATTAATTCATAGTACTCATAGATTAATGTCTAATCTTTGTTCCTTGTTCCTGCGTTATTTCTGGGAAAGTTTCCTGTGAGTTAGTTTCTGGTGAACAGTGTTGTCCAGGCTCCTGAAGGTAGCGCAGATGTGAGTTTTTTGTGTTATTGCAAGTTTTGCAGCTATACTGACTAGTAAACAAATGACCAGCTTACTTGCACCTAGTGGTCAAATATATTTTATGGAGAGTACTCTTTGTTCCACCATCTGAAAAACAGAAATATATGTATATATGTATTCTCTACAGTTTTATGACAATTATCTAGATGCAAAACCTTCTAAAGTACTGAATCTCATTTAGGATTTACAGAAATCCTTTATTTTCTTCACTTTCACTAAACCAGCTCTTTGAGACAGAGAAAGAACGCCTTCAAGCATATTAAAAAGATTGCATGTTAGCAAGATTGCATGTTAGCTAGTGCTATAGATTCCAGTAAATGCCATTCTGATGTGACAGGTCTGGATCAAGAAGCTCACCTGAAATCATTTCAACCAAATTCGCTATTATCAAATAAATCAATCAGTGTAAGGTAGAAAAATACCAGTATAGGTGGAGAGAAAATACCCTCATAGATCTATCTATCATCTAGACTGTTTTTAGTATAATTGCTGATAACATGTGGGAAATGAATTCGGAAAGCAATTTGAAGAAGATAATAATAGTGAAAATGGTTTTATATATAACTTAAGCCATCTCTCTATCATCAGAATCATTGTGGAATTATTTCTGAAATGGTGTTAGGGGATGAAGGAATTATATAAATGAGTTTTATGAATGAGATTATACACTGATTTCTTTACTCTGTAAGAAGTACAGGAAAGAAAGAGAAAAGGTTTGTTCTGGATTAGTAGATAGGAGAAAGCTGTTAGTAAAAGCAAAATGAAAAGGTTGATGAGGTGGTGAACCACCACGAGACAGGGAGAGCTATGGATTACTTTGTTGCTAAGGATGCCAATTCCCTCTGGAAAACAGGGAACTAATTGAAGTCGAAGAACAGATTAGTGGACTAGAAATGGAAGCACAGTTATTTTATAAACTATGTAATTTTTGTTTATTTACTTATGTGTGGAACAGATGTGATTTGATGCATTTTTTTTCTTTCTGAAATAAAAGTATTGGGTCACTGTATGGGAACTGTTAGGTCACAGTCTGAATGAACCAGTGATTAAGCACCTGGTGAAGGGGCATAGCCAAGCCTGGGAGCACAGGCACATGCAATTCACCTGTGTGACTGAAAGGGGTAGACCTTGCATCTCCTCTGGGAGTTTCTAGTGAATCCTGAACCTTTGGAAGGGGTGAGCTACTTCTTTGTTGCTGGACGGTGGCTAATATCTTTCTTGGGTGATCTGAAGCTGGTTAAGCAGCTATGTCTACTGCCTCCTATCACCATACACCAACTTAAATTTCAAAGGATCAGTGTGAGTTGTTGATATATAGAATATAGTACTATGTGAGATTTCTTGAGTGAAAATGTAATACCTGGAGGAAATAACAACTGTAGTGAGTGCTTGCAGTTTTAATTGATTTGATCTGATCAAGCAATCCCTTCCAAAAAATTATCATTTGATTGTAAAGCAAGAAAAATTAAATACATATTAGTGTTTACAAAAGTTAGATTTTCTAAATGTTTTTGTACATCAGAAGCAATGAAAAATAACTAAAATAATATACAGATATTTAAAAAAAAACAGCCTGTTTTCTCTCACACAAGAAACATACCTTATTGTTTAGTACAGCTAGAAAAATAACAAACAGTGCTACAAAAAAGAACTTGTAAATTATGATCAAGCAAATTCAAACTTTTTTAATGAAATGTTCAAATCTTTGAATTTTAACAATGGGAATAATGCAAATTAAAGTTACTTTCTAACACTAAGGTAAAATCATACTCAGTTAAAATATTCAATGCTTGCAGCAAACCAAACCAATTATAAAATATTCTGAAGATACTCATTCATCCTCACGGAAGTGCAAAAACAGTAATTCTAATATGAAATGAGAAATAATTCAATTCTTTCTGGTGTTACTTTTTTTTTTATATATATATATAACTCATATGTACCTGGGAAAGGGAGAGGGAGGGAAAACAAACAGAAGCTGAGTGGCTAATCTGCCCTAACAAATCTCTGAAGCAAAAATATGAGGGTAATACCTCCTATGTTATTATGTGGGCCCACGATGTCAGAGGCAATCATTTTTTTCAGTCTGAACCTTTCTCCCTCACCCTTTTAATTTCCTTCTGTCTCATGAGGGTTCCTTAGGATGCTCCTCTGCCTTGTAATTTTTTTAACAAGTCTACCACAGTTTAACCATTATTTGCAAAGAGCTCAAGTAGCTGTATCTCTTCAGATATCCACAAAAGACTGTAACCTCATAGCACAATGCCTTTATATAATCAGAAACTGCACTGTAGAATGATCTCCAATGAGGTCAAACAATTGGTCACTTTTTCAGGAATAAGAGGGAGGTATGAAAAGCTTCTCTAATGACATGGTGAAACTCTATTCCAGGTCAGAAATACCCTGTGAGCCTTTCATGAAATCTTTTACAGATATTAGGGACATCAATGCCTTAGTAACTGAAATGTAAGTTCAGTTACTAAGGTTCTTATTAAATAAGCATACTAGGCTTTTTATTTTTAGATATCTGAAATACATCTATTATTTTTACATTGAATCATAATAGTAGTGAGGATTCAGATTTCAGAAGGGATTCAGATTTTTCCAGATTGTATGCTCAGTGTAAAATTCTTGTTTTCCACACTACCATTCTTAAGTGTCAGAAAATAAAAAACAGTCTATTTTATTTCCTCTTCTTAGAGGTTAATTTAAAAAATCCCTGACAAAAAACACTGACTTTTGCATGCCTAGCACTTATAAGTTACAGGCAAATCATGGAAGTATATAGTTCAAAAATCTACTGGTTTTCAAACATATCTACTTCAGTAATTCTAATAGAGCTGCAAATGTTGCCTAATACACACCTTTTGGAAATCTTTATTTATAAAAAGCAAAACAGCTAAAAATTGAGATTAATTGCCTTTCAAAACAAAACATTTATAATACTTTAAGAATTTAATCTTGGAATATTTACTCAAAACCATTTTTTTTTTAAATATTTTTTTATATATTTTTTTTACTGGAATGATATATAATATCTTTTGGGATAGATGAGGAAGTAATTTCCATAACCAGCTTGTGTATAAATAACATGTTACATCTTCCAGGTGTTTGAATTAGCCATGAGCCATGAGTTTTTTTGTTTTTGCTTCTAGTTGCTGCATGTTTGTTTAGGCAGCATTAGTATTACGGATTCTCTAGAATGAAATGTAATTCACTCACAGGGGCTTTTGAGGGTATTATAATAGGTAGCTTTCAGAGTTTGCAGCTGATGAAAATCTAATTACATTTTTCTGTTTTAAACAGCCTAAATCTAAACTAGATCTGTGCTGTTTCACAACTTTAAATATTGAAACCATGAATTCATAATTTTTTCTTAGGTGTTGTAAATATTAAAATACTTTAAATGCTTGATGTGGGCATATAACAGATGAGAAAATAAACTGGAGCAGAAAAAATAGAAATACTTAATTACACATGATTAAAAGATGCTATGCATAAATATCTTTGAATGCTAAAACCATCATACAGTTCACATTTTCTTCCTAGTATTTAAAGTATAAAATATACTTTCTCCCCTGAGCTTTACTGGTGTGATAAGTGCTGAAAGATCCATCTACTCAACAGCTATAATTTTCCAACTGTAGAACACTCCAAATTGTCATCTTTTCTCTCCTGTAAAAATTAATTTTTATGTCTAAATCTTTGTGTTTTGACATTTGTCTAGCATGACTACTATAAGCCTTGGGCTGTGCTGAAATTTGAATGTGTGGTATAAACATATTTTTCAAAAAGATAAACAACAAATGGAACAATATAGGATGATCCCAGGAATGTTATAAACTGTAAGAAAAACATTCATATTTATTTCCATCATAACAAGAACTTTTATTGCTATAAAGTACTCTTGTAACAAATGGATTCATACGGGGGAATCCTGTATATTCAGTACTCAGTATGTATGTACTGTGACTGCTAATCCTTTATGTTGTTAGTAATTTGCTTACATCTGTGAAACTTTTAGATCAGGCAGTAAGTTTTAGAATCATAGAATCGCAGAGTGGTTTGGGTTGCAGGGACCTTGAAGCCCACCAAGCCCCAACAGCTGCCATGGGCAGGGCTGCCCCGCATCAGCTCAGGCTGCCCAGGGCCCCATCCAACCTGGCCTTGAGTGCTTCTAGAGATGGAGCACCACAGCTTCTCTGGACATTTATGCCAGGGCCTCACCACCTACTGAGCACAAAATTCCTCCTAGCATCTAACCTAAATCTCCTCTCTTGTTTGTTTGAAGACTTTCCGCCTTGTCTTATCACTATCTGCCTGTATAAAATGTCAGTCTCCCTTCATGTTTATAAGCTCCCTTCAAGTACTGGAAGGCTGCAATGAGTTTTTCCTGGAGCCTTCTTTTCTCCAAGCTGAATCTCATTTGGTTCATATGGCCCACTTTTCAAGCCTGCTTAAGTCCTTGTGGTAGACATCTCTTCCTTCTGTTATATGAACTGCACCACTCCGCTTGGTGTTATCAGCAGACTTGCTGGGGATACACTCAATACCTCTCTCTGTGTCACTGATAAAAATGTTGAAGAACACTTGCCCCAGGACAGGCCCCTGTGGGACACTACTTGTGACGGCCTCCACCTGAACATAGAGCCACTGACTACAATCCTCTGGCTGTGTCCATACAACCAACTCTTTATTCACTAAATAGTTCACTCTTCAAATTCATCTCTGTCCAATTCAGAGAGAAGAATGTGATATAGAACAATGTCAAAGGCCTTGCACAAGTCCAAGTAGGTGAAATCCACTGTCCTTCCTTTGTCCACCAATGTCATCTCTTCATTGTAGACCACTAGATTTGTTAGGCGCAATCTGCCCTTGTGAAGCTGCACTGGTTGTCTCAGATCACCTTCTCATCTCACATGTACACTAACATCTCTCAGGAGGATCTACTCCATGGTCTTTCCAGGCATGGACATGAGAGTCTCTGGCCTGTAATTTCTTGAGTTTTCCTTTCCTTCTTTCTTGAAAATGGGAGTCATTTCCCTTTTTCCAGTCTCCGGAGACTTCTCCTTATTGCCATGACTTTTCAGATTTGATGGCAAGTGGCTTGGCAACCACATCAGCCAGTTACTTTAGAACACTGGGGTGCATGTCGTTGGAATTTTAGAATTTCAAATTGGAAGGCCTTGAGAATCAACTTTGAAGCTGACTGTAAGCCATCCTATACAGCAATCCGTAAGCAGGAGTTTTGCTCAGCCCATCGTACTAAGCTGTGTACATTCAAAATAGGCCCTGAAATATGTAGTCAAAATAAAATGAAATATTCTGTAAGATGTAATGATAGTGTTAAAAGATTTTTATCCATAGAACATCTACAAATTTTAAATAGATTAGAAATTTGAGGTTCTTGTTTTTCATAGGAATGTTTCCTTCTGTGCACAAATTAGTATTCTATAATAAGTATCAGTTTTCTTTATTGCATCTGAAAGAGGTGTTTGATTAAAGAAGCTTAGTTGTTTGTTATTATGCGTAACTACTTTTCATAGCTGGTACAGGGAATACAAGTAGAGGCTGATAGTGGCATCTTTGCTATTTTTCTGTACCATGTTTATCAGATTGGCAGCCATCAGTGGCACAGACATTCTTATTGATAATTTTTTTTTTTCAGTTATCTCAATGGCATTGGTTGAAAATTCGTGTGATTTATATCTGCCCGGTAAAATAGAAGTACCTCACTGTAATACAGAAATGGTAGCCAGGATAACGTTGCTTTCATTGTTTACTTCTCTTAAGTTTTCCAGCTTCTCTTTTTCCAGATCCTATATAGCTTGCTATATGACATGGCAAAATTTTATTATGCAGTCAGAAGCACATCAGTCAGGTTCTGAGTAATTACTAGTTTCACTTATTTGTCATTTTTAATAACAAAAGGCCAAGTTGTAACTACAATCTGTCCAACTGTGTGAAGTTTGAGTGCACACAGATTGATCGTTTTCCCTTGTATCATTTAGGTTTCTCTGCAGCAGCGGAATTTCAGTATAAATTACAGTATCAATCAAATGAAATTAAATCTCAGCTTGAACCTTTAGTTGGTCTGCATCTGATTCAAAGGGAACAGGATACAGAATCTGGAATTATAACACTGATCTTTAATATAGTATTTGCACCTAACAAACCAATGAGGTAAGTCTCTGTTCCTTATTACTCATTGAACATGTAATAAAATCCTTATTTTGTTTTTACCTCCACAATCTGTTGCGTTAGATTTTCACAGTTGCTGCTTCTGATTATGTTATCTTTGGAACTGAGACTGGCAGTATTTCTTTTCAGTATTTGCTAGATGGTTCTGTTGGGTTACTGCCTTAGTGTGTTTGCATCAATTTACTCCTGAGTATTGAAGTATTAAAAGTGTTATGACTTCCAGTGAAAATCAGTTGCTCTGGAATTCATGAAAAGCATACAAACAAAATGGCTTGTCAGTTTTGAAAAAAGTTTCCTAGACAATAATACATAAATATTCTTTGGTGAGATAGGATGATTGAATTTGGAAATGAGTTTCTGTTGCCCTAGTAGCAGTGGTCTGCAGAAAAATATTGTCCTCTTCTAAAGTTCTGATAGACCTCTTTAAAAAAAATAAACTGAAAGAGAGAACCTTTTGGAGAGAAGGGGAAGTTGCAACTTCCTTTGAAAGCAGTCAACAGGGGGAGTGTGGAGAGATGCTTCACTACTATACAGAGGCACAAGGTAAATTCGGAGGCTCAGAACTACTAGGGACTGCAGAGTGTAATTGCTGCCATACATCAAGGACTGTGTACAGACAGAGTATTTTTATGAGTCAGAAGGGAACTGTATTCACAGTAGCCCAAAAAGTTATTGAAATAAACTAAGAGCAAACCTTTAAGGAAGACTATCCATCTACCCCACACAGTGTCTTGTGTCAGAGAGAAGAAACCTTCTTGATTACTACTCTGTCCTTTTTTTTTTTTTTTTTTTTTTTTGCATTTGCTTCTTTCTCAGTTGTTGGTTTGTTTGTTTGTCTATTCTGTATGTTAATTTGTTTTCTATCTTTCTGTATTTGAGAACTATTCTGCTTGATATAGAGGGCCAAGATACTGCAGTTAAATTAGTTTTTTTCTATCATCATGATCTACAGAGTACATAGACGTAAATCAGATCTATCTGATTTTAACATGAACTGCTAACAAACACATTCTGCTTCAAATCTCTTCTAACACTGCAGTAAGTAAAGAATAACATGTAAAAGAAATTGAGTTAAATTTATGTATCCAAGAGGAGCAAACAAATCTCTTGGCTATGCCCATCATTTTGTTTTCATATAATGTCTTTTGTTGTATTTTGCTGTAAATATCAAATGCTTTGTATTTCCAGAATAAAGTGAGACAAATACATAATATGCCATGTAAAATTAAGGACATATTCCAATTTAAAGCCATCTGTATTTTCATTTTTCTGCAATATGAATCTGCACACTTAAAGGTTATTTTGGACATAAATTTACTAAGTTTGTTTTATAATACTCTTCAATTAATAAATATTTTTATCTGAAATTTTAAGGAATGAAGGAACTTTAGTAGTACAGTGCACTACAAGAGGTATCTGGAAGTTTCCATTGCTGTTTATTGCTACAGAGCCAGAAGTGGATGATGTCATCAACATTGAAGCAATTGGCCTAAATAAGGAATCTATTGTTGACTTTAAGCTTACAAGCCAAACAAGGTAAAAATAGATATGATTTAGTATTTATGCAGTTTTCTATAGGTTAAACTCACTCAAAAACATTGGATAGAATAGACTGAGCAACAGAAATGTAACTGAACTGCAGTTATTTCAGAAATATGTTATTACTATCAAGTGCTCCATTGTATATCTAACAAATGGGATCTTGAAGCTATTCTGAAGGAAACAAAAGCATTCTATATGTTAGTCTGCAGCCTTTCAGGAGAAAACTTGTAGAATAATCCATGCTTATCTTTTGAATAAGATTTTGCGCGAAAATGCTATTTAGTGTTTTATCTTATACTGTGCTAAGGAGGGTGTGTGATGATATTAATGGCTTAATGTTTGTTTTAATTTTTTTTCAAAGTACCTAATACTTCACACAAGTTAGAAACAATCCTTTGCATTGTACTTTATTTTTTAAAATGTGTAATTCTTTTGAAAGTGTTCCTGTTTTATTGTGTAAGGATACGTTTATTCATCTGTACTCTGCTTTTTCACTAAATTAAATAATTCTGTCAGATTCTTTGTTATTTTATTACTGATCTACGCATACTCCTCAAAATCCTTCCAAAATCTCTCTTAATGCAATTTTAAAATACTTTTAATTATCTTTCCAGCATTTTCTCAATATTTTTCTAATACTGTAGAAAGCCCATAGTGTCATTTGTATGGAGCAGGAAGTCAAGAAATGTGTGCTATTGATAGATAAATTTTAAAATAGCGAAAAGAATTAGATTATGGAATTTCTAAAGTTTCTTTTTCTTCTTTACATTTCTCTTTTTTCTTTTATTTTACAGTACATCTAGAATGTGTATCAGATATACTGCTTTCATTGCAGATACATGCTGTTTGAAATATTCCCAGCAATAAGTGTCTTTGGTTCTAACTGACTTTTTAAAGAGCATATTTCCAAAAGCTGTGGATCTGAGATGGATTGTTGTTCCAGCTTTTAGATGTCTGTCAGTTTTGATAATTGCTAGGGACTCTGAAAAATGCTGCTATCACAGTGTTCAAGGTAACAGCTTAAACAGAATGGGCTGTTTCTGGAACAAAAATGAAGCAATTATTCTGGCAATACTGTAATCTCCTGGTAGGGGGTTGATAGTAGTGAAGAGACCTAATGTTCTCCAAAAAATCCTGAGTTGTTATAGTTATATAAAGAAGCAGCTATAATGGAACACAAATTCTCTTCTTCCCTTAAACAAGTTCCAGTTTTATTGTACATGGCAAGTATTACCCCCAATATGTTTCAAACACAGAAT
Organism: Phasianus colchicus; assembly: GCF_987193195.1. Lineage (NCBI taxonomy): Eukaryota > Metazoa > Chordata > Aves > Galliformes > Phasianidae > Phasianus > Phasianus colchicus. The sequence goes on from NC_143436.1 coordinate 115,315,773, forward strand.
ATAAAGCTTGCATGTAGTGAAAACGTTCCATGCTGTAAACAGTGCCAACAGCTGCTTTGTGAGATTTATACTGCTTTATCTTTGAGTTGCTAATGACGTTTTTGGTGAAGGTTTTATTATAGAAATAGAACAATAAGCCAACCAAAATGTGGCATACCGGATCTGCAGTTTAAAAGCAATTACACAAGAAACCTGTATGTTGCAGAGTAATTTGATGCTTGAATAACTCAAATAACTCAGATTAACAATAAAATCATGAAATATTAAAAATATAGATTAAAAATTTCAGTCAGGATATAAAGTGCCCTTCTACAGACCTTCCCAGGGGGAAAAAAATAAAAATCACTCCTTTGAATATTTTTCATACTAAAAGAGTAAGTAGCCCAGTTCCATAAAGAATTCACTCTAGTATTAAAAATGTGTTTGTCCTGTCCAGCCAAAACAATGTATGTTCTGTCTTTATTTCTTTCGATAGGTAGTGCCTCATGGCATTTTTTTTCAAGAGTAAATTAGGAGAGTGAGAAATAGAGACAGATTTCTGAGTAACCTCCTAGAAAGGGAATATGTGGTTGTGTCTTTCTTCCCTCCTGCTACTTGCAGGACATCTTTTTGGGCTGGCAGATTGTGTAGTGATGCAACAAAGAATATTTGAGAACCTCAGACAAGATAAAGTTTAATATCTATAAGAATAGATTAAGATTTTGTATATAACAAGTTGAAGGCTCCACAGAGCACCACTGGTGACCACTGCAGAACTATGAAGTCAGCCTTTCTTCTGTACAGCTACTGCAGTTGAAATGCACATTTCTCCTTTTAAATTCACTCCTCCCCAGCAAAAACCCTCAGTTTGTGTGAAGTATTCCAGAGTAAATTAATGATTTTCCAGTTTACCCATAAGCACATTTGATGTATTTGCTTCAGGAATTATGACAGTTACAAATGAGAGGTAATTTCTGGGCTGCTCACAGTGATGAATGCTGTGAGAGTCTCTGCAAATACATAATGCACTCTCTCTTTTCATACATGTAAAATAGTGCTTGCCTGCTTCCAGTGAGCACAGTCCAGTATCAGCTTGAGTAAATAATGGAAGACAATGAGAATGCAGCCACACAGCTTTGTTGTATGAAAAACCTTAAAAATATTTTTTAAATCTGTCTGCATATAGAACAATTATCATATATGAGTAATCCAATACTTTCAGCTTTTTGAATTCAAAAGAGACACGTGGAATAGTTTATTGTAATGGCATTAAGACTGGTTCAACTCAAAAAGGCAGATTTCACTTGTTAAATAAGAAGACATTGTCCATTTTATAACTTTCATATATGACCACTTTTTGGTATTTGTCGTAAATGTAGGTTGAATTCATTACCAACTGAAATCATTGGCAACATTTCCACCAAAGTAATTGGCTTGGGTATAAAGCTCTGATGTTTTTTTATCATTAACGTTTGTTTTGATAACAAATGTATTATTGAATGCCAATATTTACAGAATAACAGTATAAATAAAAAAGAATAGAAAAGGTATTTATCCTGGATAGAAATTAAGTTGTTTGATAGCCCACTCAAATTATTGGCCATTTATTTCTTTACTGATCTCTGTAATTGAAACAAATGATAAAAATTCTGAGATTGATGCTTTGCTTAAGAAAACTAGTCCTTTCTTTATTTGGTCTACTGAAAATAAATAGTTAATACATTTTAATGAATTGGGATCAGAACTATTTTATTAATACAGAACCCTTTCTACAGAATATTTACTAGTATGTATTCCAGTACAGAGGCATTTACTAGATGCGTATGCACAATGTGTTCACTGGATTTATTTTTATTTTTTAAACAATATGAGTTTTTCATTTTTGTCAAGATATTTAATAATTCTCTTCTGTCCATCTTGTCTGCATTTTCCTCACACATCGAGCCTTCTTTCATCAATTTATTTAATTACATTAATTATGTTTCCCATAAAACAAATTTTACCCATCCATTGATCCCAACCTCTTTCCAATCCGGTGTTTATCACAAAGAAGATACTTGTTACATTATGGGAAATTATGAGATGGACTCAAACTATTGCTTCAGATAAACATTCTTAATTGTCCCACATTTGACAAAATAAAAAATTGCAGTATCACATTATGGTCTCCACAAAGTGGTTATCTACAAAACTCAGTTTCACCAGGTTATAGATCTAGAACTAGAAAAAAGAGAGAACAAAAAGCAGGTGGACTGGAGAGATGAGAAAAGGAATTTAGGCTTTAAATTGACTACAGATGCAGGCTTAGTTATATTCAATTGCATTTCATGTCTTGAACACTGCTCTGGGTATTTTCTTGATTTTATCTGTGCATGTTTCCTAGTGAACAGAATAACGTTCTGAGAAAATATTCCTTCATCACACAAACTTAATACTGATGGAAGAATACTAAGCTACCCAATTTCCAGTATTTTATAACTGTGAAGGAAAGCACAAAAATTTTCAGTGACAACTTAGAGAATTATTTTTATTTTATTGTAATCAGTGATTTTTTCCATTAGAATTTCCATGAGCCATAATTATGCACACTGCAGAAAAGTGCATTCATTATGTTTTCAGCACGCTCCTCCCTCAATATGTTGCTCTGCATGCTAGAGGCTTGGATTCCTGCAACAGTCTCCTTGTTACCAGGTCTGTAAAATTCGACCATTAATTTAAAGATCATATTAGAATCTTTTGTCACTGTATTTCCCACAAAATGGCAGCTGCAAAACACAAATGTTGACTGAGCTCCATTTTGAAGTCTCAGTGTAGCCTGGTGGAAAATATTAAAAATGATACACAGGCAGCAGAATATTTTACATATATATAATAATAACAGCACGATATCTTTCTTTTAAAACATTTAGCCAGGAGTCATATCTATCCATGTGACCTGGACTCTTCTAGCAGGAAAAGACAGTTCACCTATCTGCATATGTAGTTCCCCTGGGTAGAACAGGAATGAGATGGAAATCTTAACATTCTGTGAAGATGAAAATCTGAGCTCCTGCTTTGATCTTACAACATGTGCACAGCAAAAGTGATGTTATACTTGGTAAAACATTCCCTGACAGTTATTTGTCACACACTATTTATTTAAATTTTGAAAGTCCTTTGATTCTGAAATTCTTTCCCAAGCTATACAGTAATAATTGGAGTTAAACCTTTTCTGATGTGCAGAGGTCAGAATGTAGAGTGGTCAATTATAGCAGAGTTGCTATTGGTAACATAACCAATTTTGTCAGCGTAGTGGTTGGCAACCTTGCCCATGGCAGGGGATGGATCCTCCAACCTGAGCCATTCTATGACAACCTCATAATTTTTTTGCACTGCTAGATTTTTTGGTTTTGTTTTTGTTTTTTGTGGAAGAGGAGTCATCTAAAGCATACTAACTGTAATAATAATTTCATAGATTTTGACAGTTGTTATAATTAATAAGTGTGAAGATTTTCCCTATGAAATTTCTTGTGACATCCAACATATGTTATCTACAAATGACAGTAAGTTTATTTTTGATTAAGGATTTTTAGTAGCTCTTTGCAACATTTTCAAACGGCATCCTTCATTAAGCAGTTATGCACTGTACAGATTAAAATGTTATTTTACTTTTTTATAGAAAAAACAGTTTGATCCATAGTACAACGGGTTATTTTTAAGTGTAGTTTGCAGTATGCAAACAGTAAAAATTTCTACAGGAAAATCTACTGCTTCGTTAGTTTCAGAAAGAGAGAAATTAATATTAAAGTTATTTTGAGTCTGGATGTTAGGAAATAGTGCTTTTCTGAAAGAGTGGTCAGGCACTGGAATGGGCTCCTACCAGGGAGGCTGCCCAGGTGGACCCTGAAGGTGTTCAAGGAACGTTTGGATGTTGTGTTGTGTGACATGGTTTAGTGAGAGCTATTGGTGATAGGTGGATGGTTGGACTGGATGATTTTGTAGGTCTTTTCCAACCTTGGTGTTTCTGTGATTCTGTGATTCTTAATGAAAACCTATATTTTCTATTTTGCTGTATCTGAGTGTGTTTTGCACATTCCAAGGTGAGATCTCTATAGGTTTATAAACTTTGTGGTTTTCTTTAATCGATGACTTAAGGTGCTATCCTTTACTAGCTTGCAAGTTTATAAATTATCTAAATTGAGAACACTGAAGAGCATAAACTGCTATTTAAGAATAATGTGACGTAAATATTAACGGAGTCATTAAAAACAGGTCTATTAAATACTACTTCAATTTCCATGCTTCCTGTTGCTATGATTTCATTGTCCAATTATTATTAGAATTTAAATTAATATTCACCCTTGTTCATTATTTGAATAAGGGCAGAGTTCATATTGTCTCTTGGTATTATCAAGCTGTTAATGACAGTGGTTATAGAACACAAAGGTGGTGGTACACATTTACTTTCTCTGGTTTATATGGCCTCTGCCTTTGTATTTACTAATTCATTAGTGCTTGATTTGTATGTGTTTTCAAAACTCTGCACATTATTAAGCTTTATCACATTTGTTAGTATCTCCCACACTTGAGATAAACAAAAGCCTTCTTGAAAAAAAAATAGAAAGCCTCATCACTGTCCTTCATGACTGAGAAATGAGAGGCCAAATATTACCTCCAGAGCAGTTTTACCTGAAGCAATAACCAAAGAGAAAAGGAGGGATTAATTTTTAATCACTTTAAGGCACATAATTATTAATTTTTAATTATACTCTAAATATACTGACACTGGAAATAGTAATGTCTGAAATTCAGGTGCCTTTCTGGTAACTTTATCTCCAGCTTTCTCTGCAATGTAGAAAATGACAGTGACAAGCAATTGACTTATGCTGGCAAGCTAGCCACGATGCCACATTGTCTCCCTGATGTGAACATCAGCTAAAGCACTGCTTATTTTTTTCTGAGAAGCCATCTTTACATATATTTTTAACCTCAGAATTCATGATTTATTAGAACTACAGGCACTGTGAAAGGTTCCAGTTTCTGATTGTGCATGAACAAATTTTTCATTTTTAGTTCTTGGAACAGTTAGCAATATCTTAACAGAATTCTTTTTGGCCTATTGTACTTTATCTATGTACTTGCTAGATTTTCTATTTTCTTTATTAGACATAGCTCCCACTCTGAGGAGCATTTTACATCCAGTATGTGGCTTGACACTTATGTTTTAAACTGCTGTGTTTTGGGGAGAAGAGGGAAAGGGAATGAGGAGATTTTATGTGTGTATGTATGTACGTGTTCATGTCTGTATGTACATGTGTGTGTATGTATACATTACATTACTCACTGTACAAAAAAATACAACTGCATCTTGTATCTTCTGTCAATGCTGTGAAGAAATGTGCAGGTCTTATAAAGCTTTTTGTATTAGTTTTTCTCCATTTTTCTTTCTGAAAATTTAAATCTGACAAATTTGATGCAGTAAGATTTTTTCTTTGACTTTGACAAAGGTTCAGTTATAGACCAGTTTTGTTACAGTTTCATATAAATTGTGCTTAGTGGGGGATGTCATCTCTAACTACTTATCAGAAAACAGGTTGAACATAGGAGATAAAATGCTGCCTTAAAATGTTCCTAAACTCAGACAGCAGAGCAGTTTTGTTGGCAATGAAGGGCTGTGTTCAGGTTCCTGTTTCCACAGCCAGAATTTGAATAGTCATCTCAGGCATGTTTAATGGGTGCTTTACTCTGCCTCTCAGTCTAATAGGCATAATTTCTTTTTCATCCTAAGCTGCCCTTTGTGAGTTGTAGACAAGCTCTAAACATTCACACCTGAATAGACCTTATGAGAAATACTGATGCAAAGACTCAAGGCTTAGATGGCCTATAGACAGATGAAAACTTATTGCTCATAGCCTGATGCTATCAACTGAACTGCATGACACAAAAATAGATTAACAGCGTAAGCTTGACGTCAGAAGACTTGCAATATACTTTCAGAAATGCAGTAGCTTCGACCAGCTTGATGTCACCAAAAGGGAAAGTCAGGCTTCGAAGCCCAGTAGCACTGTTAAATGTCAGTGTTCTGATGGGGCAGAAGCTTTTTGGTTTCTATTCCCTGCATTGTTCTATGCAGCTGCACTGTTTGCTTCTACAAACTTACTGTGACCTTTTTTCATGAGAGCATTTTTGAATTTAAGAAAACCTTTCGTGAGAACACATGCAGAAGGAAAGCTATTTTTATACAACACGACCCGAATGCCACTTGCCCTAGAAATGTGGGACAATTCAATAGAGATTTGAGTTGTCGTAAAATACTAAATTTCATCTGGTTGTGAACGTTTTATTTGAAAAAGAGTGTTACTTCTGTGCAACAATTCATGAATAAACAGATTTGAACTGTTTTTTTTTTTTGTTTTTTTTTTTTTTTTTAATATATATATATATATATTTAGAGATATTGTTAGAATCATGGTACTTGCCCTGCTGCACTGTGGTAGGTTGTTGTGAATTATTTTTTGACCATGCCATTGTATTTCTAATTTCTTTTGTCCTCTTTCTGTCTTGAATAGAACTGCCTTCAGCAGCACATATAAGAACTAAAAGGAGAATATATTTTTTTCATGAGGAAAATGCCTATGTTCCAAGGAACAGTAATAGGATTGACGTTGGTGTTGGCCAAAGATTGTTTTGCAGTCTTCAGCCACTGTCTTTACCAGGAATAAGACATCTTCTTTTAGTACAGTGGTACTGCCATGAAGCTAGCAATTGAATGAGATCTGTAGTACTTTAACTGTACACAAATTGTATTAAGATACTGCAAAAAGCACACTGACCTCCTTTGTTTTTCTGTAGGTACCCTGAGCCATTCACAGCATACTTCCTGGCAGGCAGTGATCCTGACTTTGTTGTACTGCCTCAAGCTGGAGAACTTCTTCCAGTGGGCACTGTTGGAACTCATATAACAGTGGGATTCAAGCCAAGAATGTATGGCAAGAAGCATAAAGCAGTACTTGTAATTCAGGTAAATTTTCCTAAATACATTACACAAATGCACTGTCTGGAAAGGAGGGAAAAAAATCCTACGCAAAGAAGCAGTACTAAAACACTTAGATGCACACTATGATTAGAATCATAGAATCCTTAAAGTGGGAAGGGACCTTTAAAGATCATTTAGTCCAGCTCACCTGCAATGAACAGGGACACGTACAGCTATATTAGGTTGCTCAGAGTCTGGTTCAGCCTCACTCTGAAAGTCTCTGGAAATAGGGCATCTACTACATCTCTGGGCCACCTGTGCCAGTGTCTCACCACCCTCACTGTAAAAGACTTTTTCTTTATTATCTTGCTGCTTTTCACTATGGGTAAGGATGAAAACAATAGTCAAAATTAATTCCTGACAACCTGGAAAAACTTAGCATATTTTGATTTTAATCTTTTTGTTATCATTTTTCTCTGGAGAAAGATATTTATCTTGATACCTATGCCGTAACTACAAATGCAACGTGATAAAGATGTCTTTTAACAGAGAAATAACAATGTAATCATTTTAAGAATTAGTGAAGATAAGTGAGTAATCAAGTATTTGCGACCTAAGTTACTAGTAGTATGGCATATACAATCAAAGGCAATGGAAGATAGATACTAAACTCTAGACAGCAGAATTTCAGAAGAAGAAGCCATGAATCTTTTTGAAAAGAAGCTTCAAAAAAAAACAAAACACTTTTTTTGGCCAAGCTGCTTCTGAAGGGCAGGAAACATAACGCAACGATTATTCTCTCAGTAGCAGCAATGTTCTTATTACTGCAGGAATGAATTTTTAAGTCTTTCTTTAAAAGGAAACAGTTTGTTCAAGGTGTATCATAGCAGCAAACACATGAAACGCTACAAATGGTGGCCTGCACTTTAAATGTACTTGCTACGTGTTGGCGATGTTTTCAGGCTACTGTATTGGAAGTAAAACTGCAATATTGATTTAAAAAATAAGACTGTAAAAACAATGTTGATAAAAAAAGTGCATGGCAAATGTCTACAATGTTTTATCTATCTGAGTGACAACTTGTACAACAGGAATAAGAAATTCAAATACTATGAAAACAAATCCCTCATACTTGTTTTCTTTTACCTGATAAGACATTTGATTAATTCATTCTTTTGTCATAAAAAGCAGTGATGTTTACCTCTCTTGCATTCAAAACTGAAAATAACTCACCAAGTGCATTCTGTGTTCTTTTTTACTTAGATAATACCAACTGACACATCTGTAGAGCTTGGAAATGTCTACTGTAGATCTGGAATACAATGCATTTAAATGTATTATCCTTGTTTGTCTTTGGCTTAGCTTCTGTCAGTAACAGGATGTAAACATGACAAATTTATCTGGAATGGGAAAAGCATCAAGGTCAAAGATTATCAATAGCTTTGTAAGAACTCACTAACTTCCTTTTAGGAATTTATAAGTACAGATGGGCTTTGAGTAATTGGATTTTTAATTTATGTCCACTCACACCTCAGTTATGATCTAGGTAGATGGCTTTTTACGTCTCCACCTGTGTAACAATGCATGGGTGTAGGAATTTGCTTATATATATTACTCCATGGGTCACACCTTGTCTATCTACTCCGGTATGTTCAAAGGTATATAAATGACTTAATACCTGTCATAGCAAACATTTTCGGATCAGTTTCACACATCACAGTATATCAGAGTATTTCTAAAGGTTTTACTCTAAATAAATGGTTTCATGATTTGACAAGGTTTATATTCTCTTTGTTTGTTTTGATGATGCTTCTGTGTACACTGAGCATCACCCTTTCCTCTCCACAAAACCATTCGCTCATGTAGTTCTAATAAAAGCCAAAGCATCTGTGGCTGTAATTCTGTTGCTCCACTCTTGTAACATGTGCCTGAAAGATTTGATGTCATGTTAAGAATACCAGATATTCATTTCCATGTTTTCTGTTAATTGAAATAATTTTCATTTCTGACCCTGAGGGAGATAGATTTAGTGAGATGGCAAAAAGATTATTAAATCGGTCTTATTTGGGGAATAATAATGAAGGTGGCGAACTATAGTAAATGTTGGACCTAGCACTGAAGGATTTCTCTTGCAGGTATTCTTTCCAGCCACTCTACTGGCTGAGCCTTTGGGCCGTTTTTCAAAGCAGTGAAGAAGTTTCATTTCTTTTACAGTATTGCCTATCTTCTAACGCTGCTGTAGTAAAGGACTACCACGCTCTCTCTGTAAAATACCTTTTGAATTTTTGGGGATGAAGTCACAGTCCTAATACTAACATATTTTTATTATTAAATTCTATGAATAATGAGTAACAGAACTGCTATTTTTGTGTGCTTCAATGAGCAGTGATAATTAGGCTGTAAAGCAGCACAGATGACAGTGTAAGTTCTTTATCTGTTTTATATCGGTCATTACAGTTGTGTTGTAAAGAAAAACAGGAGGTTGGATTAATGGAGAAAGATCCTGCAGTCATCTTTTCTTCATTTTCTGGAAACATTAAATCCAAACATTGTACATGCAAATGTTTTGTTTTAGTTGCCCTGCTGAGAACCGAGTACTGAGGTGATGATTAGTGTTAAGAGATTACAATGTGTCTTTACCAGAATTCTGTGTGTACATTTTATTAACTGAATGTATATCTATAATTGAAATAATTTAGCCTCACTTTTATTTTCTATACACAAATGAGGCACTTCATGGGGTATCTTGGGGACTCTTTAAGACATCAGTCTTTGTGAACACATACAGTAGGTTTTATTAATGGCAGAAAACATTAATTACTTTGCTGAAGCAATTCAATATTTTTAGCCATCATTTAATCTGAAATTCTTTGTCAACTACAAATCAAAACAATTAAAGTTAGACAATTATTTGCATAATTGTTAACAACCTAGATTTTGTAAAAGTACCCTGGAATATGATTTTTAAAATTCTTGAAGATCAAAGAATGAAATTAGAGAAATATAACAAAAAGCCAATAAGGAAAATAGTCATGTTTATTATGATAGCTGTGAAAGAGTATATCGTAATCTTATTGGGCTACAAGTAAGGAACAGCAACACAGTGCATTAAAGGTATTATTCCATAATCAAACTTTAGCATTTATAACAGCTTTCATAAACAATGCAGTTCTAATGGAAAAAAAATGCATTTCCACTAATTATAAATTAGTGAAAAGATAGGCTTTTTAGCTAAGTTGTAAGTTGCTGTGAAGAAAAGAACTTCCCCAGTCAGACTAAGGTCTCCAGGCTGGGTTCTGATGTGCTGGTAAAGCTGACTCAAAAAGCAGCACGGCAAAGGGGCAGCAAGAGGCAGTGAGGGCAGGGACTGTGCAGGCTTCCTGCAGCAGGAACCACTGCCAGCAGACAGCAGAGAGGAGGCTGGCAAGTCCTTGGAAAAGGCTGTACTCGGGTTGGCTTACAGTTAATTTGCTTGCAGTGTGTTGAATCCAGCTAGGGACCCAAGCAATTGCATTGTAATTCATGGATGAGATTTCAGAGGTGTTCTAAAGCAGAAGGCAAACAAAATAAGTCTTAGAAGATAAAATAGATGTCAGAGTAAACCAGATTGTAGGTAACATTATCAAGCCCTCCAGAAGTCAGGCTTGTGCACCTTTATTACTGAATAATCACCGACTTAGCCTATCGAAGATAGTGTATCAAAACCATTTGTCATGCTGCTCTCAAAATAAATGATGCAGTGTGCAAGCCACAGTACCCGTCTGTGGCTTCTCTAAGCTTGTGTATGCCAGCTTGCAAATAGCAACAGAAAATGACACCGTTACATATGCAGTAGCCTGGTGAAAAAACAAGGCATGTTGTTCCTGGTACCTTTGTTGATTACCCCAGTTCCACGTTATTCGGAATTGTATTCTGAGTAAGCAAGGAAACATGTAACAAAGTAACGTAATTGAAATAGTTTTGCATTGAAGAAGGCATCACCTGCGTTATTGGGTTGATATTGAACTGAGTGTTAAGATTACAAATAGATATCCAGAAAGCTCATTACAGACAGTGAGTGTAGCACGTCTCATCACTGGCGTCACTGGATTTTGAGTGCAGAAGTAATACACAAAAGCTTTGATTAACAGGCATAAAAATTGGTTACCTTGCTTATTGAGACTGTAATTATCATAATGTCAAAATGTGAAACCAGTGTAGGAACCACTGATGTATGAGGGTGTTGAAAACATAGCCAGTAATAAAGGAATATTTTGTATTGACTACATTGCATCTAAACAAAACTGTGAAACATCGAATATTTGAACTGCAGGTGTTAATTAAGCCACCTTTAATTCTATCTGGAAATATATCTCTTTGTTAGGAAAATTACTGTTGAGCCATCATCCTAAATAGAAATGAGAGAGCAAGACTGTTGGTTAAGTATAGATTTCCATGTGTGATATTTGTTAAAGGAGAGCAAGTGTTCACAAGCAACCTGAGTTTGATCACTCTCTTTCTCTTTGATACACTGAAATAAATTGTGGTGACCATTTCTCAGTATGGCTCAGTACTCTGGTTTTAATATATCCCACGCTCTGTGGGAGGAACGGCTTACAAAAAAATGTAAGTATATAAATAAATGACTACCTAAGTAAATATTTTATTTGTGTTGCAGTTAATTTTAACATCCAAAATCATTAAGACAGTCATACAATGACAAAAAAGAAATGAAAAGATGAGGGTAAATAAGACTTACCATATTATAAACTGCAGTCACTGAATCATAGAGTGGCTGAGATTTGAATGGTCTTCTGGAAGGGACTTGTCTAACGTGAACAAAATGTTCAGGCAGAGTCTCTGTATTTGGCTGGGATGGAGTTAGCTTTGTTCATTGCAGTCTGTATGTTACTGCGTTTTGGATTTGTGACTGTAACAGTCTTGATAACATAGGAGTGTTTGGGCTGTTGCTGAACAGTGCTTACACAACATCAAGGCTTCCTCCTCCCATTCAACGTGTTCCTAGGGATGAGTAGAAAAATGGGCCCAGGCTGTACAGTGTCATGTTCAGCAATTAAAACAAACAAACAAAAAAAAAACCTTTTTTTTTTTCTCCCTCTGTTTGCATTAGATGGAAAGTGCCATTGCACTGTGGTCTTTTTTGTTTGTTTGTTTGTTCATTTGTTTGTTTGTTTCTCTTTCCTCCATGTCTTAAACTATGAAAATTATATGAAACTGTAAGCATTAATAAAAATGATGAACTGGACTCCTGTGTTATATTGCTATTACAGGCCTCCAACTTGAATTCATGCTATTGATCGTTGTCCTCTGGGCCTAACCATTCAACTAATTTTTAATCCATTAGATTCTATGCTCCATACTTAATCAGCTTATCTGTGATATCTTAAGGGAGACAGTGTTGAAAGTCTTCCACTTGCTGAATCCATGCTAACTATTCCCAATCATTTTCTTGTTGTTCATATGACTGGAAATGGTTCCTGGGATTAGTTGTTCCATCGCTTTCCCAGGAGTGTACTTAGTGCTGACTGTCCTGTATTACCCTGGGTCCCCCTTTTTGAAGATATGACATTTGCTTTCCCCCAGCACCTCAAGTCTGGGCTCCAGATATTCCGGCTGGTCTCTGGGACATTGGATTCCTGAAGGTTGGTCTTGCCAGCAAAGGTGCAGGTGAAGAAGGCGTTAAGTACTTCAGCTTCTTCCATGTTCTGTGTCACCAGGTCTGCTGCCACGTTCAGCAGCGGGCACACACTTTCTTGGTGCTGTTTGCTCCTTAGGTACTTGTTTATGCCATGCCGTGTTGTCCCTCCAGCAGATATCAGGGTGGTTAAAGCTCTTTGTATCTAAGCAAAATAAGAAAGATTTTTCTTAGTTCTCTTTAGATATTCAGATGTTTCTTTGTCTTTGCAGGAACCATGTCATGTACTATTATAGCGCTAATAGCTTTTCTGATTTAGACAGAAGTTAATTCTCTGTCCTCCCACTTTTCAGTGTCGTTTTGCTACTTAAGTACCTGGTTAAGTTGAACACATAAGGAGATACTTTAGCTTTTCAAGAGCCGATGTAAACTTTTTATTTCTATTGCCCTAGTCCTTCTAGTCTCTGTAGGAAATGTTATGTTAATGGTTAGTAGAGGGCCAGATGCCATTTCTTTGAATTCTTCAAAATCATAATTTTATTTTTTAAGTCCTTCCCCTTTCCAGAACTCAGAGCCTATGGTGCATTTTGGACTTGAATAGTTCAGACTAATTGTGAATAGTAACTTGCTGCAGATAGATTTCTCACACCTACCCGGTGATCTGCATGGACCTAACAGGCGCAGCCTCTGATATGAAAGAAAGTCATAGCTGATCTCAACAAAGAGCTACAGATACAGAAACATCACAACATTGTTGCCCCCCAAAAATGTTTGCACCCTAAAATGATCATAAAAAAAAAGGTACTTCCCACAGTATTTTGATTTATTTAATTCTGTATATGTAATTGTGATTCATAATTTTTTGCTTTTTATCACTCTGATATAAGGTTCAGGAGAGCAGGATGCATAGTCTGTAATGTAGTGTGCCTTAGCTTACTGGAGTTCTTGCAAATTTTGATAGTTCTTTTTCTGAGCTAACACTGTTAACACCGAGTTAACACTATCTCAGGTAACTGAAATATATTCTACCTTAAAATTCCTGATATTCACTACCAACATTTAACTCACTCCTAGCATAGATTTATCTGGAAATTAATTTGTATGTAACCAAGTATCACTGTCAGCCTATGGTGAATACATGTGGTCCATGTTCTGCAAATTAATCCTATGAATCATGAGCCAACTAAGAATGGGTTAAATACCTAAAAAAATAACTTCTATATAAATTTTTTTTGTAACTGCTAACAGTATTTGTTGAATAAATTATTTTATATCATAAAATTATATAACAGTTTAGGCTGGAAGGGACATCAAAACCCACCTAGCCCCAACCCCTGCTGTGGGCAGGGCTGCCCCCCACCAGCTTAGGCTGCCCAGGGTTCCATCCAACCTGTCCTTGAGGCTTGCTCTTGTCCCAGTTTTTGTATTGGTTAAAATAGTCATTGTAGTTAAATTGTACAACCTTAACCTGAAAGAAAATACACATGATTTAAGGATAATTTGAAAACCTAGTATTTTGCTCTTGGAAATTAAATATTCTAGTTAACCAGATATTTGTGGATATTTAAGATTTTCTGAAAATTACTGAATTTTATGTGGTCTTGTAGCACTAACCTATGTTCTGGCTTTCCTTTCAGTAAATTAATATATAAATGCTTATTTCTTCCACAAAGACTGTTTCTAATTGTCTTGGATTATAGCAAATGCTTTACAGTAGATGGAATATAATGTTATAGATGTTCTCCTTTTTTTGATTCTTGTTTTGTTTTGTTTCGTTTTTACTCTGCTATTTTGATGGCTCCTGTCTGAAAGGATTATGTGATAATGCCCGCAACGTTTTCCCCATTTTCATCATGTAATGATGAAATTTTCATCATTCAGTCTCTTCTGCCACATAACCACAACCAACATGGACTACACGAAGCACTTGAGTAATCAGCTCTTTCACAGAGTAAGGGTTTTCTCAATTACCGATGATAAATGAAATTGAAGAGTGATACAGCCCACCGCTTTCATTTAAATCCTACTTCAAACAATTAAGAACATTACAGAAAGTAAAGTTACAGTATGTGTGGACTTCAAGTAACTTCAAACAAACTCAATTTAAGTCATTGGCTGTAAAAACTTACCTTGAATCATAGAATCATAGAATTGCTCAGGTTGCAAAAGACTTAAAAATCAAGTCCAACCACAACCTAACCATACTACCCTAACTCTAGGAACCCTCTGCTAAATCATGTCCCTGAGCAGTGATCGCCAATTCATATGCAATGTGTATATGACCCTGAGGTTAGGTTTTCTTTAAACTAAATAGTTGATCTGACAAACTAAGTAAGGATAAATTATTTCATCTTGTACTGGAGTAAGACAATTAGCTAGCTCTGGAGAGACATTTACTTTTCGTAAATGGCAGTATTACCTTTGCACTGATGTTGGTCCATATCACAAATGCTTTTGCTGGCATTTATCTTTCGAGGCAGTGGAGTTAGTAGATCATTGCACAGTATTAAATAAGGTTTAGAATAAAGATGAGCTAATGTGACTGTTTTACACAGGAATGATATTCAATTTAAATTAGATTTTTATCTCAACAGAAAAGTAATGGAAGTTTAAAAAATTATGCATGCATGGTGAAGTATCTATTAAGATATTACACTCACTAACCTGTAACAGAATAAGGTAATTCATTCAGAAGACACGATGTAAAGTACTACCAATTTTAAAATAGAGGATTATTTAAAAGTTTATTTTGAAAATAAACATTAAAAAAATTCCTATTCTTTCATGATATATATACAGTAGTATATATTCTATTAACAAAATACGTGTTAAAACCAGCCCTCTAATAAAAGGCACTGGAACTGGATATTCATATGGTGATGACGTTACAGAGCTGTGACTGAATGCAGCCTATATGTGAAATACTGTAAATACTGTATAAGTGCATAGAAGAGAACAAAGACTGGGTCAAGAGGTTTACAGTTTAATGACATTAAACTTCTTCCCATTCAATAGCTGCAACACGAGTACAAAACTGCTTGACACAATATTCATTACATGTACTTTAGCAATAAAAGGATAACCATTAGAACAGTAGTAAAACTGTAGGAAGGGGGATCTGAAAGATAAGAAAGATAAACATGACCAAATCAAATGTTTTCAGTGGCAAACATGAAACTGATAGTTAACAAAACAACAGCAACAAATCAGAGAGACACTTTGACATCCTTTTAATTCTCTTCTACATGTTGTTTTAGTATGAGATGACTGTAAAGAAAGTTTGACATGGAGAAAGTTCACTACTCTTGCCCGTGGCCTATTTTCTTTTTTCTTTTCTTTTTTTTTTTTAACATTGACCATAATTAATTGGCAGAATATGTAAGTAGCTAGACAAATTAAGAACCTATACACTTGCTATGGTTGATGCTATGGTTGATGGCATTTATGCTAAGTGAATTTTTTTTGTGAGGAGTGATTGGTGGTTTGTATGGACACTGTTGCTGCTCTCTGTAGACCAAATCCACTTGGAAAGAAACAGAGCTCTCAGACTGAAAAGAACAAATGGGCCACAAAGCTAGCTGTGTTACAAGTGGAGTTGTTAGCCAAGTGCTTAAGGGGAAAACTCTTGAGCTTTAAGGTTGACTCTTGGACAAATTCACAAACTGATTGAGGGTATACATAGCCTTTCTGACTCTTTTTTCATTGGGTGAAAGTGTCACTGATCTTAGGTATCATGGTTATAACTACCAATGATTGTTCTAAGGATGATTTAAGCTGGAGAAATATTACATAAATTGCAACTGTTGTATTAAATCCTTGTGTCTCGGAGCAGAGGACAAAGGTGATCCTACAAGCCATGACTGTAGTTCAGTGCAGTGTGATGCAAAAGTGTAGCACCAAAAAGCCTGCTCTAGAACAAAAAACATCACTTCTGCACAGTGCAGTGCTGTGCTACATATGGGAAGGCAATATTTTGGGAATTTGGAAAAATCACTTGTTTAACATGGCTTTCCTGCCTTTAAAGTCATGAAATCTGTTTGTTCTTTTGTACTATGAATATATGCCAAATGTACTATATACCTCACTTGGATAAATATATTTTATTAGATCTGCATCGTCCCATATTTTTTATTCAATGTCCCCTTCAAGTACTTAGAAGCAAATGTGGCCGGAACAGTACTCCTGGAATTGGAGGTTGCAAAGTGCAAATAGATAGCAATGCGTGCCTTCAATGGGCACGCAACACTTCATGCAACACTTTGCATAGTACGAAGCTAAACGTAACAATACATCATTTGAAATCAGTGGGATTTAGTCATTCTGTTGTTTTGTTTTGCTTTGATTTTTTTCTTTATTTTTTTATTTATTTTTTTTTAAGGAAAAGGAGAATGCAAAACAAAAGACACGCAGAAGAATATACTTTTTCCCAGATGTAATGACAGGAAAGATAATGCTAGACTTGAAATAAAGATCTGCCTTCTAGAATTAAAGTGATAGATCCTGAAAGAAAAATGACTGAAAGATCTGCAGTGGTTACTTTTTAGCAAACAAAATTCTGCTTCAGAAATGTAGGAGATAGACAGCAGTGTAGAGTTCAGATGCATAAAGGTTGTACTCCTTAAGTACGCATAGATGGGATGTGTATTAAGAATAAGAATCACATACTCAGTAGGAATATGTTGCTCAAGCATTATGGGATATGACATAGAAACATATGCTTCATTTCCACAGACCGGTTATAATCAAAAAGCAAATGCAGAGTGTCATTTTCAATTCACATAAATATTCTTCAGAACGGAGATTTTAACAAGAAGCTGCAACTCTCTTATGTGTACTTAAAGCTCTTTTTTCTCTCCTTTTTCTTTCCATTACTTTAGTGCAGATATTCCAGCATTTGATAGTACCTTTATGATCAATATCCGAGCTGCATTTAAATCGTACACTATAAACTTGAGGCATTTATAATGTGTAGTGGAATAATTACATTTGAACAACATACAGAGCTATGGGGTTTACTATATAAGAAAGGATTTTAGATCAGCTAGGATAAGAAATTATTTGCCTTTGTTGTGCCTGGTTCTGAATTCCTAAGATTAAATATGATTTTCAGGATGTCCAGGACAGCAGTTCTGTGTTATTTCAGTTCCTTACATGAAATAGTTATAAATGTCTTTTGAAATCATTGTAGCATGGTAAATCACTGTCAACACATTTTAAGGTATTTGATCACTGGTTGTATTTTGGCACGTTTTCTATTTTCAGACACAGTCAATGCAGTGGACATATGAAATCAATGGACTGCTTCCACGGACTGCACCACCTACAAGCCCAGCAAAAGTCGTTTCTACCAACAGCTACATAAGATCAGTCACAGTTCGACAGCGCAACTTTTTACGTGAGAATCTGAAGCTTGTAACCACGGGGGTATCCTCACCTATCAAAGGGGCACCTTTAACCCTGAGAAAAAAATAGAGAAAGTTGAGCTGTGATTTTTCTTTTGCTTCTTTTTTCATTTTATGGGGGAGGAGGGGAATGAAGTAGATGCCTTTGTCAAATAAACATCCATCAGTGACTTTATACGGGTGTTCAGGCTTTCTTTGCTCTTAATGTACTGTTAGATCTATGCTGTCAAGCCTTATAAGATCACTGGATGGATAACACCTACCTTCTTTTTTCACTGGAATTGTTTTTGCTGACTTCACTAACAGAATGTAAATTTTATTTGTGCCTTTATTTTGATGGTGGAGTGTACTTCAATAACAAAAAAACCCAACGGCTTGGCACAGAGTAAGTGCTTTCTTGGCACAAATACAGAATGATCATCACTGCTCAGGAATGGGGAGCCTGAGAATAACCTATGCAGGTTGGTGTGAATGAGTTACCAATAAAACCATTTTACCGTGTGCTTGAGGATTTTGTTTTTGCCACACATTTTAGAGAAGCTATTAGAGAAAATGTTGGGAACATATAAAACAGTGATGGCACTCTTTAATCTCCCATTTTAAATGCAGTGTGCCCTGTTTTGATCAGAAACCAGATAATCTCAAGTAAGAATAAAATTTCCCTTTCAAATACAGTACGCAACACAGGAAAGGCATTGCCAATAATGATATCTGGTATGTTTCTAAGAAAGAATAAGAAAATCTTACATTTCAGTTATATTCTACTGGGAACACAAATATAGCTAGATTTCTTAGGAATGCTCTATCTGCATATGTAATTGAAGGAAGTGTTCCTATAACTGTAAGAAATCAGAATTTACAGTTCAGGAATATGCAATGGTTTCACAACTGATTTTGGTATTCAGGAAGAATTTCAGTGACAGTTTTTCTTTGTCAAAGCTTTGTTTTCCTGGTTTTGCTTTCAAATGGTTTTACTTTCCCATTTAAAATGATGCCTGTTTGCAGTACACTCAAATGAGATGGATTAGCAGGTGGTATATAAATCAATCACTCAACAGTTAAGTGTTGCTCACTTCAGAAATTTTATTTCACAATTAGCTTGCCCACATCTGCTATTGCATCTAGTAGATTTTAAAATTTGGTCATACATTCCAAGGTTAAAAAATACATAGAAAAATGTTGATCTGATTACATCTGGAATGCATTTTCAAAGGAGAAGTTTAATCATATTGTCTATCTCAAGAAGGAAACATCATCTGTTACTTCTGAACCAGTTTCCAGTATATACACGACCACTTGGGATTTATGCAAGATATGTCATCTGCATCTGTACCTTTTTAA
The DNA here is from genome assembly GCF_987193195.1 of Phasianus colchicus. Taxonomy (NCBI): domain Eukaryota; kingdom Metazoa; phylum Chordata; class Aves; order Galliformes; family Phasianidae; genus Phasianus; species Phasianus colchicus. Next base: position 115,335,085 of record NC_143436.1, read on the forward strand.
AATAAATGAATTACATCTTCTTATTTTTCAGAGTTTGAACTGAAAATATTTTTTCAGGTATCATGAACATACCTGCAAAGGTGATTTGAATAGGGACCATTATACCTGTGTGCTTCTAACTTCTTAATATGTTTTACATATTCTCCTCATACTTTTATGGATTCCACTGACTATATATACATTCTCTATTAAAAATAAATTCCTTTTTACTTTGTGACTTCATGCTTTGCGCTTTTATCAGCGGTATGATTGTATTCTTTATAGTGCAAGATCAAATTCTAATTCTGCGTATCTTTTAAAAAATACTTTCTAAGCAGCAGCTCTGGAAGATTTCCAGAATGATAAGTTCTATTATCTTCTTGCTCCCTCTAATTTTTTTTTTTTTTTAATAGAATTACTGAACCATAATTGAAAATCATGGAGTTTCAGCCCATTGACATGAAGAATGAGTGCAAGAAAGGATTATAAAATGATGGTTTTTATCCATAAAAACTTAAATCCAAAGCTTTTGGACTTCCCATTAAATAAGAATTTCAGAAATGAAAGGCAAGATGCTCACATTATCCACATCTTAAAAATGTAATCTATAAAAGAAAATAACTGCTGGAAATCAGTCCAGCCACAGTTGTTGCAGTTAGAGTATAGATGAAAAGGGAAGGGAAGAAAAGTCCAAATGATTTTCTTTGCATTCCTTCCAAATTACCGTTTATTATCATAAGCTTCTTACAAGGAAATTGAAGAAAATGAACATAGACTCAGTGTTACTGCTCTTGAAGAAGCACTCGTGATGTTTTCTATGGACTCATGTTAGAGCAACTGCTAGCAGAAATTAGAAGAGAAATAATTACCTTTGTTTCTCCACATTATAGCACAAGGGATGAAAAAAAAGTACCTCTTTTGCAATCTATTTGCAGGTACAGTAGAATCTCAGGTAAATTGGAGATATCAATTGTCACTGGAAATAATAGCTCTTAGTTTCTATTAATTTTGATTAGAGATCGAAAAGTACTTTTACTGACCCTATTTGTACATTTTAATATATTTTAATATTAAATTCACAAAATACAGTATTTTTTCACAGTCAATTTGACACTTAACGCCAACTTCCTAATCATAGGCTTACGTGATACACATGAGTTAGCTCTCTGTCTGCTTTTCAGTAGCTTGGAAGAGATGGTGGTGGGCTAACCAGTGCAGGCACCACCTGTTTCTTTATATTTCATTCCCTTGTCTCTCTATGCCTGTCTCAAATGATTCATCTTTCAGAATAATTAAAAACAAGGATGAAAACCTTGTTAAGCAACGTTATTGTGTAAAGCAGAACTTGTTACTCTGGAAATGGGATCTATGTTTAAATTTCCTACTAAGATACTGTACAGCATTTGACATTGCTCCCAGCCATAGAGCCCGTGGTTTTCTGTGACACATCCAGCAGAGGGAACAGTCTGCTCTGATAGATTGCAGACCAGCATTCAGGCTTCTAATTGATGATCAGCTAGGCTTTATTTGGCAAAAGTTTACATAGAAGAATGCCTGCCACTGGCACGTCAGCCTGGAGTGGAGTTTTGCTGCTGCATAACTCAAATTTCAAGATTTATTGTTCTGCTCATGTCTGGCCAGCTGTAGTATCACTGATACTCTAAGACTTTTTACACCCAATCTCTCTAGTTATGAAAAGGTTTGAGAGTATTGAACTTTCCTCTCCAGAATAAAAAGATCTGAACGGTATCACCTGTGTCAGTGCAGATTTTGTCTGAATCAGGAGAATTGAAAGACAAAGGCTTTCTTTAGCACAGAAAGTAATCATAATCAGGTGGAGAGCCCACTCAGGCATGGGGCCATATACACTGCTACCATGAGCTACAAGGAAAGGTGTTATTTTAAAACAGCCCTTTGGGACAAAGCCAGGTTAGCAGAGGACATAATGCTGAACCAACAATGTTCCTACTTGAACAAAATAGCATGGCAGCAGCCAAATCTGATGGTGCGCTTTTTATCCTCTGATAACAAACCCAGACTGTCTAAAGAAATGGAAAATTCTGACACCCTCCATCCTGCATTCAGTTAACAGCAAAAAAAATAAAAACCTCTACTTTAATAAATAGTACCTGGAGGAAGTCTTAATATTTGGAGTAAGAAAGAAAATCCTTGGCTTTCTGTTGTTACGTGTTTAGTAATTTTACGTCTCCCTGCAGTGACTGCTCATTCTAAGATAAATGACTGAGCAGTGCCTTAGTGCTGACACAGATCACAGTTAACTGCTAATGAAATGTTAACTGCTTTTTAAGTAACTCTGAATAAACTTGCTGATCCGGAGAAGATTCATCTAAAAGAGAATCCAATTCATCTACTAGCTTTTCTGCTTCCACTGACATGAAATATACTCTTCCACAGTTTACTTTATTGCAGTTGTTGTGATAATGTTTGTCACATTTTCTAAGTAGGATACTTTACATTTTGAGACTGTGGCATGATGACAATGTTGTGACATGGATGACAATGTCACTGCATGGAAGTCTGTCCAAAAAGCACTTGGTGGCTAGAAAATTAAAGGGAAAGACACCGGCATGAGTCATCTTTGATTATTTTTTCCCTTAGGCTAGGATTTAACCCATTTACTGCAAAGTATCCAGTTTCTCATGTTCAGTAGTAACATTTTATTATTATTATTAATATTGTTAAGTCAGTGATGAAGCCAGTTCTCCAGAACAGATACATCTGATAACTCGTTGCTCATCCCGCCATATGAGTATGCAGCAAATGCTACCAAATCAGATTGGTACCAATCTAGGTGACAACAAGAAATCACATATATAACAAAGGAATAGGGAAGAAAGTAAAATCCTGTCACTTATCAAATGAGCAGTGTTGGTATTTGTCATGTGGAATTCAGTGTACCAGTTTGTACAAAAAGCAAAGGCACTTTTTTCCCATTAATAACAGGTTTGCAAGAGAACTGCATGCCTGTCTACTATCAGCCTGATATCTTAACTGCAAGGTATAAAGGACAGCTGCATCCTGGTCTGTCCTGGTTACTTTACGTAGTACTGAAGTGCAAAATGTACTTTGAAAATCAGTGAAAACCTGCAATTGTTGTTCTCAAAAGAAGACAAGAATTGCCTCCACCCGTGATCATTGTTTGCTAAAAGCAGAATCTCAGAAGACATCTTCATTTTGAAAAAAAAACCTGCTCTATGAAAATAGAAGTTTCCTGATGACTTGTTAGCAAACAGACTTCCAGGTGAGATATGGAACATCCACCATCTTTGATAAATGCCAGGTACATTTTTCTAGTACTCTTTAGATTCAGGTATGATGACTGATGGAACAATTTTGACAACAGTCTGGAACACTTTTGACTGCCCAATATCAATGGAAGTAACAATCCCAGAGATTGACTAGGTCATCAGTGTGTACTGCCAGGATCCAAAGTCTGTTTATGAATAATTCTGCTTTGTATAGCATGAAGTTAACATATATACATCCAGTACAAAAACAGCACAGTGTTGATTTTTACTCCTTGCAGAGTAAAATACACTCTTGCAAAACTACACCTGGAAAGTCAAGCAGAATGGTGAGATGGTCAGATGTGTGCCTCAAGACTTAGAGCATACATGTGGATAGCAAAGCAAGCACGCGCAAACACACGGACAGCCCTGATTCTACAGACTCACACTGCTGCTGGCATAAAGTGATGCAAACATCAAACTTTTGATTTTGAAATACTCCTCTGAGCCATGCAGCTACCTGGCTGGCATTAATTGGTACCTGCATTCCATTTATCATTACTTTATTTCTGGCTGAATGTTTGCTGTCTTAGGGGAAAACCAACACTAAACAACAAAAAAGAAGTGCTACCTGCTCTAGGTCTGAGTCTTACTGTGTTATTCAAGTTCTTCATCAGTGTGATTTCTTAGTGAACCTGAATCTGAATCACATAAGGAAACATTATGAAGGAGAGACACAGATACACGATGTCAGAACTATAAAATTAAATGTTCGTGGTAAAGAAATCACTCTGTATGGAAATTACTTCTAAGGAAACTTCTTTTCCTTTAGCATCTAAGTGCAGTGGCCATATCAGAGATTAATTGCTAGATGATGCTCTGCTGTGATGCTGAAATACCAAGAGGCTGAAGTTGCATTAGGTTATCTCATTAAAAATACTACTAATTGGGGATGCAACTTCTGTAAGAGCCCTTTGGTGACCTGCAGTTCTTTGACAGCAGGCGTTGGAGTTAGAACACCCGTGGGTGCTCATGCTTTAGGCAGCAGAGGACATTGGGCTGAGATGAAGCTTCCAGAGGGCTCCCTTCCTCCCTGTACTGCAGTGCTGCAGTGCTGCATCTGCCAGATTCAGCAGCAGCATTTAAGGCAGGGCTGTGCTCCTGTAAATAAGAAGAAACAGCTGGGTGATACTGCTATCGGGGGTCCCACAGCTTTAAACATAATCATTGTGTGGTCCTACAGAATCCTTATCTTAACTTTCAGTGCATGCTGCAAATTCTCTCTGCACCCCTTCCCCAAGTTCATATTAACAAGAATGAATTATAAAGCATTTAGCTTACTGATGATAAGTGATGGTGAATTTTGCGATTGCTCTTGGGAAGAGATTTTATTTATCCAGTGCATCTGGACTTTATAGTTGGCTGCAGTTTCTGTAATTTCTTGAAATGTGAGAAGTAAATAAGTTGGCTATTAAAAGAGAGGATTAATGACAGAATCAGCTAGACAGATTATCAATGTCTATACTAATGAATCAAAAGCAGCCTGAAGAGGGGAAATGTGAATATAGAAGGCTCACAGTGATTATTTGGGGAGGGAAGAGATAGCCCTTTGTGATGGACAGTTTCACCTTAAAGAAAGTAGGACAAGACAGTTGGCATAGAAAATTGACAAGGTTGTAGAGGATTATTCAAACTAGAAACAGGAGGAAAAAAAATTCAGCAGGTGTTAAGGAACACTCGGGTCAGACCCAGACATCTGCCGGCACCGTCAGTGTTATGGTAGTGTCTCTGTCCCAAAGAAAGAGAGAAATTATAGTACAACTGGGGAGGAAGCAGTGCAGATCCCATTGTCACAGTGAGAAAAATCAGTGAAAAGGGATTGCCTGATAATAAAAGTAAGAAATACCAACCACTATTCAAATATCTTACAGAAAGAAATGCAATAAAATTCATATTTACTTAGCCATGGGCCAGTACTTTGAGAGAGAGGACTACTGTCATTCTGGCTGCAGGGTAAGTGGGAAAGAAAGAGTAGTCCTCAAATACAGTGCAATACCATGGCAGTGGCACAGTTCATAAAAACAGACTGAGATATTTTGGAACTGAGGAGGCCATGGAGGAGAGGATACAGGTACAAGAACAAATGGTTTCCAAGAAGGAGAGCACTTTGGTGGTGTAACACTACCAGCTACTGGCTCAAAAGAAACACCACCACATCAATAATTTGAAGATGAGTAATGGAAAAAAAACACACACACACACAAAAAGACAAATGAACTCAAACACCTTATATCAAACAGATCTCTATCTAATAAACTTGCATTTAGTAATATTACTTGATGGAGGAAAGATGAAAGGTTTAGAAGAATTCAGTTCCCCAGTAAAATTTCATTATGTTTGATTCTTCTCCAGAGAGTATAAAAGGCAATTAAAGCCCATATCAAGACAAATTTAGCAGGACCATATTTTGACATACAATAGAACCACATCTGAAAAAAAGTAGAGAGTATTATTTTTAACATAGCAACATAAAGAAATAGGAGGTGTTGGTTTTGTGAGCAGATAATTGTCATCATTTAAGTAATAATTTGAAAAAGAGAAATTTCCACTCTGCAATGTTCAATAAAGCCTGAAGAAGCAGCAGAGCTTTCTCCTCAGATGACAGTCACAGTTACTGACAAAAATACCACTTCCCACTCCTTGCTGTTCTCTTTTACATAAATATTACATGCTTCTAAACATCAGCATGTAAATACACAAACTGACATACCACTTTGCTTCTTCCCCTCAGGCAAATGCATCTCTTTGAGGAAAGACTGGGTGTACAGAAGGAAATGTTAACTAAGTTTTCAGTTTCTCTCCAGACTACAGAATAGCAAACCAGAAGGGATGGGGTGGGTGGTCACATCACAGCACCACAGCTTGGGGCTGGGTGAATGCAAGCAAGTGGTGGCAAACTGGTGTCTGAGTGAGGAAGAGTTTGACCATGCCTGAGTGAAACAACTAGGTTTGGGAACCCAGCAGCAATCACAGCTCAAAAAACAGAACTCCCACACTGCTCCCATTGATTATATACTCTTCCTGTTAATAACTCAAACAAGTAATTAAAGTGTCCAGTAGAGATGAACATCCCCTGTGGATTCTGGAGGGACCAGCATGCCTAGAATCCCTTCTGACACTTTCTGTTTGAGGGAGTGCTTGATATCACCAGCACTTTAATTTCATAGAATCAGAATTACCAAGGTTGGAGATCTCCAAGATCATCCAGCCCAACTATCCACATACCACCACTATATCCCCACTAAGACATGTCCCTTAGTACAACATCTAAACATTTCTTGAATTTAATCATATTTAAATATATTTCTTGATTTTAAACATAAAAGTCAGTTTTTCAGATGGTTTGTCTTGTTTTGAATATTGGAATTTTGACTTGAGTGTATTTTTTCTCATTTTCTGGATATTTTTAACTTTTGAAATAATTGGGACACGTGTACTTGAACATATTCCTTTGAATTTCTTTTAATTTATCTGAGAAAATCCTGAGTTGGAAGGGACCCACACTGTCCATTGAGTCCAACCCCTGGCTCCACATGAAACCATCTAAAATTCAAACCATATTTCTTTTAATTTCATATTAAAAGAAAAAAAAATCAAAAAAGAAACAAAAAATGTCCTTGACTTCGTCAAAATTCAGTACCCTACATTTCTGTAGGATTTAATCAGTGATTCATTTCTCAGTGTCTCCACTGTCCTAAAATCATGCTGTTGGGGCGATCCCTGCAATCTTTCCATTTTCAAAGGACTACAATTTTAAAATAAGAGAAGAATGCAAAAGCAATCTAAATTTCTAAAGAGCCTGAGAAGCATGGTGTGAACTAATGAAAACAGTGGGTCTGGATATGGCTGTGCATATGTAGTTCCCACGTACAAAACCACAATGAGACAATAAAAGCTGCTAGCCAGTAATTTGAAAGGCGTGAAAGCTGTGCTGCAGCTGCTGAGCTCAAATTGCTGACAAATATCAGACTGAAAATGGGAAAATGGGTTCCTTCTGGACCTGTTAAAACTGGAGGTCAAAAGGAAAGAGAAAGAACCATTATCTGTCATTTATGTAGTAACTGCAAAAAGACATTAACTTGTTTTATGCGACGTTCGCGTTACTCTGTGCAAAGGGCTGCTCACACTAAAGGCACGCTGGGTTGACAAGAGCCTATGTAAGGTGTGGTGAAGCTTTATGAGCCAGCCTCAGTGGAAAGCAGTTCATGGCCTTAGCAGGCACAAGGAGAATTTCCTTGACAGAGCCACATAGCTTGTGAATTCTTGTAGATGGGGGCTCTGGCTGAAACAGGACATGAAGATCTGAGGTCTGTCTCCTGTTCTCTTCAGAGAAATTGGACTTCATGTCAAAGATGCCCTTCTTCACCATTAATTTCTCTTCCTACCAGTAAAAAAACAACCAATATGTGTAATTTGGTTACCTGCCTGAGTTTGAAAGAGATAAATGGACATAGAGCTGGAGGCTCTTCCACTTCAATCTCTGTTAAGTGGCAACTACAAGTTGAAGTAGAGGAAGAACTGCTGTAAGGATCCCTTTGGGTGTTGAGACATACTTGTAGAAAGTTGGTAAAAACAACATAGTTTCTGTGACTTGACAGCAAATTTAACTTCAGACCTTGCACTTGTTTATTGTCTGAAGATTTAGAGAGTCCTGGGGAGCCTGGGCTTATTCTTGTTCTTTTCTCCAAGCTGTGGCTTGACAGCATTGGGCTGGAATTAGGCTCTGGAGGATTCAATGCGTTTGTAACCACTGGCCAGAAAGATTAATAGGCAATGAATTATAACTTCATGGACAAGAAAAATACATTTTGTGATTGAATTCCTGTGGACATTTGTGATAGGCAGTAGCCATAAAGTCCTTGTCATTGCCTTGCAAAGTTGCAGCTCTATTTCAGTGGCAGATGGGGCACCCCACACCAGCTGAGGCTTTGGTCTTTTTGGCCTATATTTTCCAGAATCTTTGTACATGTTTGGACAAGGATCATGGAGGCTGAGATTTTCAAAGTCCTTATTTTGAGGACATAATTGCAGCCAAAGTTTCTAGGCTTTGCCAGTTAAAGCCATGATGGCCTGCCAGATTTTGATAGCGAGTAGCCACTCCATTTGTGCCAGTAATGCAACAGATCTTGGTACAGTTATGAGCTCACTGGGGCCACTGGTACTGCTGTGCTTTTGATGGGAGCTTTTGTAAATGACTTTTGTATTACCCACGTAATTGGGTGTCTATGACCATACCCTTCCTAGAAAAGCCACAGTAAGTCACCTCCAAACTCTGATTGAGGCATCTTTCTTGGCACTTATCACAGTTAAACAGAAATAGCTAAAAATTTCACCTTATGGCTTAATAACAAATAAGAGACGTGAAAAACTATTTTTTTTTAATACTGTTTCAGCAATTGAGCGAATAAAATGGTAATTCATTTTTAATCATTGAAATGTTTAACAACTAAACCTTGCTAGCTTATGTATACAGCCTTTGAAAAGAACAGAGGACTCAAATGGAGCAAGCTTCACGCTCAGAGTTTGTAGGCTGATATTTTTGGTTTACTTGGCCACTGATTACCGTCTGGTGCAGGATGTCCATCTATCAAGTGTGGCCATCCGGAAGATGGCCATAAGGAAGATCCCATAAGGAGATCAGGTGTTCCATGAAGGTGAGAGCTTGGTGCCTCACTCTGATAGCTTACCAAAGGCAAGCACTGGGCTGGATATCTAAGCAGTAACAGCAGGCCCAACCAAACAGGTGGCTATTTGGCCCAGCACTTAAATAACCAGCTTTCCTGGAGCAGGGTCTACATGGCCTTGCACATTGCCTGGTGTTGGTAAACCTTTTGGCACCTTTGGAGCAAGGGAGAGGTCTGAGGAGTGGACTATAAGGCACAGAAGACCTTAATGTGCTGGTGCTGCAGAAGATACTTCACTTGATTCACTATATGAGCGAATGCTTTTTCTAGACTGTTACCCAAAAATGCATCTTCAGACTCACCCTTGCATACAGGGAAGGCCAAAGCCTCTTCTCCAAGGGCCCTCTCCCTCCCCATGTAATCTGTGAGGGATTTCAAAGCCCTGCTCCTGTTTGTGATTATGTCTGAACAGGTACCCTTGTTCTCATGTGAACTCAGCCCTTGGTGCAACCATAGTTATAGTTAGCCTATGTGGAAATGGTTATAAAGTTACTGCTGGATTGGTACAGCAATGGGGAATCAGTGTGTGTACAGAATTATGGAATCATTAAGGCTGGAAAAGACCTCTAAGACCACATAGTCCAACCACCAGCCCATCACACCATGCCCACTACCCATGTTCCTCAGTGCAAAAACTATAAGGTTCTTGAATACCTTCAGGGGTAGTGACCCCATCCCTGGGCAGCCTTCGCCAGTGCATGACCAATTGCAGATTTTGTATAAAAGCGTTTTTGAATACAAGATTGTATGGCATGGAGTCATCATAATGTCTGAGAGGCTGGTGTAGAGCCTGTGTGAGCTGAGTAACATGTGGCTCATTAGTGAGCTAACCCGCTCCAACCTTGTATCCCTCCTCTTAAATAACTTCAGTTCAGCAGGAACAGCATTTTACATTTTTCTCTCAGAGGAGACACAGCCTGAGTTCTTCACCTCACAAGGTTCAGAAATAGAAGCTGAAAATAAGATACAAATGAAATGTCATCAAAACTACAGAATAGTTACTCCTGATTCATAGCACTCTTTATCCAAGACTGAAAGCGGCACCAGTTAAGAACTCAGGTTTAAACACCTTGCTTCACAGCAGCACAACTGGAGTCAGTCACTGAAGATAGCCAGGCTGATGACAGCATGGTTTGTCTGCTGAGCCTAACTACTTCCTCTGCTGGTTTAAGCCACACTCCAAAACATTTATGTTATTCTTACTGTGTGTGCACAGTGCACACTCACTGCAGTGCCCTTCACTAGAATTGGTGTTCATGAAAGAATACTGAAAAACCAAGCAGCCTCAGTCTTTGGCCCATCAGACTGGGCATATCTGGATGAAGAAAAGGATTTACAGACAAATCCATGACACCCAGCTTTCTGGCACAAGTACTGCAGTAGGCCCTGGGGTTCAGCATACTGAACCCCCTGCCATGCTGTAGGGATGTATTTTGGAAGTGAACTGTTTCAATTGCTGTAGGAGTGAAGTGATGAGCAAAGTCACCACTCCTCAAGATAGACACACTATTGCAGAGGGCGCTTCAGAGAAGTTCTTTAGAGAACATTAGAAGATCTCTAACGTATCCTTTGCAAGGGTCCCTTTTACAAAAGTGCATAAAACAGCTCATTGATAAAAGGATCTTATTCACATCAATGTTTGATTTCAACTTTTTATCTTTGGGAAGCCATCTGTTAAGAACTGTAGCTGTGTGTTGAAGCTCACTCCTTCTTCGAGGGCCACGTGGCTCTTTGGCAGCCACCTCTCCTTCCCCATGCAGTATCCCTGGCTCAGCTCCTGCCACAGCCTGACGCTGTTTTCTCACTCATGCTCAGCACCAACACATTATTTGACAGCCTGCTGCTATTTTTACCTTGTAGCTTCTTTGCCCAGCTGTCTCAGTCAGCTGCTGCTTTGTTTACCCTCTCCCTCTGCCTGCAAAATAGCAGGCTGGAGGCTCTTTCCCACTCCCATTATTCTTGAAGGGCTCCCTTTCAGATTTCCATTAAAGTCAGCATCATCTTTCACCATTCCAAACCTTCAGCAAGCATGGCATGACATAGTTGTCATCTCATATCTGTCTCTTCCAGCCTGACAGTGATGGACAACATGCCAAGTGAAGACAGAGAGGCGAGCAAACCCTTGTTTCTCAAGACAGCAGCTAAGAACCTCAAATAAGCAAAAGGAAGAAAATGATTCAGCAGTAACAAGAGATCTTAGTAACAGATGGCAGAGTAGACAAGCTGGCTTGCATTTGCTTGCACAGTGAGGTCTTTTGTGACAGTCTTCTGGGGGGGGCTGCTTCATGTGAGCAGTAATTTCACTGGCTGGCAAGACAACACTCCAACAGGAGCAGGTCCTTTGTGCAGAGATCTTTGCAGCACACACAGCTGCTTGCAAGTGATTTTTGCACTTCCAGCATGTATTTTGAGCTGAAAAACATGTTTTTGTTGATTTTTTTTGGTGTGTTTGTGTTGGGAAAGACTAATGTAGTTGCTCCTGCAGTTGTGATGTATGGTATTTAATTGCTAAAATAATTTTCTCAGAGCATACTGAAAACTAAGCTGTATCAAAACAGAATACTTCTTATGCAGGTACTTAATTTAAAGAATGGCTTCATATCCTCCATCAGACAAGCCATTTATAGTACCACAGAAGCCAGTAACTTCTATCGTTTCTATCTTATCTTTTACAGTTTAAAGAAACAAAAAAAAGCCAGACCATGATTTTACACAGGCAATGAAATAAGCTTTTGGGTGTTGAACAGTAACTAACACACAAGTTGTGGGAGTAGGAGTACTGCATATGTTTAGTGGCTTTCTTGTTAGGGCGTGGCTGCCAACTCACCTTATTTCCCAATTATAAGATGTGTCTAGATTTGTAGGCAGGAGTAGAGTACTTCTGTAGCTCCTGAACTCCTGTCTCTTCAGGTTAGCTGTCAGTAGTACCTCTGATCTCTCTCCCATTCAAAGATCCCTGCTCTATTTGAGGAACTGTCAGCCCTGCTGTCATACCACTGCTGCCATCTCACTGCCCTTCTTCTCTATGCAGACACCACTACCCTTAATCCTCTCACCACAGAGGATTTAAAACTGGAAATCTCAGCCTCTACCAAATTGGTTAAATTGAAAGATGAATTTACAAATGTTATACCAAACCCAGGATAATAACCCTTCCATCTGCTCTTGCAGACAGACATGCTGTAGGTGCACCTATAGGTTTAATAGTTCCAGCTTATAACCAGACATTCCTATTCTCTTCTAACCTGGAATGCTAAGGGTTGTTTCTGTCACTTTCTGGGTTATCCATCCAGTGTTACAGCCTTGTCAAAAGGCTGAGAAGAAGCTCTCATGCCACACTGTCTGGCTAAGCTAGCTTCCTCTTGGTCTATGTTACTGTAAGTTGTTCATGTCAAATAAATACGCTGTTTTTATTCTCTATAGCTCCAAATGGGAGAGGTCTCTTTCTCCTGCCTTTTCTAATGATCATTTTTGGCCATGTGGTCTGTGCTAGCAGGTTATTAAGGACAAGTATCAACTTGTCCTTAATACATCTGAATTACAGTTCCTGTTTAAAATACATGGCTTTCTTCAATACAAAACAGCAGGTTTTCTAACTTTCACCATTTTCCTGCTTTCTGAACATTCTTCAGATTGTCTGAAGGACTTATAGTTCAGTGATCTGTGAGTGTTTAAAACAACAATTTGTAATGTTTGTCTTCTTTTAAAAGTACCATCTCCTTGGAGGCAAAGAAATAGGAAAAACAGATCATAAGATGATACTGTAAAGATCTTAAAGCTTTCTTTTAGCAACCTGATGTACAGTTTTGGAAAGAGTTGTCCTCTGAAATACTCTGATTATAAAATCCTAACATCAAGGCTAAGTTGCCTTAGTCAACAAACCCCTGGATGCTCTTGTTTTGGAGTAGGAACAAATTCAATGTGTGTGTGGAGGAAGGATAGATGCCTCTTTTAGAGGACAGGGAAATCAAAGTTTAGAATTCAGGGCTAAAATGGAACGAGTGTAACCTTCACCACACCGCACGCAGACTTGACTACCCAGCCCTGCACGTACCCCCAGACTGAGTGGGATTTTGATGACAATTCAGGCTACTGAAAGGCACAATAGTAGCAGTGAACAAACTTCCAGCTTTCTAACTTCCCCTGAAGCGAGCTGTGCTAGTGAGAGGATCGTGGGGTGGTACATAGGACTTGAAGGCAGAGTTTTGTACAAAACTCCTGTATAAACACAAGAGTCAGTTTACACATACAAAACAGTCTTCCAGCAAGTCTTTTCATAAGAGTGAAATAGTTTAATGGGGTGACGTTCTCTTTCCAGGCACTCACTCATGTATGCAGACCAAACACGGAATGTTTGACTATCAAAAGCAGACTGTGCTGGTAAATTATGAGTCTGTGAAAACAGGGAGCTTCAGTGCATGTTGATTTGCAGCCTTAACTACAGCAGTTGCAGTGGCTGTAGTAATTAAAAAATACAACCCAACAAAAATTACTGCATTTTCCAGGAGTGACGTAGACATAAAGCTGATAAATAATCCTCTAGGAATCTATTGCCTGTCATGCTTTACTGCTATTTTGAAAGAGAATTATTCAATAAAATTAAAAGAAAAAAGCAGGGTTATTCATTTGCAAGGCAGTTTACTGATATAGCTTGCAATACTAAAAGTCAATTCAAAAATCCCTGTGTTCAAAGCTATTTGAATTACAACAACATTTACATGACTATCTCTGACCTAGACTCCTAGTACAGCTAATGTATTTAGGTGACTTCTTCTATCAAAAAGCTTTCAACAAATCAACAAAGACTTCCAGAAACAATCAACATCTTTATGCCAAGTAGAGACATTTTTTCCACGAGACATAAATTGCTCATGTTTAATGTGTGAAACCAAAATTGCAGAACAAAATAATATTCTAATAGACATTAACTTTTTAAACAAAAATCTATATTTGAACAGCCACCAGAGGCTGCTAGAGACTGAACTTTGCACCCCTTGCCCTCCCCTCATTACACGTTAGCTGGTCACCTTTGTAGTGCTACTTGTCTTCAAGAGCCAGAAGGTCTGTGGTGCCTGTATTTCCCATGTGTCAACTAGGATCATAATTAATGGAACAGACTTTTCTGCAATAACCCTTAAGCAGCCTTTCCCAGTATAAATATGAAATGTGGATTAAATTCTGCTTTGAACTGTGCTAGATAAAACTTAGCAATTCGGAACTAGTATAAATGAAACAGCCTTGACATCCTTTATTATTTTTGAATCACATGTAAAAACACACAGGATATTTTACCAAGGAGACAAAATTTTTATCCCAAAGGTTCAAAAAGATACAGGAATACTGACTGCAGGCTAAAGGACTCATTTATTGGAAGTGCCAGAAAATCATATTTCACATATTATTAAACAATCTCCAGTCCTGTGCTGTAGCTCTGAAATCCTCTGACATTTGAGCCTTTAGAGCTGCTAATGCCATTTGGACTTGGAGGAAGATCAAGAGCTGTGGCTATACCAAAATGGACTTATTTTCCTTCCCCTCTCTATAGTATTCCACACTCCCTAAAGCCCATATCAAACGGATGGAACAATCCTCTTCTCTCAGGTTAAAACTAAGCCACCCACACATCTTTTAAGATGGTCTGAGACCTGGGTCTGTACAGACAGCAGGACAGCCAAGACTACCGCAACCCCACTGAACTTCTCTTAGCTGGTGGAAAGAATTTAGTGAGGCATTAGGACTATGAAGAAAACTCATTTGGGAAATGTTTGAAAAGGGTAGATTATCTCTGGCTTTTTTTGTCAGGATTAGGAAAGGGCAAAGAAAGGAGAGCTCCGAGCTTGGGATTTTCATAACAGAAAATATATTTCTAGGTGTAGATGTGTATTCATGGTGCAGTAAGAGGGGAGCTTCTGGTTTGTAAGAATGATTGCTCGAAGCTATATCCTATGGACTTTTGAAAATATAATATAGCTGCTATAGCTATATGCTGTTATATATGCTGTTATATAGCTGCTAGATCTTAAGTTTCAGGCAGCTGTCTATATTTTGCCTTCCTTTAGATGCACATAGTTGTAAGCAATGACGATATATATGGTATTTTAGAGATTTCTTCTTGATCATACTTTAGAGCTTTCTTCAAATCTCCAGTTTTTACGTGTGTGTTACAATAAAATAATAAAACTAACAGCAACTGATTCATTTAAAGTGGCATAGCCCAGGTTAAGTTATTAGCATAGCTTTAAAGTACTTTAATGTTGCTGCAAGTGTTATTGTTCTTTTTTTTTCCAAACAGTTTCTATCCAGATCAGTGCAGAATTACTTAATTTAATTTTACCATTCTACCATTAATCAATGGTAGAACTTTCTGATAGCCTAAACAATAAATGGCAAAAACAGCAATAAAACACTGCCTGGCAGAATAGGACAGAGGTTATACTTATGAACCACCGATGACTGTGCATCAGCATAAAACGTTCTATTCTCCTATTTCACTTCCTAAAAGCTTAAAAAAAGTTTAATCCAGTAGCTTGGCTTCTGAAGTCAGAATGCAACATGTGCTGTCTTTTTGCAAAATCATAAAATCATAGGAGTTGGAAGAGACCTCCAGAGACCAATGAATCCAGCCCCCTGCTAAAGCAGGATTCCGACAGTAGGTCTCACAGAAAGGCATGCAGATGAGTCTTGAATCTCTGCAGAGAAGGAGACTCCACAACCTCTCTGGACAGCCTGTTCCAGTGCTTATCACCCTTGCAATAAAGAAGTTATTTTGCACGTTCGTATGGAATTTCCAGCGTTCTGGTTTTTATTTCTCTGCATATCTCTGAAAACGCTCTGGCCACATCTTCTTGACATTTTCCCTTAAAATATTTCCTTACATTGATAAGATCCCCTCTGAACCTCCTCTTCTTCAGGCTCTCTCAGCCCCAGGTCCTGTTGCCTTTCCTCATAAGATAGATGCTCCCGGATATTAATCACCTTTGTGGCCCTCCACCAGACTCTCTCTTGAAGTTTGCTGTCTTTCTGGAACTGAGGAATCTAGAGCTGGACCACTCCAGATGTGGTCTCATCAGGACAAAGTAGAGGGGGAAGATGACCTCCCTCCATTTGCTGGCTATGCTCTTAATGCATTTCAGGATACCACTAGCCTTCTTGGTCCTCCTCTGGATTGCTCCTCTCCAGTAGATCAGCCCCTAACCTGAACTGATAGATGTGGTTTTTCCTCCCCAGGTGTGGAGTCCTACACTTTCTCTTAAGAATGGAAAGACCCCCAAGAAACTTGATTTAAGAAACTGAATAAGTATAAGTAAGGAAAAAAGAGAAGACACATTGAAAGTGCTCATAAATTTTTACTAGAAAAAAACTTGTTAGAAGTGGAATGTTGCAGAATAACTGCAATGCCCACGCTGAAGTGCAGGTACCCCCTGGCTGAGACCCACAGCCTTGCACCTGACTGTCCATCCCAGGGGAGAGCAGATCTCCAGGCTGGTATGCGAGGTAGGTGTATCTCCAAGACAGGTTAAGGGGAGACTTGGCTGCTAGTGGGCTTAACATGCCTGTGTGAATTTATAGGGTTTATAATGCATCCTCCTGCCGAAGCAGGATCAGCTGTGGGCCTGTCACACCTGACAGGGCATGTCCCAACAGCTCTTTGAAAGAGGTTTCTACAACTTTCTCCAGCAATTGGTTCTAACTTTGCCCTTTGACACCTTTGTTAACTCTGCTTACAAATATCCTCCCTTGCGTGAACTCATTACTTCTCCTTTCCTCTCTGAACACAGAGAGGTAATTATTATCTTCTCCCCTAAAGCAGCCTTTTGTATATTTAAAGACGTCTCTCCCTAGCAGTGTTTTCCTTTTTAGTATAAAAAGGTTTTCAGTCTTTGTTGGAGGTCCCCTTCCTCAAAATTCTGGCTATTCTCTCCCCTAATTTTCTGACAGAAGGGCAATGCTGAAAACCAGAGCTATGACCTTATCAGCATGATATGTAGCAGGAGACTCATTTCTCCTGATGAACAAGCTCGGCTTTTGCCACCAAATCCCAGTCAGCTACTGCAGCAACATGAGGTTGCAGATTAGAGGGAACAGGAATCAAAGATAACCAAATTATACTGTTTTGCAATTCTCCCATGACTATTTATGTAGCTATTTTCTCCTAAACATTAAGCCCTAAATTCGTCCCTGAATGGTAATTTTTCTTATAAAACTGTCAAGAACATTTTGAGTTCTAAATCTTGCATTCAGAAGAGTGTCTGGTTCCCTTTTAGTCTCAGTAGTCCCTTTTGGTGTTGTCTGCAAATTTAATTTGAATACTCTGTCCAGTCATCTAGAACACTAAAGAAAATATTAAATATTACCTGTCTCCGCAGAGACTGCTCAGGGTACCCTTTCATTTTGGCAGTGGCTCATGAATAACTGCTGTTTGATTACAGCTTTCCAGCTATCTTTGCTCTCACCCTCTTGTGGTTCCTCTCGTTTGATGATGTGCATGTCATTCAAAACAGCACTAGAGGCCAAGATATGGCATCTTTTGCTTCTCTTCTGTCACAGTGTTTCCACGTCATGTAAGGCAGTTGTTAGGTTTGGCAAAAGCAAGATTTGTCAGACTTTTCCTTCCTTTCTTTTTTTTTCCCCTAGAAATGTAGGCACTGCATTTTCTTTCTTTAAGTGCCTGGCATTAACCCATCTTCTGCAAATTCAACAAGATAATTACTGATGACTTGTGAGATTCCCACCAGCCAGTGCTGGAAGCAGACCAAGGATGAAGTTCATCACACTAAACAGATATTAAAGACCTCTTTTATCTATCTTCTAATCCATTTTCACCTGACTGAGGCTAAAGTTTTGACTCTTTTGTCCAGGTGTATCTAGTACTCATATCAGAGTCAGTTCAAGAATGAAATTTGCTGTGTTTATTTTTCCAGCCCATATTAGCTCTGAATGTACTTACAAAATAAAAAATTCACATCATTTTATAATGACAAAACAAAACATGGCTGTTGCAATGTCACCTCAAGAGATAGAAAAATATGTTGTGGTAGACAGTCGTTTGTCTTACTTTATGCATCTGCTCAATAAACAGAGGTCAGACTTATACCATTAAAAGAGAAGGGAAGCATCTCCCTGTTCTCTCAGCAAGACACACACTCTTACCATGCTGTTAAGATGCTTTGTTGTCAGCCTTGGTAATGTTGCCTTTTTAATGAGTATTGTTAGAATACTGACTGTCCCTTTTTATCATTAATCATTCAAAATCTGATTTTAAACTTTCTCCCTGTTCCAGCTGCAGCTATTTTTTCATTGCAAATAGCAAATATATTTCTGCGTGGGGTTTATCTCCCTGATAAATTTTTATTGCTAACAATAGCTATTGAAGAACTGCTCAGGAAAGAAAAAAAAAGAAGGCAGGAAAAGTGTAAAAAAAAAAAAAAAAAAAAAACAAACAAACAACCCCAAAACCAAGTTTACTGTAGTGGAAATCCATAAGTCATGGCTTAAACCAGTGATGGAGCACCTGGTGTGAAGGCAGGATCAACTCATTGCATACCCCTGAGTGACAGGAAGGGGTGGAGCCAGGATCCGGCCCTTCCCAAACCTCATTTAAGGGTTGGCAGCAGAGGGGATCTTGCTGGAGATCTGTGTGTACCTGAAGCCTTCTAAGGGTAAGCAGATTTTTTTTTTTTCTTTGTTTCTGTGTTCATGGCTGCTGTATTTGAGCATATCCTCACTTGCTGCAGTCTTGTACCTTGCTACTCTGCTATCATTGCTGTGTTTTCCAACCTGTTACTACGTTACAGTTACCTTTGTACAAAGAAAGCATATGTTTAGGTGAAGGCCATACGTGAGAAAATATCAGCCTGAAAGGAATGCAAGACAGTTGTAATAGACAACTTTAGCTCTTGCAACAGCGTTTATTTAACTACGCTGTAGCACTTCAAATTGCCTTGCAGGGCTAAGGCCCCAGCAAGCTAAAAACAAGTTTAATCAGTCTCTTTGTTCCAAAAAGCTTTCCTTAAACTGTTGTTTAAAATCTTCAGAGAAGAATGATAGAGGAAGGCAATCATATAGGAAAAGTGACCTTGAGGTTACACTGTTACTGTACTGTTTGTTCTTCTTTCCATCTATGCCTCGGGGATAGCACAGGTCTAGAACACCACAAGCTTATAACCTTCTGAAAAATCTTTTCAGAATATTATTTTCCTTCTACATGAAGTGTGTGTGGTGCTTATGGAAGCAGTAAGCCCATAAGCACTGACAGATCCAGGAAAATGTAGTGTCTGTGCAATAGCTCTTGCTGTGTCTGGGAGGGAGGCGCTCCCCTTAGATGGAAAAGAATTAGAGCCACCATTGAATGTAGCCGCAGACTATTCTTAAAGCTACTACTGTTTTCTTAACAACAACACTTAAAATCCCAACACATCAGAAGTCTTTGCTCTGAGGCAATAATTAGCAGTCTCCATCAGGTTAGTTCCCATTATGTGACGCTCTGCATGTGTTCATAGAATCATAGAATGGATTTGGTTGGAAGGAACCCAAGTGTCATCAAGTTCCAATCCCCCTGCCCCAGACAGGGACACTAGCCTCTAGATCTGGGACTAGATGAAGTTGCCCAGGGTCCCATCCAACCTCGTCTTGAACATCTCTGGGGAGGGAGCATTGCCCTCTGGGTGGAGTAAGATGTATTCAGCACGCATAAAGCCATGTTTGCTGCATATTTATATGGTGTGTATGTGGTGTGTTAATTCTCAAATTGAATGAATGAGAAAGCTAAACTACAGAGCAGAGCACACTGAAGTGATATCATCTGCTTGAGAATGCAAAGCAGGTGGATATCACAACCAGAAACACAGCTGCATCTGCAGGTTACAGCTGAGTGCAGCAGACTTTACTATGTCCTGTTTTTGTTTTTTTTTTTTGCCTTTGGGATATGGCTGATGTTAGAAGAGGAATGTAGCAAACCTAAGCTCCCATATTTTCATTTGATAAAAAGGGTATGTAAAGACAGGAATATTCGGAGGACTGGTGCAGACCTACCTTTCACCCATACTTCCTATCTGAAGGTAATATGGATGTATACAAACTGGGGGCTTGAAAGCCCTCCCGGGTCCAGCATTTTCCCCTTTCTAGTATTCTCCTTTTCTGTACAAAGCTTGCTCCACTTGGTATTGGAAGATCTCCTGATGCTTTTGCTGTGTTTGAATTTGCTCTCCAGAATATGTCTGGTGCAGAAGGGAAGGAGTTTTCTTAGTTCTGATTTTGCTTTAGATGTATCCACAAATTCATAGCTATTAAGACATTGCAGGAACCTGCTCACTACCAGCTCTACCATTCCCAGAATGGTATTCAGGCACAAATGCATGAGCTGTGTGTTCCCAAAATCTTAATAGGCAAAGAATGGTTTGATGCTGGGTTTGGCTAACTTTCTATTCTTATTCTTCCTGCCACCATAAATCATCTTTGTAGGCAAAAAAAAAAAGAAAAAATAAAGTATCTGCAGAGTTATTGCCAACAGGAAATATGGCCTAGAAGTTTGTCAGCTGCCAGAGTAATGACCCTGTTTTCTATGAAAACAAGCTTGTTACTGTCTATTTGGTACAAGAATAGTATGTGTGTTCAAGGAAAAAAAAAAAAAAGAAGCTGAGAAAGTATACAGGCCCAATGCTGAAGAAAAGCCCATTTGCACATAATACACTGGAGGCATTCAAGAACAGTTCATTTTTATGTGGCGACAGGTTCTGCAGTGCTGCTAAGGACAATGTAAGTTGTTGGTCTCCTAGGCTTGAGCTGACATAGAGCAGTATTTCTCATTAGTAAATAACTTCATTGTGCATCGTAGTAAAAACATCATAAAGCCATCAGTAAGCACAGTCTAGACAGTGGCATTCTGTAAGTCTCCTAAGCAAGGTGAGAAGCTTAAAAATAGGCCTTCACTTTGCACCTCCTCTATATTCACTTCCCTTCATCATGTGGTCATTGCCATCTGCTCAAAGCAGCCTTCAGAAAGTCCACAGCTGTTGCCTTTTCTGGTCTCTGTAGAGAGCTAATAGACTATACTTATAAAAACAGAACTAAGACATCTCTGCTACTCGAAGTTCAAGAACTGTAGTAAATATATGGCTGCAGAGGGCTGGGGGAAATAGCTCAGAATAAGGTATGTTCTAAACACTTAAATGCTTTTTGTGCAGTTTTATGTCCCATGGAAACCTCTGTTTGCAGCTACGTTTTAAAGTTACTTAAGCTATTTTGGAACCCTCTCTAGATTGATGAATCAGTTGTGTGTAATAGCCATGGTGTGTGAATTACTGATTTTTTTTTTTTAAATGCCACTCAAATTTAGTTACGTTTTCCAGTTAAATCTTGTTTCTTAAATAATGTACCTCTATGTATCACTTTGATACTTGAATTACATAATAAAGGAAATTATTTATTCTACTGAAGCATCACTATACTTCAACTCACAGTTGTTATATGAGCACTATAAAGAAAATCATATGCCTGAGAAATGCCCCCAACCCATCCCATGCACAGACGCAGAGCCAGGGTAGTACCTTTTGAAATCAGAGTATGTTACCTGTGAATATCACACTTCTTTGCTGTTTGTTGGTAGTGTTAAAATGTTTTAGCTTTCTACTGAATTTTGTTGCTGAACCATCTTGCCCTGTATTGCTCCCTTAAATCATGGGAGAAAGAAGCAGCACAGCGTTCTCCTCCAGAACAAAGCTGATGTGGCTACAGGCCTCCAGATTTTAAGACAGGTATGAAACTATAACATGTGCCTGTAATTGGCCTCTGTAGAACTCTTCTGTAATAGGTACAGTTCTTTACTGTTTGCTAAAGAATCAAGGGAGTATTACTAGAAGTAAAATTGCTGTGAAAGAATTTATTGATTCTTATGAAAATAACAGGCGATAAGAAAGGTGGGGAGCTATGAAATAATGGGAGGAGGGGGGAGTAGGGGAGAGGAAATATTTTCAGCTTGGTTGCGTGGTATTTTCCTAGGCTGTGATGCTATCTGGAGGGAGAGAGGACTGAGTTAATCCGATTCATATCTAATAGTCCTTTCTTCTTGTGTGTGTTTTGGGCTTGGCTTAGGGCAGTGATTTGAACCATATCACCAAAAATATTATGGTAACATCTGTCTTCTGAGACTTTACAGGTTGTACATCTGTAGCAAAATAAAGGGTCTTCTCTTGATCCAAAGTATCTAGAGATATATACTGCTTTTACAGTTCAAAGCAATGGTTTGGGATTTCTTATTTAGCATCATACTTGAGTTATTTTCCAAGCTCATTTAATTTAAATATGTGAAGGTAGAACCCAGCTATTTAGCTTTGTGATAAATACAGAATTAATTTTCCAGGAAAAAGTTGTTGGTGGATGAATTGATTTCTTTGAAAATGAGTAAAATATTTATCCTCTTAAGAAAAATCACTATGTAATCTCAGATATCTTGTTCATTTAAATTATATTAGCAATTAAAAGGAGATGGAGATGATCTCAAATCTTTAGAGGTAAGGCCTATGCATTTGTGTCTTTGGCTGTGTGTGGTTTCTGTCCTTGCTCAGTGAATATGAAAGGGGTTATTCATTTAAAAAGGTAAATAACTCTTTGTTATATGGATTTGCAATTACACTAATATCTTATAATGGCTACTGTAGGAAATTGGTCTGAATGTATTCCTGGGTGAACTGTGGGGCTTTTACTATCTGGGTTTTGAGCCAGTGCGTAGTCATATCCCTGCTAAGGATGTCAAAGGGAGAAAATAGCCTTAAGATCAGGTATTTCTACCCAGAGGGAAGGGATGCAAGTCAATGCCACACCTGGGTGGGGATGAGAGGGGGGCTTCCAACTGGAAGGCAAGGACAGGGAAAGGAGGGCTGATTCCCCACTCTGCAGTGGGTGACCAAGATCCTATCAAAACTACCACTGAAACTGCCTGGATGATTCATTCACTTCAAGTGTTTCAGAAACAAAGGCCATATGGAAACAGTATTTTTTAAGACAATGCAGAATTGTTGGAGTGAGAACTAGGCTGGGGATGTGCTCCATGATCTCAGGAATTATTTGTTCCCAAAAAGGCTCTCTTGAGCCCTCTAATTTGCTCAAGAGAATAAGTTTCAGAGGGATTAATAGCAAAAATCAGCATTTTTGGTAGTGCATTTGAAGGACTTCATTTTTCTTAATGTGCCAGTTCTTCTTGCTGAATAAAATTTATGGGGATTTGGGAGGCCGAAGCATTATAACTGAGTTCACTGACACATTATGAAAAGTCTTCATTAATGGAGAATATAATGGGATCTTTACTGTTAGGTTTTTCAATGGAGCAGTGCGTTGTTTTTGCAACAGATTGGATGAAGAGAGTTGAAAAACTTATTTTTCACAGAAGCGGACCAGAATTGTGATTGGAAAGAACTGCCTACAGTACAATGGAAAATATAAATGAAAAGCTTTTGTGTAGAGAAAGGAGGAAAAAATAAGTGCTGCGTCCTGTTGCTAGTCTGTTTGTCTCTGCAATCTATTTATTTACATTCATGCAATTCTGCAGTCTATTCTAGAAGTGTATGTCAGAATTCATTAGCAAGTTCTCTATCCTCATTTACTTTGATTGGTTTTAGCTAGAAATGCTATATCCTTTGAATAGATCAAACTTCCTTAAAATCAACACTTTCCACCATGCCAAGGTAACTAGGGCAGTAGGTATGTAAGTTGTATTTAAATGTATATTCCAAAAATATTTAGAGAGCGATAAGCCAATTATGTAGCAGCTCCCTCCTCAGAAATGGTTATTTCAGTATGTGTATGATCAAGGTGGCTTTTCTGATGCTTATGTACTAAGAAAGATATCTGCATTCACACACAAGTTTGTGTGTATGTAAGTTTTTAGAGTATAACCAATTGGACTTCATACTGACTGAGAGGGGCTTTTTCTAAAGACATTTGCATGTTAACAAAATGATTATTTGGAAGGGAAAAAGAAAACCAAGATTTGTCTTTCAGTCCCTCAGTTCTTGATAAAATTCACTCGTTTTTTTATTACCTTTGTAATCTATACGAAGTAACTTATTTCTTTCCATAACTTTGGATTTTTAAAATGTACTTTATTGATGCCCTTATTGGCTGGTATGTTCTGCAGCAAACCTTTGTCAGTTGTTTAGGCTGGTTGTTAAGAAAAGATTCTTCATGAGTGGGTGGTTGGGCATGGAACAGGTTCCCTGGAGCAGCTCCAACTGACCTTGCTGAGTTCAAGAAGCGTTTAGGCTATACTCTCAGACACATGGTTTGAATTCTGGGTGATCCTGTGTGAAACTAGGAGTTGCAAAGTGTGCATAAGGATTATAGACTCCAACTCAACGTTCTGTGATTCTAAGTATCCCGTGGCTGCTCAGTAGCAACATCTGCTGACCTTGCAGACTCAAGTTCTGATTTAGTTTTCTGATAAGGCCTGTGCTTTCTAAAGCCTGAGTGCATAAGACTGTAAGTGTAAATCATGTTACAATATTTCATTTGGAATCACTTTTAGAATGATGTTGGCACATCAATTCCATAATTTCTACATTATGCTTAAGGAAAATATAATAAATTTAGTAAAGCCTGTCTCAAGGTGCCATTATAAGCATCAGAAGAAAGGTAATCAATTTCTTAATCTGAGCTCAAAGTTATCAGTGAGGGAAGATGCATATCAAGGAAAGATTCTGAATGAATTTATGATAAATATAAAGAACACAATGCAGCCGAAGGCTGATGTGGAGAGTTATGGTATAGTTGATTACATTGCCACTTCAAGTATTTGTGTGTTATAATAAGCAGAGTGGAACATCAGTGTTAATCATTAATGATGTTGCTATTTCACTTAGAGGAATTGGGAGTTGGAATGTTTGCTCTGTTGCAGAACAATTTCTTGTATTTGAGTATGTGATTAAATAATATCCATTTTCTGATAGAAAATATTCATAATTTTAATGTTCTACTACAATCTCATTGTATTTGTTAGAGATGTGTCAGCATTTATCAAGCTATGTATAAAGATGACTTTGCTTGCGAAAAGCTTTATTTACTGTTTGTTTAAAAAAACCAAACCTGTATGCCAGTGGTATATTCAAATATCCTGTGTAGATCAGAATATATGGACAACTGAGGGAGTTGGGTACTTGTCACCAGGAGCAGAACATTAACTTTTAGGAAGACAAATGCTGTGCTGCTTTCTCAAATCGCTATTGTGTCTCTATAGCCTCTTGCTACAGGCTAATTTCCATGTCTTCCAGCTGAGCTGCTCTGTTTCAGAGCTGTGATGGCAAAAATTAAAAATAAGCTTCCTCTTCCATTTTGATTATTTAAACAAATGAGTAAAACAAAGAGCATTCTTTCTCCTTCTAAGTGCAAGCTTGCTTTTAATTGACCTCAATGAGACTTAGAAATTCTGAAGATTCAGAGCCTCTGCTTCTAATCCTGTTTGAATAAGAAATTCTCATTTCCTAGAATGGTATAGGAGAAAGCCCTTAATTGCTTATGAAAATATTATAGAAATAGCTTGAAACACTGTATAAAGCAGTTCTCTGCTTGTATAGCCATGTGGTCTGGGACTATTGCTTTAAAATATAGCAGTGTTTTGTTTTTATAGTGGAAGATACAGAAGCAGTTGTGTGTATTGCTCATATAAATGGAAAATTGTTCTGAGCTGTATTATCTTTGTCCTGCTGATTCTCTGGGTTAGTTACCTCTGCATTCAGGCTTGAAATCTTAAGGACTATTCAAAATTAGAATATGGTGGTACTTGTATTCTCCATTCTTTAATTGCTGATTTGATCTTTAAATAAATACTTTCTGAATCTTATTGGTGTAGCACAATAAAACAAATTCTAATATTTCTAGATCAAAAATCTAGTGTTGTCAATGTAAAAATACTATGAATACATAGAATACCATACAGTGAATAAACCTCTTGCATGATCTCATTAAATTTAGGAATATGTTACTGCATGATTGTGGAGGGCCTTTAGTATGCATTACTGTTGTCACCAAAAGTAATGCATAACCACAAAGACTGTGAATACTCAGTAATTAAGGCTAGTACACTTTCAAGTCTTTTTCATACTAGACAGAAGAACACCTGATTGAATATGCATTTTTCTTTAAATCAACAGTGCAATTTCAAAGCAAATTCCCTAGCTGTCTGTGCCTCCTGCATGCTGCTTTGCTTTGCAGGGCTGTTCTGTGATTCTGAACTAGAATGTCCTCAGAAGAAATAAAACAAATCTTGCTCCAGATGTGCATCCCAGTGTACTTCACTCCTCTTGCAGGTATAATAACCAGTTTGTGGTACTTCAGATTTGTGTCATGTGCATGTAGAGTTGATGTTCAGTCCTGATGTCCAGACTAAATTTAAAGTATGAATAATGAAGATGTAGGAACACCAGCAACAACAGCTGTAGTCTGCTGGTCCA
This sequence comes from Phasianus colchicus, assembly GCF_987193195.1. Taxonomy (NCBI): domain Eukaryota; kingdom Metazoa; phylum Chordata; class Aves; order Galliformes; family Phasianidae; genus Phasianus; species Phasianus colchicus. The sequence goes on from NC_143436.1 coordinate 115,361,494, forward strand.
CTGATAAAATCATAAAATTTCTCAAATTCCAAGAGAACCACAAGAATCATAGAGTCCAACTCCTGGCGTCACATGGGACAACCCAAAAATCAAACCATATTTTTAAGAGTATTCAAATCCTTCTTGCAACCACCCATTCAGGTAGGAGCTTTTTGCTAATGTCTGGTTCTCTAATGCTGAAAGGAAACTAAAAGCTTCTGATATGGAAATATCAGATATAGCATAGTACATTACACATGTTCTTTGTCCATTGAAATAGAAGGCTAGAATCAATATCTGTGAAGTGTTCTGAAGGAAGCAACACACTAGTTGCCTGATTCAGTCTGAGTGAGATGTTGCAGGCTCCATGCGAACCTTCTGACCAGTTTTGCATGCACTTGCCAATTCATTTGGACCTCTTCCTATCATGGATATAATTTGCTGAAATACCAATCAAATAAGGTGTTGAGACTAAATTATCAAATGCATTCAGTGCTTCAATCAGTGGAAGTTGATCTCTTCAGCACTTCCAAGTCTGGACCACAGTGCCTGCAATGCCTTAAGGAGGATTAAAATGAGTATCAGTACCAAAGAAAGACCGAATTAGAAGAAAACTCTTAATAATTTATGGAAGTCCCTGGAAACAGTAGAATTAATTAAATTTTTTGCCTCTCTATGGACCTTTCTTGAACTGGAGTTGAAACAGAAATTACTTCAGTGTATTGTGTTCTGATATTCCCTGGTATGTTCTGGTCATCCTCAGTGCATGTAATTGAACAAATCTGAGGGGTATATAGTGTCAAAACTCAGGCAGGGTGAAAATAATATAACCAGTATCCCTTGCTGTAATGGAGAAAAGCATCTGCTCATGATAGTTTCATGCCTCCTGCAAAAGGCTTAAAAGTGTGTAGGATAAATTCTTCGAGCATCACAGTGGATTCATGCATCTTCTCATTGGTTTTCTTGCATTTTTTTTTTTTTAGTACTAAGTCTCTCTTCCATTCTTAATCTCTACTGAACTTTATGACAAAGAAGATATGATAACATACAGTGTCATGGGAAAAATTTTACAGCCAAGGTGTGTTTTTGGTATGTTCTTCATTAACTGATTCCAGTCTCTCTCTAATCTGCCAGATGCAACAGCTGTGCATACTCCTTTCTAACTCAGCACCTGACAGTACTAATGAGGTGCTTGGAAGAGAGGTGCTACTTCACTCCCTGTAGCCAAGACCACAGCCAACTAACTGGGAGATGGAGAACTGTGAGTCTGAAGGAAGAGGGAAGGATGGAGATGTCAATAATCAAAGATAGTTTGTTGGTAAAATATATATATATATGAACTTCTTTAATTTCATTGTAGGTTATGAATGTCCACAATGAATATGTATAGTCACTTTTAGCTATATGTTGAATCATGTGGAAAAGATGCTTAAAGTACTCTTTCTGAGGATAAAAAGTCATATATCACCTTAAGTCATATATGAGAACATCTCAGATTAGGGCAACATTACTTTTCAGTTTCATCAGGTTATATAACTCAACTTTCAGAACTCAAAACACAACTGGTGGCTGCTGAACTTTAAGTAATGATAGATACTCTAAGACTAATTTTTTTGTTGCCTCTTGAGTGTTTATAGATCAGCACATCACTGCCTAAAATCATGATAGCCACTGAAAGAACTGTTATGAGCACTTCATGACAAAATTCCACAAAGAGCTTAACTGTTAGAAGAACTGTGCTTAGAGAAGCAAAGCTTTTCAATACTTCAAATACTGATCATAACACGTAACCACATAACCGATATAACAAATCACGTATGATAAGCCTCAACAGTTATTCAGCTTCAAAAAGCAAAACATTGGAGATATCTCAGAGATGTTAAGAGTGATTTTGTGAGATGCCTTACCTGACTGTCCTCTGCCTCTGAATATCTCTGCACTGCCAGCTTAACAATGTGTCCATACTTTTGGCTGATGGCCAAAAGACATAAAAGCTTTGACTTGATCCAGAGACGTTTTACCTTTTACTGAATTTGGTCTACTGAGAGGATTTTGCCTAAATAAAGCAGAGAACTGTACCAATGCTTGTGTAACTGCTCTAAAGTCTTACTTGCTGCTGAGCTATAGGTAACCAGGTTTCCTACTGGTTGTGAGTTTTCCTCTTCATTTATCCAATGGAGCTTAACTTAGGCTACAGTTGGTCAAGAGTCTTTTCTTACCATTCTGATCAATTCTGTTAACTTAATCCCTTTGGATTTTAGTCCTATGTTTCTGGATATGATTTTCATTTTATCAAATGTTTCCCTGACTGCAGTTCTGTATCCCTTTTGCTTTATAAACAGTTTTTCAAAGGAGAAAAAAAAAAGATGAATGCATGATACAGAGCTTCAAAATTGAGACAACCTTTTTTCATTGAGGTCTTCATACCTCAAATTCATGATCACTTTTATGTGCCTTTCTACTACTATCATGAGTAGTAAAGGTCCAAAGTTAGTCCTAAACAATTATCTGCATCAATCTGCCTGCTAATGAAGCCTACAATTATTGTATCTGTAAAATCAGTACCTGATATTATGAAATAATGCATTAAATGTGGAACAGCTCAAACTTAATAACAAAATACATTAAAAATGTATTTATTTATATCTGGTATCAAGTCTTGTTTTAATTTAGCAATCTCAACTTGTAGCACTGAAGCTCATGACCACATCTTGCATTTCCACTTACAGTATCTCAAATATATTAGTAATTGTGTAGGTAAAACATGTAACATCTTTAAAATAAATAAATAAAATAAAATCTAATGGATGATGTACTGTAATGAAACATTATTAGTAAATCAATTGGTTACTGCATGGATTTCTACTTCCAGTCCTTGAGCTAAGGACTCCATCTTCCTGCATTGCTTGGGTGGTGGGGTTCAGCTGGAGATCTTAGACTTTATATGAGCATGAATGTTACATACATCTTCCAATGTGTATATAATTCTAAGGAAGAGAAAAAATCTGTGAGTGTGAGGAAGGAATACATTAGATAACTCAGTGATGTTAGATAAAGGAGTGGTGCAGTCTTTGTGTATGTAGTCTGTGCTGCTTTTCTACCTGGAAAATAATATAGTAAAATTGAAGTGTATCTGTGGATGAAAAAAAAAGTCAGTGAAAACAGTCAGAGTTTAGGATTACTTTTAAGAAGAGGGGAAAAAATAATAAAATGATAAATGACATGGTAAAAGAAAGTAGGAGCTTCATTTCTTCTGCTCTCACAATGTGCAAAATATTGAAAATCTGTTAGATGAGAAGCAGGATATTCCACCATGATTAAAGTGTAGACATTTCCATACAATATGCAACTGGAGTGGAGAACCATTACCACAGGAAATTAAGGCCAAAGCCTCTGTTGAAGCTATCAGAACAGGTACGTAGCCATCAAGAGAATGATGATAACATTTTAGAAAAGGATATTAATACTATTCTAGCAAAACACTAGACATCAGTGGTATCTAATAAGATTTCCACGCTATTCCTGTTGCAAATTTATCATACTTGCTTATGCAAGTCTGATCCCTCCAGAATCTGAAGTTCCATGTTGTGTTGCGTGCCAGAAAGTATTCTGTAATAGGTTATTTGGGAATTACTGCTCATGTAAATGCCTCTCATTGTTGCTAATTTGTAGTACAACCAGTTACATTTCATGGAGTTTGTAATTCAAACCAGCATTCTACTGAGAGTGTTCTGCTGCTCTTCAACCTGAATGCTGTGAAGATGAGGCTGTTCTGCAGTAGGGGGACTCTTCTGTTCAGATTACAGATCGACTGATGTTCTTTAAGACATACACTCCAGACTGTGTATAAATGAACTTGAGGATTTTTCTGAATATCCAAAGATATCCATTGTATTTTTCTCACTTGGTCCTTGTTGTGGTTTCTAAACTTGTCAGAAGGATGATAGCCTGCTTTCTGTATACTCTGCACTGAAAATCATGAGGTAGAGCATGCACAGGTTTTGCTGCTGACGCTGTTCTGTTTTTAGAAGTTGTGAAATGTTCACTGTTAAAGGGAAATAAGAATGCACCTCTTGCTATCTGAGTGCCATAGTCTTGACTGTGTCCAGGAAATCACTTTCATTTTTCTCGCAGGCTTGTTTCTGATTTTAATTTTGTTCAATTTTTATATTTTATGTAAAGATGAAGTATTACACGAGGGACATGTGCAAATCACTTGTGGAGGAAATCTATATTTTGAATCCCATTTTATTCTGCTATTTGTGAGCTGCTGTTTTACTGCTGTCCGATGCTTTTTTTTTTTTATGTTGCCTGTAGTTTACCTACACTTTCTAAATAAAATTTCTCTGGAACACTTAGTAGAAAGGAATAATCTAGGATTTGAATTTGTTGCATCCAGTGTTTAAAAAAAAAAAAAAAACAAACAACATCATATCCTTGGTGAGTCAGTGGGCCTGCTAATGAAGAGCTGTTTCTAGCTAATAGTGAAGATTTCCTGGGATACAAAAGAAATACAAACACTGTAATTAAAAATGATTGTAATAACATGTATTTGCTTTCTGCAATCTTCCTGTAAGTAAAATTGTGTTGTCTTCCTCCCCTTTGAAGTATTTCTTTCTAATAGTGCATAAACCAAAATGTTTGCTGCAAAAAAAAAAAAAGCATAATTGCCAAGCTATACAGTTTATCAGTGAGCAGAGCTGATGTACTGTGCAGTGCTGTCACAACTATTTGTGGTAGCTGGAGATTTCCATAAGTTCTATTGTAATAGAAACATTAGTCTTCTCCTTCCTGAGGATGGATTGCCAAGAAAAACAACTTAGAGCTGTGTAGTTTTCCATCTGTCAGTCAGTTTTGATGCAAGAAAAAACCCCACAGAGTGGCATCAGATGTGTGGAGTGGTGATATATCGGCAATAATATGGTAATAACAACATATTAAATTTTTATTTGCAAAATTCTTCTGCCTGTGCAAGGCCAGGAAAAACTACCTAGCGGAAGCCTATAGTGTAGATAAGCATGGCTTAAAAATCTGATAGAGTGGAATTATAGGTGAAACTTGATGCCCAGTATCTACTGTGTCATCACTTGTTCTCTGTAAACTCTCTTGCTGTAAGTGGAGTGTAAAATATTTAGAAAATAAGGCCCAGAATACCTTAAACTATATCTATACAGAAACAAGTTAAGATGGCAGAGTGGAGTACTCTGTATCCTGGTATAGAAACTACCTGCACAAACTGGGGAATATTATACTGGAATGAAATCAAAGAGGCTATGCATTGATGGATTATCTGATGTCTACTTTATCATCTTTATTTTTATAGGCTGTGCTTATGTATTTTTTTGTGATATGAAACAAAGCCTTACTGAAACCCAGAAAAATACATGAAAAATGAAAAAATCCTTGGAAAGAGCTAAACCTCATGTTGGAAAAAGCCCAAATACAAGTCATTTGACTCAGTGTTGTCCAGGTGCTCCTTGAACTCTGGCACATGGGGCTCTGCTCACAGCACGCAGCCCGTTCCATGACTACCGCCCTGTGGTGCAGACCCTTTCCCTCGCCCCCATCTGCCCTCCCCTGACACAGCTCCATGCCGTTCCCTCGGGCCCTGTCGCTGTCACACAGAGCAGAGCTCAGCGCTGCCCCTCCGCTCCCTGTGAGGAGCTGCAGCCGCCATCAGGCCTCCCCTCAGCTCCTCTGCTCTGCGCTGAGCACAGCGAGGGGCCTCAGCTGCTTATGCATCTTTTCCTCCAGGTCCTTCCCCATCTTTGTAGCTCACCGTTTTGGATAACTTCTCATAGATTTGTCCTTCTTACACTGTGGTGCCTAACCCCGTTCACAGTTGTCAAGGTAAGGCTGGGCAGAGTAGATCGGGATGCTCCTCCAAATTTAGCGTTGTCTGCAAACTTACAGAATGTGGTATTTGGTGTAACTTCCAAGCTATTTATGAAGATATTTGAATGGGAACTGCTGAATCATGGCCTGAATCTCTGATTGACCACCTGAGGTGAGCACTGAGTCAGCCATGGAAGCACAGGTGAAGGCAATTCAGCTGTGCTACCCTAAGGGGTGGAGCCTGGCTGCACCTCTCCTGGATCCCATTTAAGTGCTGACTGCCACTGAGGAATGATCTCTTTCTGGAGATCAGTTCTTGTGGAGAATATTGCGAGCCTGCAACATTAGTAAGCATTTCCATTTATTATCTTCCTGTTGTAATAATCTTAGCCTAATTTTCCTGAATATTTCTTAATTATAACATCTGTATGCTCAATGATTATACAACATTAAAGAGAACTGTCCCTCAAAAGGAGATGGGCAGAACCCCTCCAGTGACTGGCTGCTGTCTGATGTAACCTCACTTACTCTAACCTTTTGAGCCTGACCTGTTAGCTAATTGTTCTCCTGTTACATTATAGTTTAATCTAGCTAAATGTGGGGCAGTTTCACCAGAAGGATACGGTGAGAAATAGTTATACGTAATATCTTTTGCAGATAACTTTTTGAAAAGAAATATATTGGCAAAGAAGCTGTTTTTCAACCTTTGCTGACAACTAAAGAGCAAGTAAGTAAAGTTAAGCTTTTCCTTTGGGAATGGGAAAAGGTTGGCTTCAGTGTTGCTTAAAAATTTGCATTTAATTGAGATCATACATAGCATCTATGTTCCTGAAGTAAGGAGTTTGTGATGTGGAAAGAAATCTAGTGATCTCATCCTTCTAATAATAAAGTTTAAATACTAAATTATGCATTGTTTCCCTCTGATTATGAATTTTAAAGACCATGCTTCTATGTTGTGTTTGCTTGTTGTGTTGCACTACTTTCTCCTGAGTATTTTGCAAGTATACTATAAAGTCAACTATTGTTATTATTGTGATTAGAATAATCATAATGAAGCTAAATATAATGAAGAATGTAGCAAGTAGCAAAAACGACTGTGTAGATTAAAGTTCCTATAGAGGTAGACACACCTGTGCTATATGAAAATTATTTCCCTTTGGTGGCCAGCTGTCAATACGTACTGCAAATTAAGAAAGCATATCAATCAGAATGAGAATGATTAGGTTGTTACAACATAAGCTGAATACACTGTATTTGTTCTGTACCAATGCTTTGCTGTCTCTGATTTCTCCATTTTCCATCTTATCTCATAAATATACAAGTGATAATGTCTGAAATCTCTTCAGGATCAGAGGATTTGTGTTGCTGCATCCGATATTTATTAATATTATGTGTTATCTCAGTCTTATTTTCCTGTTCTGCTAAAAATAATTGTTTTTCTATAGTATAACATGGGCAGAGCCTAGAAGTTAAAAACAAACAAACAACAACAACAACAACAAAAGGAAAGTTACACTTCTGCAAATGCCTAAGCTGTAGAACTTTAGTTACCTTAAATAGAGCTTATTTATTTCAGATGTAAAATCATTACAAATCTCCAAAGGAGAGAAGTTAGAAAAATGAGAACGGAATATAAGTTACTCTGCAAAAGTCTAAACTTCCCCAAATTTCTATAGGAATGATATTAGTTTAGGCATGATAATCAAGTCCTCATGTCCCCTTGGCATCCTGGCCTTACCGCTCTTTTCGGGATCTTTGCAGAGCAATCTTGAATTCTTTGGACACTGCTACAGAAGCAGAAAGGGTCTGTAGCAGTAATGCCACAGCTGTGCTTTTGTCTAAGGATATCATGGTGGAAACATACAGATTATTAGAAAAGAAACAATACCTCTTATTAGAGAAAATTGTAGACTGAGAAATACAGTATCAGTTCTGTATAAGAGGGCTACTGAACAAAATGTGCATAATATGCATTATTACAGAGTTTCTTAATTTGCTATTCATTTGTGACAATAGCTGCATAATAAACTTTTAATTTCATGTTTAATTATTTGAAAATAAGGCATAATTCAAAATTAAATATTTTCAGGAGGTAAACATAGTCTGTAAGTACTTTTCTATTTAATAAAATGGGAACGGAAAAATGAAAACTTAACTTTTTTTTAAAAGCAGGACATTTGGTAGGTACCTGCCTGCTGTACTTCTCAAAGCAGCCCATTTCTTGCAGTGCAGAGGAAAACGTGAGCTTATCCCAGACAAGATTCTGTTGAACAGTGTCATCTTCTTCCTTGAAGTCATAGCTGCAAAACCAGTCTGTAGAAAGCAAAGAGAAATGAAGTGGGAGGAGATGGGAGGGAAGGACTTGAGCTCTGTGTTTGTCTTAAGTAGTTTCCAGCAAGGAAGTCATTTTTGCATCTTCATTTATTTCTGAAACAGTTACAACTCAGCAGTGACGCCCATCCTCAGGAATGCTAGCATCATCTAATACATAAAACATAATGAGGATTCATTGCCATGTAAGGAAAGATCAGTATCTGACTCTGAAAACACCTGGTGCTGGCCCTACAGAAAAAGATGCATGTGGTGTACATGGCCTTTGCTTCTGACATTGAAAAGGGATAGTGAGGAGTTAGCTGGAAGGGAAAGTTAACTTCTTAGTTCATCCAGTAGAAATAAAGAAACACCCATGATCTTGCTATTCTTCATCCTGACACATCTCACAGGAGCAATTTTCAACCATTTTCAGTACTTGCCGTTGTAACATCTTTTGCATCAGGAGGGCTGGAGGGCACCCAGACCTGGATCTTCACAGCAAGCTGAAGTTCTCCAGGGAGAAGACAATGGGAGAGGCTGTGTGGCTGTTGAAGCAGGGGAAGCAGAATTTAAAGCATCCTACTCTGAGGTCCCAAAGAGCTTGGAAGCTCCAAGGTTTGTTTGAAGTCATGCCATGGTTTGGCATCACGCTCTGCTCAGCGAGAAAGAAAGGTTCAATATACTGTGGAATAACAATTTCTGTGTTTGTGAAGGTAGTGATAAGCATCGTGATTGTGTTTAAATCTCACATAGGTATTATTATTCATAATTATTATTGACAGGACAAGTAGTAACCATGGCAACCAAGGGCAGCTTATTGAAGGCTGTTTTTGCCTGTATTCGTATTCTTTCTCCTCCTATTTTCTTTCTGAAAAACATATATAACCTTTTGCAGTGTAATTGATTCCTATGGATCAATCTCTTCCATGCACCTAATAATGCCTTAGTCACCTAATCAGACAAGGAAAACTTTTCCTGCATTTTCTGTATCTCAATTTGTCTATACTTCTATATAATCTTCTGGAAAAAAAAAAAAGAGAATCTAAAAGTATTTTTGCTTTGACCTGAGAAAGCTTCTGAGGAAGACACAAGAGTGTGTTGGGAAGAGACATGAAAGTTTGCTGGAGTCTGTGTAAGTGATGAGCAGAAATGTTCATCCTCTTAAGCCTGATAAAGAAGTGGAGGGCTAAGTGACAGCTGGACTCCTAGGTTGAGCAGAGAGGATGTTAGAGAGGGGGTCACAGGTTGGATGTCACTTGCTGGAACAGAGTCCATTAGGTAAGACTGTAGATTGCCTGGCTATAGTTGAGATGCTGAAGCGAAAACTCCTTTGGCTTTTTCTCTAATTAAAATTTACCAGTGGAGTTTAAGGCTTAGAGAGAACTCTTCCTTTCTCTGTGGAGCTGCAGGTACTCCAGTTCTTTCTCTCTGTCAACCCCGTCCCTATTAAGGGGCATGGATTAACTGGGTATGCTTGCACTGCTCATGCTTCGGCTGGATTTTGTTGCTTTGCCACATGCGCACTCCAGATCTGCTTCCAAAGTGCTTAAGAACTGTTATAGGTGATGAGTGGAAAATGATTTGTATTTCCTTTTGATGGTTTTTCTCTAGCCAAGTGACTGTATCTAAGGTACTATCTAGGCTGGATATAAAAGTTTGAATCTTTCATGTTATCAGTTGATAGACATACTCTTTGCTCTGTGAAAAAAGCTGAATAGGACTGAAATGTTATTTGAAGGTCAAGACAGCATGGTAAGCAGTTACCATCTTGTAAAACAGCTTAATTTTGACTATTTGCCCTCTCTGCTCTTTAAATGGGATATTTCTGTTATTGTTCACAGATTTAAATGCATAAATGTTGCCTGATGATTGGGAAAGGAAATAGCTTTTGGTAGAGCAGGGGAACAGGGAGGAAAAATAGACTACCAACTGGTATAATGGGAAACTGGAGGACGAGGAGGAAATAGTTAGCAAAGGAAAAAACAGCTACAGAGGTACCTGTGTTACTCAAACTGGACACAATGGAAAAGACTGCTGGGGGAACTGGATCTGAGTTTAGCAACAAAGCTGTGTACAGATTGGAAAATATTCAGCCTGGGTAAACAAGGTGGTAAGGCCACTGACAGATGTGAAGAGTGAGGTGACATTGCAGGATGGGGGAAGATCATATTTGCTGCAACATTTCATCACAATTGACAGAAGATATCAAAGGGTCAGGAGTCCATAGGAAAAGTTATATAGGCAAAGGACTGTGACATAGCTTCAGCAGAAATGTCAGACAAAAGGACAATTCTAAGAAATGCTGCAGAATAAGTAATTTATAAGCAGTTGGAACTGGAAAGCTATGGAAAATAAGGAGCTGAAAGACTGTAAGATTAGCTAAGACCTTTGTTATTATTAATGGAGGAGAATCATAGAGTCACAGCATTTCCTAAGTTGGAAGGGATCCACAAAAATCACGGAGTATGACTCCTGGCTCCACACAGGACCACTCAAAAGTCAAACCCTGTGTCTGAGAGCACTGTCCAAACACTTCTTGAATACTGGCAGCTTGGAGTCATGCCCACACTGACTGGTGGAGAACTTTTCCATAACTCCTACCTAAGCCTCCACTGGTGCAGCTCCGTGCTGTTCCCTCAGATCCTAAGAAGGAAGGAAAAATTACAAATTAAGACTCACATTTTGTGCATGTGCACTGATGTTATTTTATTCCATGGTGTATGAATGGCATAGTGTGTGAACAAGTAGCTTTCTGTAATTAATAGAGTAAACAATAAATAGAACATTCAGCTGCTCATCCATTTTTTTCTTCTTTATCTCATTCTGTTTTACATAGGTTAAACAGTATACTTGTAAATTAAGCTACACAGGGTGAGGAATATGACAACCTATGCTCTTCAGACATTACAGTGATTGCCATGTATTTAGTTGATGGATATTGTTCTTTAGAGAGTGAATCTTCAGCACGGACAATACCATCTCACTTGGCTCCAGTGTCAGAAAATATAGTATATGGCTCTCTGGTATATTCATGTAGGTAGAGCCAGAGTACCTATGGAGCAGACAACTTAGGGCAGAAAACATAGTAGGTTTTTATTGCTGATGTGCGCTTCAGCTATTATGTTATGACAGTAGGTATATATTTTGCTGGGAATAAAACATGTAAATAAATGAAAAGTAACTACTAGGAAAGATAGAAAAGTTTACTGCTGTGTTGATGGTGGGAAGAGTAAGAAATAATAGTTTAAAGTAAAAGAAATGAGTGCTTGGTTAAATATCAGGGAAAGATTTCTGAAGCTAGGCAGAGCAGCTAAATCACACTAGAAAAAGTGACACAGAAAAGCTCCTCAGTTTTTTAGACTGTGTTGAACAAGTATTTTGTCAAGGATAGCTAATCCTGTCTTCAAATAGAGACAGATGACTTCCAGATATGTTTCACTCTGTGGATGTCAAGTCTTTATGTGAATACTAAATAGGAAAATGCTCTCAAATATCCCTAAGGTACCAGCAAACTGGAGACAGAGGAAGGGACAAGGATAGAAGGGTGACCAGGCTCACCTTACTCTTCTTTGTTTACTGTCACTGTGATTGTACAACATTGGGCATGATGGACTGATCAGGAGACCCAGAAGAGCATTTTTAGTTTATCTATTCTATTATTATGTTGAGGAACAAAACTAACGCTTGGCTTCCGGTAGAGATATGGGTAAAAATGCTCTTTCATGTCATATTCTTTGAACGCTTGACTTAGCATCCTCTACATTCTTTTCTAGCTTGTACTTTAATAATTAAATTTCTTAAACTTACCTATCATAAGAAGTCCTCAGTTCTGCTCCAAAACCATTATGGTGCTGATCTTGCCAGTTTTAACTATTGATTAAATATACAAATCTGATAGTACACTAAATAATTAAAATGCATCATGTGGATTTGTCATCATCACTGCAGAGATGTGCTCTTAGTCCATGGGTTTCATACCTGCTCACTGAACACAGGAAGAGAAAAGCTTGGAACCCATTTTGCAGTTGTGAGGTAAAGTCACTGGGTGTTTACATATCTTGTGCTTCTTGCAGGACCTGTTCTTCTACCTGTTTGCTGCTTTTTGTCTTGCTCATTGCTATCATATTTCACCTCTCTCTGGCTCATATTATCTTTATCCCCTCTTTTTAATTGTATCTTTGCTACTTTCTCATCTCAGATTTCCACTACAGTTTTGCTATTCCCTTTTTTTAAAAAATGTATATGCTTATACACTTTGCATTACCACTTTATGTGGGAAATGTGTGCAAAGTATGCATTCCTCTTCTTTGCCTGTGCATGTGCAAAATGTGTTTTTGTAGCCCCTACTAGAGCTGCCTATAAGATTAGTCAGTACTTAACAGCAACTGCATAGGTGGTAGTTTGCAAGCAGCTGAAAACACTCTGTAATGGGACACTACATTGGCAGTTCTATCTATCAAAACACTTATCTAAGCTGTTTTTTTGATTCAGTACTTGAGAAAGTACACTATCAGAAGTCCAGTATCTTCAAACCTGCAAAACAAACAAAGGTTTAATTAGTCAAATCCAGGTACAGTTTTACTGTGAGAAAAAGGGATGGATCAAAAGGTTGAAGACATATTGGCAACAATGGCGTAAGATTTACTTGTGTGTACATGGGTTGTAGCTGTGCTAGTCCTGCATTTTCTTCTGGGGTAACTTATATTTGCCTTGGGTTTGGACAAATATTTTTGCATGTTGCTTTCTTGTAATATTGTAGAGAAAACATGTCACCTGTTCCAGATCATGCAGCGGGGCTCTAGTCTAGAAAGGGGATGGAGGCAAACCTAAAAGGAGGCACTTGAGTGACAGAAGTCTGAATCTGTAGCCAAAGATAGGTGATGCATTAAGAGCTCCTTGCTGGGATGAACCAGCACCTCATTTTGCAAAATTAGAGAGAGAGGCTTAGTGTCTAGTAGGCCTCAAACACTGATCTTGTGCAGTGTTTCAAAAAGTGACTGCAAGGGGTATGCTCCACTATCTTGTTAAAGGTTTGATTCTAGGAAGAATCTGCTTTCTCTTCCATCTTTTTGCAATCTGTCATAGCATAACAGAAACACTTGAAGGAAATCCCTGGAGGAATGAAGTCTACTCTTATTTCTTAAAGGTCTGTGCATTCAAACAGAAGCTGGAAAACAACACTAGTAATTTTAGGCTGTCTTTCTCAGTATGTCAAATGTTTACAGTCAGATTTTTTGCATCCTTTTATGTTGTGAAGAAATAAAGTTGAACCAGATAGTGAAGGGCAGATTAAGCTCTCCTGATGACTGTCATCTGGCCTCTAACTTTGCCACTTGGTACAAGAGCAAGCAGATATATGCTGCAACTGTTAAAACAGCTTTCAGCAGAAATAAAGCATGTGAAGACAATTTCTCCTTGCTGTTTATAAATAAATGATATTTTCAAAATTTATTATTTCATAATTTTCATTTTTTTAGCCTACTGCCCTTGCTCTATGAAGCTGTGTGCCACAAAGTTTGCTAAAATACCAGCTCTTGTTATTGAAGATCTAGGCTGTGACAAAAATAAATATATAAATCTTTCCTGTCTTTTAAAATATTTAACAGAACTAAAAATAATGAGCTAGTCTTCCACCTTCAAAAGGTCTGTACAGTTTTCCAAAGGTTCTGAAGGAAATGATGTTGAACAACTTTCTAGTTACCAAATTCTGCACTGTCTGGATTTCTTCCATGACTTCTCTGCAGACACAGAGCAATATTAACAGTAAAGAAGTAATGGTGTAAAAAATTGTGCTCTCTGATTCAGATGTGGTTTGTCCCTGGTTGCAGTCACATAGACCAACCTTTTCCATTGATTGTTTGTTTGACTCATTGGACTTGCTAAGCTAGCATTGATTAGAGAGACTGAACTCGATTTTTTCCTTATATATCATTGGCAGTGTTATTTAAACATTTCAAGGAGCTCATTTAGACAAAACTGGAGAGATGCAACATCAGTATACTCCAATAGCAAGAAAACAAAAGTATTGGACAGCTGTGGTTCACATATGAAAATGCTTTACTGCTGGCTGGTGAAAGAAGGAGCAATAGTTAATGCTTGAATTTCAAGCTTAGTTGCAGACTGGTTGAAATTTCTCTCCTCCTGCATATATTGAAATCCTTCTGGCAGTAGGAGAATAAATGAAAATTCGTAATCATGCTGAAACTGCAAAATGTTTCCATTGTGTGAAGGAAAGATATTGCCAGATGAATGACGACTCATGAACTGCAAGCAGTACAGAGAAACTTGAAATTCTATTTCTAAGTATTTGTGTATATGCATAAGTCTCACAAATGTATCCACCTGTTGATTAGTGAAAATAGAGCTTAAAACATTTTCATGTAATTCATTTTCTAAGCACAGGGGCAGAGGAACAGAGCAGATCATTTACACAGGAAACACCATCAGGTATCCTGTCCTATAAAGAAAATGATGTATTTAGATTGTAAGTGCATTTTTTTTCTTCTGCCATATATCTGACTTATTCAAAGTAATTTATGCTGTCTTGTAACTTATTACCAATCTCAGCAAGGAGTTTATGGAGTCTGAATAATCCTATGGCATGAATCTGGAGAGCACTGTTAAAGAGCAATTCGCTCTCTGACTACATTTGAAATGCACTTCATTTTCAAATCTGAAAATCACGTTTTGCTTTTACTTGGAGTGTTCAATGGAAATTCAAATAGGACCATTAATTGCAAACAAGTTAATTTATGCTCATTAGTGAATTCATAATAAAATAAAGAATTCATTCAATTTTTTAAAATTGAGGATCATCTTAAATGTTTCATTATTTCTTTCATTTTGTTTCACAATTACCAAGTGTGATTAAAACTTGGTAAAGTTTTAATTTTGTTAAAACAATTTCAGGCACCTGGGTGACTAGACTGCCTCCTACCTTAAGCACAGCCTTCAGGATTTAGATAAGATTTTAGCCTAAGAAAACACTAGCTCTTCTTTTTTAGCATATTTCACATGACAAGACTCGCAAAAGATTTGTATTATACAGTTTAATGATATCTGGTGGGAATGCTTTACAATTGACAAGTTTTCTCTAAGGATTTTCATCTGGGTTTAGTCTTTTTTTTTTTTCTGACATGTTGCTTACTTCATTGCATGCAGGATGTCAGTATATTCTATCAGCAAAATAAAGAACAAACCACCTGTGACCTAAGTTCCATCAACTTAGAATTCTTGTGATGTCTGAAAAAGCTAAGGAATCAACAGTAATCGAGTATACTAAAGACCTTCCCAGTTGCAGGAACAGATGTCTAATGTCTTGCTTCTGAAGTTTGAGCCTACTAAATCAGTTTTAGTTAAACCCCAAGGCTCAGGTTACCATAGCATTTGTAAACAGAAGAGACACACACAATTCTCACCATCAGTAGATAGCCTTACTTATAAATTATCAGGATGGACAGGTAATTCTGAAAATGGCTTCCATTTATGTGCGTTTAGATGGACTTCTCTTTCAGATGCGTCAGCATGCGCACGATGATCACATTGTTTAAGAATGTCAGTCCCATCTGTTATATCCTTCACAGCAAGATGTCATGCTGTCAACATGCCATTTGCTTATGGGGCAAATTAAGTATTTTTACTTTCCTTAAAGACAAACAGAACCCCGAAGTATGCAAAGTTTCTGCACTAAGTGATCATCTGAGACAGCTGCCTGAATGGTGAAAGTTAATAACCATGGTAAGCAATCTATCTGTCAGCTTGTGGAAAAGCAAATTAAAAGAAAACAGAATTTAACAACAACTATAACTTGTTTTTCCAGAGATGTGATATTCTAAACTGATAGATAAGTTTGCTGCTTTTGTTCCTTTGTCAGCACTGCATGTCTTTCAGTATCTCAAGCCCGTAGCACATGGGCAGGATGTTCTGTCCATTGTAGCAAATCTGACTGCAATTTCTATCTTCCTTTTCTTTTCTCTCTTTTTTTTTTTTTCCTTCCAAATTCCTCTCTAAAAAGCAATTAGCAACCTACATTCCTTCTCTATTCTTGCCATTGAGAGCAGCATCTTGCTGAAAATATTTGGCAATTTTTATCCATTGTAAGTAAACAGAAAATCTATTGAGAAAATTGTGTAAACCTGCAGGAAACCTTAATAGCCTGTCCTTATAAAGTCATTTTTAAATGCTTTATTCTAGCTGCCATTTTACTTTTATGTCTGATTTGCAGGCTGAGAAATTTTGGCCCATAGGCCACAAGATTTAGGGTAAACTACACGTTTTTTGTCATACAGTTTTGAGGGAAAAAAGAAAGACTTTCTTTATAAAAATGTCACTCTATTTTAATTCAGCTTGTTAGATGAAAAAGATAAGTGCACCTTGAAAATTAGCAAATTTTTGACCTTCTCTCTAAGAAGCTTTTTAGCTGGATCTTTGTAGCCTACTTCTTACTGGTCTTCATAGCCTCTGAGTTTCATAAGGGAATGCTGCTACTAACATCTTGTGTATTTGAAAAATATTTAGGATCCCCTGACCTTTGACGTTCTTGATGATGTTGTATGTTGTACTAGCAATGCAGTGGAGGTGAAAACCACTGGAAATCTGTTAAATAATTGACACATGCTTTGATTCTTAAATTTCTTCTACACCACCATAGCAATTGTTGCCATTTTCCATACTCTTCAGCCAGGTAGATGTAGAAAAGGTACCCTTCTTTCAGGACTGATGCAAGCACTAATGATGTTAGCAATGGCACTTCACAGGATGGCTTTGAAGCGAAGGCTACCTTGTGTTCATGAGTTGCCTACATCGCCCTTGAAGTAAAGTGAGTGTTATTTACATAGAATGGGTCCAAAGTCCTTACCAAAATGCATTTCCCTTCTGAATCACTGCTACTCATTCTGCAGACAAGACAAAACTGTGTGATTGGGATCACTAGCTTAACAGAAGCCAGTTCAGGTCTGCAGATTTACTCTATGTACATATGTATCCCTTCTCTTTTCAAAATACGGGAGCAAAAAAAATTGTACTTAAAGTGGATCATCTTTCAAGCTGATTTTGCACAGAATCAATTTCAGGAGCATAATTGAAAGATTTTTCACTTCCCAGTTGAACCAGATTTGGCAGAACTGTTCTCATGCTCCCACTAGCTGCTGTCAGTGCTCAGTATCTGTCTGCATGCAGTTTTTAGTCTTTCTTATTTTATAACCATTAGGGTGTACATTCGGTATGTGTGTTCCCGTGCTTTAGTTACAAGAGAACAGTTGAAATGAAAGAAGGTAAGAAATATCCGCTTAGGAAAGAAAATGACACAGTGATTTAGTCTAAGCTGTGTCCTTTGCCCAAGGAGCTTCTCATTATCTCTGTCTCTTTAGCTTTTAGTTTGAGACGGAGCTTTAATTATTTACTGGTTGCTATAGTGGTGTTAAATGAACCTTTGAGATTATCACATGATGCCTAGAGCAGTCACCTCACAAATGCTAAAGTATGTCTGTAGCAGGTTAGATTTCCTAAAGAGCAAGAAGGCCCATATTCCTATTTTCAGAAAGCAGAGAAGAACCAGTTAAAAAAAAAAAAATAATTCAAACCTTGCTCCCTGTCTTTGAATGAATCCAGGAAACTTACAGAAAGTGATGTATTTCTCTTAGAACTGCCCCCAGTTTTTCTTTACCTGCTCCCTACCACTCCACATTATTTCAGTGTGTAAATATGGGTTTACAAGCTTTCAGATGCTGATGCTGTTATTATACAAGTTCAATATGTACAAAAAAAACCACAACAATGCAGAAATGTTACATTGCAATATGCAGCAGTCTAATTTATTTCATGAAATATCTATCAAATGAGCAAATATATTCTGATATTTTGATGCCACGGTTATGAGTATGGTAGGCTTACAGTAATTCAGCATGACTGATGGAGTTGAAGATCATTATGTGAGAAGTGCAAGTTGATGGATATAAGTTAGTGAATCCTATTGTAAGATGTTTTGAGTGTCCAGATGGGAATTTTGTGAAATGATAGAAAGATTGTTGAAGAGAGAAAGAGAAGAAACACACAGAGGCACAAGAAAAAATAAATGAGGAAAAAATGTATTTAAACTGAAATAATGCGTGGTGGAAAGCCAAGACTAAGTTTTCACCAAATAAGCTTGTGGTATCTACTAAGCAGAAACGATTGGAATTTAGGATTGTTGTCCTCCTTCAAAAAATATCAACTATTTTGTCTTTTCCGTGTTTATTCACAAATATGTTAGTAAAATCCCTACTTAGACCTCTCTGTTTTAGTAATAACTTTTGTGTTAGGAACTTGTCTGGGAAAAAAAAAGTCCAAAGTCTGGACTTGCTTTACATCTGTTCCAGCAAATGATGGTTTTGTTGGGAATAGGGATGAAGAGAGAAGGAGACCACTGAAGAGGCAACAGATCTATACAGGTGAGACTGCAGATGAAACTACTTATTCAAAGATATAGTATGGCAGTCAGTCATTGAATCAACAAGGGGAGGTGTCACTTTACTGAATGCAGTGAAGCATTTGTGCAGAGTTACGCTTTTAATATTGCATTCTGGGTGCTTTAAGTTCCAGTCATGTCTGCGGAAGATCTGAAAAATAAAGTACAAGCTTTGTGATTGAAGATGATTGTAGAATAACCTGGAGAGAAGGTAATTGTCATCAAGGATGTCAGGGTGACAAGCACAATTCAGAGGGAAATGTTCAGAGAAGCAGCCAAGGCAGTTCTGTGTCAGGATACAACACTTGTGCACTGGGGACCTGTCCCAGATCCACTGAAGCTATTAATGCAAGGCTGGAAAGATGGGGGTAGGGCAACCTTGTTCTCCTGCCCTCAGAAAAGTGAATTCATGTCCTGAAAGATTTTCCCTTGATGAAAATTTTCCTGAACATTGTGAAAAAGAACTTATCTGTAAGATTGCCAGAACCTTGTCCAGACACTATGGTGCTGATTTTATTTATGACTAACTTAATAGGTCTTATTCCCTTCTGAAACAGAAGATGAAACTCTGTACAAGTGCCAGCCAAAGGAAACACTGGCTAGGTACAGTCTAATACTAGAGAGGCAGTACCTGTACATTTCCTATCCTCTGTTTGTATAAACTTCTTATCATGAAAAATAGATTATTTTGCTAGTTTGAGCACTCAGAAACCTAAGTTAAAATCCATGTTGAGTGAATGCCTAAGTAAAGCAGAGAATTCTGGAATAAAAAATATCCTTAACTCACTCTGGTGAGATGTAGCTAGCTTGAGCTGCTACAGTGTGGGGCAAGACTTGCATTCCTCCAGCATCCACAGAGCTTGCTTGTTGCAGTACCTTGCGCAGCACAGGATGAATGAACCCTTAGTGCAATCCTACAGGTCTACAGATAAGTAAGTTGGCAAATTTCTGGAATGGATGTGACACCTCTTAAGAATTTTTTAAATCAGGTTTCCAAAGCAAAAACTTTTTAAAGGCATTAGTTTAAAGTGAGCTCAGGCAAGTGGAACTAAAGGTGAAAAATAGTACGGAAAGAAGTCTGAAATCTTTCAGCTTCTGAAATCTCAAAGTTTCTTGTGAGTGTAATGTCATGAACAATTCCTGCTTTAGGAGGGAACTAAATCCCTGCTAACAGATTACAAAAACAACTGTTACTTTTTCCTCATAAATATTAATGTTTTCCACATTATATAAGTATGAATTTGTTAATAAGTGGACCTCCACACAAAACAAGCATCCATTTTTCAGCGTTTCTACATTGCATCCTTTATATATGGCCATTGGAAAAGAATTGGATCAATTCCAGATTTCTAGAATATAAATTCCTTGTATATTCAAATATTTTAAATCCTTTAAGAACCACATAACTATCAAACTCTAATACATCACATTTGTGGTCAATCCTTAGAATCAAATAAATTATCTGACCATTATTCCTTTGCCCACAAGATGACCTTTTATTTCTAAAGTTCAGAATATTCTGAATAACCCAGGTAAATGATCTGTAGGTGTGAAGGAATGTATCTGTTTGCTGAAATATTTGCAATGTATTCTGGTTAATTAAAGACATTCTAGGAACTATAGGTAATATTAAAATATTATGTATCTTATTTTAGCCTGCAATAGCAGTGACACAGTCCTAAGACACCATCAGTAAGCCAGCAAGAGTGCAGATAATTTGGAAGAAAAATTTTTTGATCAAAAATCTCAGGTTGATACTGAATGCACTTCCCTCCACATGAACTTCAGTAAATTTTACAGAAAAAAGTCTATTTTTTTTCTTGAATTATGTCGCTTGCTGTGAAATTATTATGAATTTTATTACAGTCTTGTAATTAAAAGAGTTCATCTAGATTGGCAAGTTGGTTTTCTAAGAGGTCTCAAAAGGAGTCATTTGCAGCATTAGTAGAGTAACTTCTCGAGAGAACAAATCTGTAAGCAATCTAATCTTTATTATCAAGTACAAGGTGGCACTGCATCAGCTGGTATTTTTGTGATACAGGTGAGTAGAAGGAAGGATTAAACTTTGAATGGCATATAAAAATCTATTTTTTCAGCATTAAGAAACCCACAGATGCAGTTATTCTCAGTGGTGTATGTACAAGGACTTATTCTTCAGCCTCCTGTGGATCCATTTTCCACAGGTAAAATGAGGCATTGCAGGTGAAAAAATGCTACTGCTCTTATTTGCACACTGCTTCAGCAGTGCAAGCACTTTAGTGTCAGGCTCTCTGGCCTCTTGAATGCTGCAGTGGAGATAACATCTTCATGTAATGTTAGTGGCAGTGTTTTCATACTGCAAATGCCAAAGTGAAGTTGTTAGTGCTGTCATATACGGATAATGCATCCACATACCCCAGCAGAGTAGAGAAGTGGCCCTAAGGCAACTTTGGTCCACCAGGACTTAGACCCTCTTCATCTTCAACACTGTTTGGCCAGATCAAATTGTTATGTTAGGGTAAAAAGAGAAGGTAAAAAAGCTTATAAAAGCTTATAAAAGCAGACAGAGAAATGAAACCTCTTCCACAGTTGCATTGTAGTCACTTTTCAGGCTCTCAGGCATGTGGCCATGCTGTTCAGACGGCATTTTATCTAAACCCGAGCAGGGTGAATGGGAGCCCACATACGCAGAATCAGGGCCTAAGTTCTCTTTGTATGTTGACCTGTATTAGGCACGTGCATACTTCACAGTATCCCAAGGACTTTCAGTGTTCCACTGAGCAGAAAACTACCTGAGCCAGGGTCCATGAAACAGTGATGGAGCACCTGGTGCAAAGGCGGGGCCAACCCAGGGGAGCTCAGGTGCATGCAGTGCACCTGAGTGATGGGAAGGGTGCAGCCAGGATCCACCCCTTCCCAGACCTCACTTAAGGGTTGGCAGTGGAGGCAAGAGTATCTTGGAGGTCTCTGTGTACCTGAGGCCTTCTAAAGGCTGTTCCATTTGAGCAGATCCTCCCTTGGTGCAGCCTGGGACCTTGCTGCTCTGTCGTCATTGCTGTGCTTTCTATTGTGTTACAATATTACTAGAATAAAGAAAAGTCTTCTGTTTATTTGGATGGCTTTCAAGAAGATGAACAAGTTAATGGAGGGATTTCAGTCTGTCTTAAATAATTTGAATTATGGATTAACTTCCAGTATAAGCATCTGCTATTGGTTCCTTTATTTTTATCTGAATTTATAAGTATCCATAGTCTATAGAGCTGGATATTATTCCATATGAATATATGAAAAACAACAAATGCTACAATAATCTGTTACTTTTATGATGTATAGAAAAAACTATAAATGATGAGTCTCTTTTCCTAAAATGATTTTTTTTCTTTACTTTTAATAGTATTGGAATTTTCAAGGTCATGAAATTAATAAACCATGTTTCTCTTAGAAAAGCTAGAAGTTCTAACAGGGTAATTTCCTGGAAACATCCATTGCTAAAGCCTCAGAGCTGTGATTGACTGCTTGTGCTATTCTGTGCAGGATCTTAAAAAGGTTATACAAAAACTATGCTTCCCTTTGTCACGGTGTGCATTGAGGCAGGGCAGATGTATTGGTGTGTAAGTTCTGCCACAGGTGGGAACAGCAGCTTATCAAGAGGATTGAGAAGAGGAAAGCTACAGCTTCATGCTCTCTGTTCAACAACAGAGCTTAGTGGAGCTACAAGGAGTTATAAATGTACGGTTTCAAGGCTAGTGGAAAGGATTTCTCATCACTCCTTCATTAGTGTATTGGGGAGGCTGTCTCCTTCTATTTTTCCTAGCTGCGTTGTTTCTTTAAATTATACTCTGTGTGGAATCAGAAGCTACTTTTTACTATTTGAGAGTATGTTATGAAAGCATCTGTCTTCAGATATCTATTGACTTTAGAGTATCGTATCTAACAGAGAATTCCCTGATGTAAACTGCTAGAGAGGCAGCAATCAGGCCAAACAAATTTCTTGCACTTCAGCTTTCACAGAAGCCATTTCTTCAGGTTTTTTTTTGTTTTTTTTTTGTTTTTTTTTTTTTTTTTAACAATACTGCAAAAGAAATTCAGTAATTTGACTTGGAATGATTTTTCCAGGACTAAAGGAAACTGTTTATATATAGACTGTGGTGTAAGATGAAGGTATTTCTTAAGTGGAAAAAATAACTCTTCATAGCTTTTGGAAAAAGTTGACAATTTATATTAATCTCTTTCCTTTTTCTTATCCTTATTATAGGTACTGTGGGATCAAGAGATTTCTATAAGTAGTCTCTTTTGAAAATGGTCATAACAGAAACGGGTTCTAATTGCAAATATTGTGGAAAAAGAACATAAGATTTAACAATTAACAAGTGCTATTTCCTCTGAAAGTTTCTTTTGCAGGCTGTGGCTGTGTACTCTTCCCTGTGCTGGGTACTGCAAAAGTAGGGTTTTATTCAGCTAGGGCACTGGACTATGAGACGGTAAATCTTAGGTCTATTCCCATCTCTGTCTCAGAGCCTTGCTTTGCTACCTAAGGCAAGTCATAGCCTCTCTGTATCCCAACGCTAAACTGAAAAATGGGAGTGATAACTTCTGTAATTTTCTGCAACAGTGTTGAGGTTAAATTATTTGAGAATGTATGGTACGTTTCATATTCTTGTAGAGATGGGTGGGTGAAGAGAGTACCGGAGTGGACAACATTTTTCACAAATAAAAATGTGATGGAAAAGAGCAATTTCACTCCAGTGAGTGAATGAGATAAAGATATTAGAAATGGTTGCATTCACTGAGGATAAATATGCACACGTTAGACATCAGTGGGCCTATGTTAAGTGCTTCTGACTTAAAAACAGTAGAAACGTGTAATATTGTTGAAGACAGCACTGGAGGAGCAAGATGTTGCACTGATTCTCTTAGAATAGCTAATAAAAAATTCATGTGTAAAATTCATGTGTAAAAAGTTACAAAGTAAATAATTCATATATAAAAGCTGCAAAGATGATGTGAAAGGAAAATGGGAACAAGATGAGACTTATCCTAGAGCAGCTTAGGTTGGCTGGAACCTTAAAGATCTTCTAGTTCCAACCCTTCTGCCATATATCTACAGTGATGAGCTTAGAGGACTAAATCAACACAGTTGAGATACCTGAGGAACAGGCAGAAGACTGCTATGCTGACCATTTAACTATACAGTGAAGTATTTTAATTTGGCTGTACTCAGCCTGCCTGGAATCTTACTTTGCACCATGCAGACAGGGGAAGAAGAGACTTGTTTGCTAATTAGTGTTATGATTTGAGATGCACAGCTGTAATGAAGCATGAAATGGCAGTCAGAAGTAATATTCCTGCAACCCTTGTATGTCAGCCTGATGGGATGGCTGCACTTTGTCAATATCAGCAGGTAAAAAGTCTCAGAAGCAAACCACTAGATCAAGTGAGAAAGGGTTATTTAATAGAGGGCAATTAAAGAGAGTGATGGTCTTAATTACACATGCAAGTGCAGAAACTAGTAAGGCTTTTAGTACTGTGGTGACAAGACTTCTTAGTCTGCATTAGATTCTGACTGTTAAGTATGCTGCACAGGAAACACATTAATTCAGAGCATCAAAAAGCATGTGAAAATCCCCACCACAAAATAGCAAAGGTGAGAACCTCACCAATCTGATCTGCTTAGTGAATTGCATTTTGGGAAGTATTGTTGAGTTCTCCAGAGGATATGATACCTCTGTTTCTTAAACACATTGAAGTGCCAAACTGCACATGAGTGGTTTGCAGCTTCAAGAACAACGTTTGAAGTTGGTTGGAAGTAGTAGCGGTATCTTTTCCATGACATTCTATTTTAGACATGTATTTTGAGAGACTTTTTGAAGTGAGATTAGATAGGAAAAGTTGTGGTATTCAAAGAGCATAAAAAGTCATAGAGAACAAATAGGTCTTGCGCTGTCTGTAACACATGGGCATAGAGTGCTTCTAATTCTCTTTCTACTTCCCTTAGCTGCATCACTACTTTGTAGCAGTCAAGGCTTGATGCACATCAGCTTTACTGCACTCTGTTGCATTCCTGTTTCCACGCCGAGGAAACATGAGCAGTGTGCTCCACTGGAGAGCACAGTCTGACACTGGCTGGTTTTGATGGCAAGATCTCTGGGGACATGTGCCTTCACTAATCAGTAGGTAGGTGTAGTTAAAACCTTTATGGCTAACAGTGAGAGCTGCTTTCAGAAGTAGCACAGCAAAAGAGCACAGAGGGAAGCATGGACTCAGGTTATTGCTACTGGTTATCTGGAGGTGTATCTTTATTGTTGTATTTTTTTTTGTTACTTCATAGAAGAATACTTTGAAATCAGTCTTACTATTCTAGCATACACAGCTTTGAAGGAAAAAATTCTCTGAATTATTTACTATTCTTCTATGCAATTATAAATAGAAATTTTGCATAGACTCCCTTTATAAGAGGTGCCAGATCCTGAAATTCATAGACCTGAGCCTTGAAAGAAGTCATGCTATGCAGTGATTATTTCTGACTCAGAATCTATGTGCTCATTTGTCCTTATTCTAATATACCCCCCACATTTCCAGTTGTCTTCCTGAATTGTAAGTGGCTTTACCAAGTCTGCTCTCTGACATGCTGGGTATTTCTTCCTGACTTCCATTTGATTCAGTTGTGCCTGATATTCTCACTATTAATCTTGTCTGTACAGAGACCCACCTGCAGCTGAAAGCCATGACAGAGCAGTTCATTCCACTTCATTAAAAGCCGTTTTTGTTTGTTTTTTTCCTCTATCCCTTCAGTAATTGACAATTTTACAGTCTCCTCTAAGATGATGTTTCATTAGTAACATATTATCATATAAGAGGATTTGTTAAACTTCCTGTTATTGCACATGATATATGACATATTTGACTTTTTTATGTGATATGAATCTATAAATAAATATTACTATATTCTTATTATGTGTAGCTGTGGAAAAACTGTAGGATGGCATCAGTCTACTCTCAACTCATACCTAAACTACACTTTTAACTAAAATAGGTTTTGTAGTTCTGCATTAGAGTTTGGTAATTACCACAGGAAATCATAGCAGTAGTTTGTTGTGTGTTCTTCTCCTGACTCCTACTGACTGAACTTGTTTGGCCACCTCTGTTCAAGGCAGATGCATCCAACTTGTAGGCTCTACACGTGGCCTGTACAGCTAGTAATGCAGTCCCACAAGATAATAAACATCTAACATCATTATGTGATCTTCAGTAATATTTCTTTATGAGTTGCTGGCACATATCTCGAGTGTGGATTGGGTGGGTGACAATGGAACACTGTGGACGGGAGTGCATAGTGCAGTGCTAACTCCATGTTTCACTCCTACCACACAGACTCAGACCAAAACCCACCTGTATTACACATTACATGTGGTTGGTAAGTAGAACGCAGTCATTACTGATAATGATATTTCAAACTACCTACACATGTATCTGTACCTATTGAAGATGCAGTTTTTTGTTCGTAAGTAGGCATGTAAATTTTCTTATTTAATAATTAATCTTAGGCTTGTGTTACTTTGT
The DNA here is from genome assembly GCF_987193195.1 of Phasianus colchicus. Taxonomy (NCBI): domain Eukaryota; kingdom Metazoa; phylum Chordata; class Aves; order Galliformes; family Phasianidae; genus Phasianus; species Phasianus colchicus. The sequence continues at coordinate 115,387,604 of NC_143436.1, forward strand.
AAAATAATGTAATAAGCTAACACGTTTACTGCAGAAGAAATGGAGTGTAGAGAGTTGCAATCAGATATTCAATTCAAAAATTTGATCCTGTCTCTTTACTGATTTTAATCAGCCCTATCTTATATCTCCTGCTTCACAATGAAGCATTCATGCTTCAAAATCACTTATTTATGTCATTGCTTTTTGGCAGTACGTATGCTTATGAACAACTGTTTTTTAAGGATGAAACACAAGAAGAATATAATTAAATTAAAAGTCTTTGACAAATTCCTTGAAAAGTCACTAAGAATTGCAGCCACTTCCACCGAGCCAGACACTGATACAATAGTTTCTCAAAAAACGAGCTCAAATATCCCACTAGTTTTCTGCTTTTGTTACCCTCTCTCTTTTTTTTTTTTTTTTTTTTTGTTTCAATGAAAAAATACTAAAAAATGTGAGAAGTTTTGTCACTTACCTACCTATAGTAAGTATATTTATATGCAGCTCAAGACTTTGCTTCTTCTCTCAATGCAGCCCATGTAAGCGAAAAGTTTGGACACCCATCATTCAGGGCAAGCTGCAGAAGCTAGCTATAATGTAACCATGTTTATAAATATTTTTAAAGATCAAACTTTTATTTTCCTTGAAATATATTTCTTTAAAAAATCAAGCAAGCAAACAAACAAACAAACAAAAAACCTGATTTGCCGTATTACATTTATTAATTTTCTCTGCTCCAGTCCTTAAAAAAATTATTTTTGGTTTAAAATCTATGTATTTTTTTAATTTAGCACTATATGTGATGCATCTGATTCCTGAACATACACGTGGAAATCAAATGCTGGTTTAATAGTACCTGAATAGGTCTAGGTCAAAACACTTTGAGTTTGAATTCTTAGAAATAAGTTGTGTTGCACAATTCACATTTTCTCTGCTAATAGATGTAGAAGTGAAATTGGAACTTTAGATATTTAGAAAATTCTGTTTGAGATTTACTCCACCTGTGCTGTTTTGTAAGCTTTTCTGTTAAGATTTGAGTAACAAAATTTGGCTGTGGACGTAGGTGTAGCTTCAGCTTAGTTCATCACATAACTAGCATTCTCTCTCTTTTCATCAAAGGAGCACTTCAGAAATATGACAATTGATACAACAAAACAAAATAATTTGTTGTTTGAAAGAAGCAAATCTAAAAAGAAAGTAGCTGTAGAGACCATAATTTAAGATATGCTAGCTGTCTAATCCAAAATATTAATTTGAATGTTCCTAAGAAATCATGCCATGAGATGAACTTCTTTTTATGAATGATCAACACAAAACACTTACAAATAAAACTAAAAACAGAATTTCCAATGGGACATGGGAGCTTGATGATATGACAGGAAAAAAAAGAAGTGTAAAACATGATTTATGAACTTCTATTTATAGCTTGAATACTTCATGCTATCTAGATGATAAGAGACCCCAAAGGAAAGAAAGAAAAATCTTCTATTAAAACCCAATATTTGATTCTCTCTGTGTAGAAAAACATGCCTCTGAAAAACTAGTCTTATTATTCATATTTCAATTCTGTAATGCAGACTAACATAAAGAAGAAACTGCTTGTTGTTATCACCTCTGATAGAAAACCATGAATTTTAAATTTAGTGTTGTCTTTGTACACGTATCTCTTCCTGTGTATATTTGTCCATTAGTCAAGATCATTTTCTAGAATAAAGTCAAGAAAAAATAAAATAATCTTTCAGTTAAGTAAAAAACCACATACTGTCTGAAAATAGATTTTAAAAACATTACATTCCCAATTCAGAGTGTATTTCAAATACTTTTGGATGACATGTTCCCATAGACTTGTGAAAAAAGAAGTTGTCATCTCAGTCTTTGAGTGTACAAGGTCAAGATGAACTTATTTTTTGCTCATGAAATTTACTCAGCATCATTAACCAAATTAAGTTTTCCAGTTCTGTTCCTCACGATTGTCTTTTGGAAAAGGTGTATGAGTTACATTGCTTCTGTGATCAAGGAAAAATCTCTGTTAATTTTTTTCTCTTTTTAATGATATCCATTTAATGCAGAAAAAAACCCAACAAACTTGCTAATTCTGAATTTCAACATATTCTACTTAAATACATTTTTTATACAGGATAGGAAATGCTGTTGTAACTCTTGCAATAGTTTTAAGGAAGTTTTACAATGCACCAGAATAGTCAGAAAGCATCATTCTGCTGGTGATGCTTTATTGAATACTGCCCAGAGTGCTTTCAGTCTTCCTTGCTTCTAGTGAGTGCTGCTGATGCAAGGTATGCACCAGTACCTTGAGGATATATATATATATATTTTTTTTTTTTGCCAAGCTGCTTCCCAACAGCTTTCCCTACTGTAAGGGGAGAAAGTAATGCACGGGGATATTCTTTCCCAGGTGCAGGACTTTGCATTTCCCTTTATTGGAAGGAAAATTCTTTGCAGGACTTGACATTCCCCTTTGTTCTTGAGACCTCAGTCCATTTTTATCAACATCTCAAAGGGTCATTCAATGGTAGTACAATCATCTGATCTATTAATCATTCTGCCCAATTTTATGTTGTCTGCAAACTCGTTGAAAGTGCACTCTCTGCTGTCATCCATGTCACTAAGCAAGATGTTAAAACACAGCTTTCCGAAGATTGTGTAAGAGTGGCCTCACAATGGTGTGGGACCGGTCATTCAGTAGTTGTGGGTGCATCCCGTCACATCCCATAGACTTATGTTTCTTCTGTTTGTTTAAATGTCGCCTAACGTGACCCTACTCCACTGAGGGCAAGTCTACCTTGTACAGGGCTTTTGCACTGCTCTCAGAGACTAGGGATTACTGAATGCCAGTCTCACCAGTAAACACTAAGTCAATTATTGCATTGAGTATTCTGGCCTTGTGTGTGTCCTTTATCACCAGGTCCCCAGCCCTGTTCTGGAACAAGCCCTTTTTTACCCCAGTGTCCCTTTTACTGTTGATATACTTGTAGAAGCCTGCAAATACTTCTACTGGAGGCCGTGCAGCTAGGACTTTTTAATAATGTGTGTTTTTTCCTGTGAAATCTTCTAGGTCATTTATCTTCCAGGCCACTACGTTTTACTTCCTCTGACTCCAGGCCTGGCAGGTGCTATCAGTGAGGCAGTTTCATAGGGGGAAAATTGGATTTGGATACTGGTGAGGAAAAGTATGCTTTACACTACTTTGGTTCTGTATTTTTTGGCTTTGACAGATAGAAATTCTCTTCCGCGATTTTTGTGCAGGCTTTAGTTATGTTTACGTTAGTGAGGTATTTTGGAGCTGCTTAGAAATTAATCCCTTGACTGACAATGCCATTTACTGAGAGTAGCCTTGTTTTCCAAAGTGATCTTGGTATGTTTGGACTAGGTTCTTTTTGGAGAAAAATAAACAAAAGCTCTCTAAAAAAATTCTCCAGCACCTAATGGGGAAATTAGGACACAAGCCTACAGAGTACACTGTGTCATGATTGAACCCTCTAGGACACACCACAGTGTTTTACCTTCAGAAAGCTCTGTATCACGTCTAGTCAAAACACTCTGCTTGGAAGATAAAATCCAATCTGAAGTAAACTCCAAGCATCTCCTGTAATGAATATGTGAGAGGCCTCAGCACAGCCAGCTTCAATCTACTGATCTACACATATACTCTAAATTGCTTGCTAAATTCAGCCTAGCTGTTGGAGAAATTATAAATAAGTCACAGTAATAAAAAGAAGCCAGTGAGATACTCTGGGGCTCATTAGAACAGAGATGTGTAATAAAGGCTGCGGAACATGCTTTTTGTTTCCTATCTCAGCTCAGGAACTACAAATAATGAGAGAACTTTAGAACTAAAGTTAAGAGACATTTACCAGTTTGCTAGACTCTGATTCCTGTTTTGCTGATTTTTTTACAGAAACAAATTGATGAAACATACCAGCCTTATTCCACTTCTTTTTTTCCCAGTCGAAGTTGACATGAGTAGGAATATTGTCAGAAAATCAAAACCCTTTATTTATAGACTTTTTAATTTGATTTTTTTTTTTTCCAAAGATGTGTAGCAGGAAAGCATTTCACATGATTGTTAGAGTAATACAGATGGATTGTGCTGCATCAACCTGTGGCCAAAATATGATGATGAGTAAAGTTTTATGTATGTGAGTTATTCACAAATCTGTACATTGATTTATATTCAGTTGAAGAAGCAGAGTGATTGAGAGGAAATGCCAGTGGAGCTATGACTTAAGAAAATCCATCCCGTCATTAAAGTATGTCTTCTCCGTTCATTTCCCCTACCACAAAAAGTCTGTAAAATACTGATCTCTGGAGATAAATATCATGATTAATTTGTATTCCTCTAATTTGAAAGCAGCATATATATTCACAGGAAATAATTTCACACATCTGATATTGTGAATATATTTTAGTAACTTACTAATGTTCACACACATGTATATTCAGTCATTATATTTTATATTGGCAATAATGATATTATTACTATGTGTAGTCTAAATAAGTGGTTTGAAGGATTTTATTTTCTTTTAAAAAGATAACTTAGGGTAAACACAGACCCTGCTGTTCTAAAAACAAATAAAGTGAAATATTACAGGATGGGGAAACAAATAAGCTCATGTTATTTTATCTTAAATTAAATCAGAACAAAATGGTCCTTCCATCACTGCCTCCAATATGTTATAGACGATTACAGTATTGCCTAGGAAGGATGACCCTGCAAGCAGGCATAGGCATTCAGGAACATTTTCTCAAACCTTGCTTATTTCTCTAGAATTAATAGCCAAGCCATCTCCTTCCCTATCCCACACTTTCATCCTATCTTGATGGAATTCTGTCCAAAACCTTCATTGATCTAGAAAAAAAGAAACTACCATTTTCAAAACCAGCCACTTTGATATTTTCATATAGGATAATAAGAGATTTCCTGTACTTAATGCCTCCCTGAAAAATCCATCTCCTTGAGATGTAATGGCATTGTATACTATTTTTTCTGTGTGCTCTAAAAGAATTGATATCAGGCAGCTCTTTATTTCTCTATTCATTGCTCCTTTAATTTTCTGTTGCTTTCCTCTAATGTATTAAATTATACTTTCCTGTTTTATTTGTCAATAGGTATAACTTCTGTCTCAGGTACTTTGTAAGCCACGAACAGATTTCCTAGATTTTAAGAAATATTTTGGTGATGCATCACTGTAATTTAATACTCTTTATCTTAGTCCTATCTATGTTATTGATTTATTAAGTTACATGAGTTTTTGTTCTCATCTATCTTTTCCTAAGCTTACTAAAGTTCTTTTTTCCTTTATTTTCTGGGTTTTATTTTGTTGGGGTTTTTTTGATAGTGGTTTGTTTTGTTGAATTAATGTATTACACATATTAATACTTACACCGGCTACAGTGGGTGGCTAGTTAAGACCTCATTTCCAAGTGGAAAGGAATTATTTATGGCTTCAGCACAGAGCAGCAGGCAGTCCTTGCATTACAGGATAGGATAACTATCCTATACAAGACAGGTGTACCTTTGATCCTGTATTCTATTCAGCATACCAGAAATAATGAGGTAGGAGACACAAGCAGCATAAAATTGCTTTTTGCCTTGCAGTCACTACAGATAGTTGAATAGAAAAGCTGATTACGAAATAGATTACAAGTATGTAACTTTAATCTCTTTTCTTTTGCCTCTCCATATATAATACTCATACATTAGGCTTCATGCCTTCCTTCTCCTGTGGATTGCCCTTTTTTACTCTTGCTTTGCTTGTTCTGGCTCACTTTTGTTTCAAGTGCACTTCTGCAGGCAAATAAATATGGAGAAATGTAATTCTGTGAAAAATTACTTTGATAGTTTGGTGTAATAATTTTTTTGTGTGCTTCAGTTCTAATAGTGCTCTGTTCCTAAAAGCAGAGATGCTACTCTTCACAACCTTCACTGATTTCAAGTTGGCTCTAGTTAAACAGTGAGGTTCTGTCTGTAGCTTAAAAGGGATGTGTTCTGTCTATAGCTCTCTTACCAGTTCCTCTTTTGCCTTAATTTCCTGCCTTAAAATGTCACTAAAATCATTTCTGCCCTGTTATTGAACTTCTGTACTCTGTTGCACAAGTGGCTGTGTTTCAGTCACAGGCAAAGTAACTCATACATTTATGCGTTTGTGAGTCTGTATTTATTTATCTATGGATACACATACAAGTGCAGAATGTATATAAAAAGTGTCCTTTCTTTGCATGAAGTTGAAGAAAGATTTTCATGGGCTTGTTTCTGCTAAATTTTGGGACAGTTTGGATGAAACATACTTGCAAAGAAGTGAAAATTGCATTTGCAATTTTCGCTTATAGCGGCACTAAATATAAATTCAATATCACTCCTCCCCAAACCAGTTCAGCTTTCCCAGGGAGTGTTGAGATGAGAATAATGTGCAGAGCAGTACAGAAATGCCGTGGGAGTGGATAAATCTGCATGACCCTGGACATGTTCCAACTACCACTCTGAAATATGCTCCAACAGCTGCTGGCAAAGATACCATTTGCTCCTTGAAAGTCACCTATCGCAATCCTGATTCCATAGCACCATTTCATGCAGCCAGCTGCTGGAGCAACTTATGTGTAGGACATTCAGGCAGGATATAACCAGTTCTGCCTGTTTGCACGGTAACAAGAACACACGTAACTTGCAACTGGGAAACAGGCAACTTGGAAGACAAATGACAAAGATCAGAGCAGAAAAGACAAAAATTAAGTGGGGTAGTTATCAGAAAGCATATAGGAAAAGGAAAACAACATGAAAATAGATGAATATCTTAAAATAAAGAAGGCAACAATGGAGATACAGGAGGCTAGTAAGCTCTTTTAGAGCCTCCAATGAAACAAAAGTACAATTCATTTCTAATCCTCCTCATAGTAGGATTGTTCATTAATTCAGATTAAACCTTCCAAAGTAAGGACAGTCCCCTGCTCTGCTGCCAGTTTGTCTCACCTGAATTTGCTGTCAGAGTGCTCTCTCAGGCTTTCTTTTCCTAATGTTACCTGTCAATTGCCCCTTCCTCAGCTTCTAATCAAGTGGGGTTAACAGCTTCCAAAAGAGCATAAAGCCACTTCGTTACAGGTTATTGGTGTGGCAGTCCAGCAGCGTGATTGATTTTGTGACATTCCAGAAAATAGCTAACAACCATGTGGTGACAAAAAAGCTAAGTGGTGGGGCTTGTCCTATATACACAGCACTGGTGTTTCTTTTTTTCTCCCTCTGTTAGTAATATTAAATATTTCAATAATTTTTGACTTCTGTAGAAGATGAACAGAAATGCAATTCATCCTAAGTGAAGCTAGAATGTAAAAATGCCCTGTCTACGTACAACAAATTAAAGAAATGAACACATAATACATATTTCTTTTTTTTTTTTTTTTGTTTTTGTGGGAGAGTTGTTGTTTTAAACACAAGCCCACATATGTAAATATAAATAAATAAAAATAGATATACATATAAACAGTAGCAACAATAACCAACCGCTCTCTGTAAAGCTAGTAAATAAGGAAAGGAAGATAGACGGGGTTGCCATGCTTCTAACTGGAAGAAACTTGAGACTGCTGAAGGGAGGAGGGAGGTGACCTTGCAGAACAGATATTGCTTGTGGTGAGCGAAGTTACACAGGGAGAAAGTTCTGCTGTAACAGACTATTTATCTTTCTCTCAAGGTTTCTTTCTTGAAAAGTAATGTTTAGGTATTTTGTTTCTTTTTTTATGATAATCTATAAAAATATGGTGAAACTGCATTAAAAGGGTAAATAAAAATATGGAGAAGATGGATGATTTTATATATTTGTGTGTCAGCTTTGTTAGCTTACTCTCAGGATGACTTAAAGACATTTCTGAATATGTGAAGAATTTATAGGATTTGAACTTATGTAATATGAAAGAAATTATCATAAATATTACAAAAATAACCACATTTTATGCTTTGAAGTATGAACTGCTACACCCAGCTGGCAGTATTCTTTTATTTCTTACTTTCTAGCAGACCAATTAGGCAGGTTTTTTTTAAAAGGAATTCTCATCTCCTGAGCACTTTTATCAACCCACTGTGATCTGTGGACAAAGGACACGCTAGAGAAGATCACTGTCCAACAGAACTAAAATATTACTGAAAGAAAGTAATGGCAGTGCTTGAGGAATATCTTGATTGTAATTTGGAAGAAGTTTTTACCCCATATTGAGTGGAACAAATATAAAGAGTGATAGGCTTACAGTTTTGGAAGTAGAAAACATACAGAAAATCTGTTATCTGCTTTTGTCACAATGTTCAAGAAAAAAAAGAGAGATCTAAATTCTACAGAAATATAGCCTATGTCCAGACAATGCAGGATTGTAAAAGATGTTCCGAATTACTTACACTGAAATTATGTGTCAACAGGGATCCTGCAACATCTGCATGCCGTTTTTCAGTGAAATTTATTTAAGACAGAATTCTTATGCTTCAGGACTATTAAGTAAGAAGATTAAACAAGCTTTGTCTCATACTAGTATGAAGTTTAGTTGGCTGTTATGGGTAAACCTGGGCAATCCATTTAAATAGCTTTAAACTGATTTAAAACATCCTTCCCACCAGCAAGAAGTATATATTTTATACTGTTCCATCATGCTTCTTTGTATTTTACAGAGAAAGATTTTATGAAAAATCTAGGAAGTGAATATAATGATGCAATCAGAGATTAAAATTTTTTTGTTTACTGAGGCCTGATTCACAGAATATATATATTTTTTTTTTGGCAGGTATACTGTATCTTTTCTTCTACCTTTCATTAATATGAAGTGGTCCATAACTCACGGTGGTCCAAGATGTTCACGTTATTAAAAGCAATTTTATCCTCTCCCTTTTCTTAGTTATCTTAGTCAAACACTAGGATTGTACCATGCCATAAAATGGACTGTATTTAATAATTTATTGTTTTCATGCTGTACATAGTAGTTCTCTCAAAAAGTAAGATTTGTTTTCAAGTGTTGCTACGTAAACTATCGTTACAAAAAAATTAAATGACTTTCAGCTGGTCTTATAGCTGAGATTTGTACTGAAAATCCAAGAGTAAGGAATATTTCAGATAGAGAAGATGCCTACCAGAGCCACAGATGAAAACTTTGTTGGTAGTATACTTAAATAGATTAAAGACTCTCAGTTTTTTGTTTGTCAGAATATAATTGACAGTGCCCTAGTCCAGAATTTTAATTCTTGTGTCTTTTGACATATTGCCACAAATGATTGTTTTAACATGCAGTAGATCCAAAGTTTATACTTAAAAAGTTTGTTCAGTGATGGATGAAGAATAAGGTGATGTCCATGTTAGAATGTTGTAATTATTTCTGTCGCGTTGTTTGGGAATATTTTTCCTCTTTCCCATTTTAAGGCAGTCATTTTATATACAGTTTCATGATTCATCTCAAGCACTTAGATTTCTTTCGTAGTTTTCATCTGTAGTGCATGTTACTTGTGGTTTTAATTCGTAGAGATGAGACTGAATCATGCTTCAAACCATAAACTTGGGACAATGAGGTAGATATGTAGCATTCTGAATTTTTGCAATATTCAAGAGATACCAAAGAATGCTTACAGAAGTTCATTCTGGTCACCTTCCTCATAAAGATACCTTGTATGGAGATTGGGTTTCAATGAATACCATTTTTTTTCCCCTGTTGAAAAAGCACACGGTAGGCTTTCCTTACAAAGTGCCTGTCAATCATAAGGCCACTAGTGTCCCTTAAGCATGTTTGACATATGTTAAATAACTTTTTGTAAAAATTATGCCTCATAAAGGGAAGGCTAATAAAATCTATGTCTTTAGACAGAAAAGGGTTGAAGGAAGGCAAGAAACCCAGAAGATGAATTTTTTTGCATTCATGCCTTTTGTTGTTGGGCTGAGACAAAATTTGATAAGATTGTTTACTTCTCTTCCACAGGGAAAAGAAAACCTCCTAGTTTATACCTGCTTCCATGAGGGGTCTAAATGTTGTTCAGCAAATGTTCATGCTTGACCTAGGCTTATAAAAAAGATTTGCTTACATGGGATGACTCTGTGCAGTCTATTCCACGTAAGTAAAGAAGAGGAAGCAGCAGCGCTCTTTGCACAATGACAGCAACTGGTGGCCTCTTTGCCATGCACCACCCCAGCTTCTCTTTTATTCTGTTTGAGTTGCTGTTTCAGCAGTTTTTTCAGTTATTTGGTTCACTTCAGCATTTGTCCTTCATTCACAACTCAGTAGACACTTAGATAGTCATACACAATACCCTCAGATAAGTGTCCTTTTGAGAGTTGTTATGATAAAATAGAAAAATGTGGATGGATAGGAATCCAGCTTCCGTGGTGCAATTTGTTAAATATTGAGAAAAAAATTGGTAATTATAGCATCATACCTGATGTTGCAGAAGATATTCCAGTCAGAAAATATCTTCTTAGGTCTTTTTTTTTTCTTTTTTCCTTTTTTTTTTTTCCCCAAATAATGAACAAAAAATTACATTAACCACTGTCTCAAAAAAAATTCATTGTTTTGATATGTTACGATTCCAGATGATGGTAGTGAAGACATTTCCATTTCCACTAACAAATACATATGTATTTGACATATTTTGTGATGCCCATTTCAGTTACAAAGGCTTGATGTCCTATCTAACTACAGCTAAGAACATGTTATAAAGTAAAGCCTTGAGCCTTGATGGGACTTTGTAGGTTGGATTTGGTTACTTGTGAAATAACTGCTCAAGAAGGCAGTGGAGAAATGATGCCAGGCAGATTCTTGGCTTGAAACTGGACCTGAAAAGAAAACAGTTAAAATAGAGAGGTTTCCTCTGTTCTATGGTGTGCATGAAAGCAGTGTTTGACAGCATAGAAAAAGGGAGCAAGGCTGGGCTGGCAGAACAATTTGAGTTGTTTTTTTAAGGGGAAGCTGCAGCAGTATTATTCACTTAGGAACAAACTATTTCAAATACACCAGAAAACTGCAGATTTTCTTCACTGTTTTGAACAGCCCAAACACAAACATAGAAAAGTGAATAGACTTTGCACTCTCCACTTAAAACATTGAAAGCTTTTCAGTGTTCTTATTTAAAAGGCTTTATTCATTACTAGTGAATAGCTACCAGCTCATCATTAGTTTCTTTCTATTCTTTTGCAGAATAATTCTTCATAGTTACACTGTACAAGGAGAACCTGTCCCACTGGTTTTAGAGGCAGGATAAAATAATGTGAACAGCAGGAGCAGTGACAGTTCAATTAGCAACACTGGCAGCTTCTTTGGAATGGGTTACGTTGCTAGAGAGAGGAACTTGCTGGCCTCAAAATCCTCTTGTGAGGAGGAAGTATGAGGTATGTAGAGTCCTTGGCAGAGTGCTGTAGAATAGCATGATGGACAGCAGAATGGGTAACCAAGCTGAGATGCTGAATGTGGAGTACAAAGCTCTTCCATATTATGGGTCTGTGCTGAAAGATCTCTCTTAACAGTAACAGCAAGTTTGCTAAGCTATATATATATACTGTTTTCTATGTCAGTACATTCATTATAAAAAGTCTGTTGTTTTTTTTTTTTTACATTTATTTTTTCTTTTAAAACTGTGGTCCTGACAGTGTGCTCTTCTTTCTAATTCTTTTTTTTTCCTTTTATTTCCTTAATTTTTCCTTTTCAATTTCTTTTTCTTTTTATTTATTTGTTTTGAAGGGTAGTGAAGTTTCTTGCATCTCTGATGTCATTATGCTTTTTACTGAATATAAAGCTGTAAATGTATAAACCATATTGCTGGAGCAACTGGTCACTAATAGATCTCCACCAGAGATTTTACTCTAAGTGTAAATAAATTTCCAGAATGTCTTTTCATGAGGAAACATGGTTTTGAACACTGGTCTCATGAAATAAAATTTATGTGCATGAATCTGCATAAATACTTCCAGACTGTGCATCCTCTATAATTAATACATTGACATTTTAAGAGGAAGAAGGGCTATCTTTGTATAAAGTCACAGTCAGTAAAAACAATTTAAGTTCTGTTTCCAGCTTCTACTTTAAATTTGCTCTGTAACACAGGATGGGTTGATTTTGTGCCTCTGGTTTTTAAGCAGTGACATGTTTAAGAAAATATTTTAAAATCCTTTGTTTTTAGGAAGTTAACTGCATTTTTTAATGTTTATAAATTATATTGATCAATATTAAAGAAGAGTTTAAAATATTATATCCCACTACTTACATGAAGAATGAAACATCTGAAAACTGAATTTCTCTAAGTAATCTAAAAATATCTGAATTTTATGTTCAGTTCTGCAGCAATAGTCTAAACTGTGGCCTACACTAGCATAATTTCAAAGAGGAACATGCTGCAGGAATTCTGCAGGTTGTAGTATTTGCTTCCATAGGAAAGGGAACTACAGGCAGTGGATAAAAATGCAAAAATATGTTGCTTTGGAGAAGAAAGGAATTTTAATTGCTTGCTTTTTACAAATACAAATTAGGTTTCTTTGATCTAATTGTCTATTTTCAGATTTTTGCATAGGTTTAATTCTGCCAAATAAGCCACAATCTGTATCTAGTTTTTATATTATTTAAGACAACATATAAACTTAATGATAGCATATTGGAGGGAGAACAGGGTGAGATTTTTATTAAAGCTTTTCTAAATTGGATATTAGCTAGACACAAATTGAGGGTTTAAAGGTAGTTTACTGTATAAACTCATACTCTAGAAGTCTGAAAGTAATTTTCAGAAATAAATACACTGCCACAAGATCGGCTCTTCTTATTGCAAACTGGAACACAGAATACAGTAGGAATATAAAATTGTATTATGATTGATTCCATACATGATGGCATTTAAGTTATGAAATTTTACAGTTGAAAGTTGCTGGAATGAATAAAATAGGCCATAAAGTATGCCATGAAAATAATTCCATTTACAGAAGTTACCACAAAGAAACTTGGACTATTTTAATTTCTAATATTTTTTCCATATTATCAATACTTTTTGATAAGTGTGAGATAAACTTACATTGAACTTCTGGAGTAGGGTTGGTCCTTGTATTGGCAACAATGTTTTATTTTTGATATGGGCTTTTGGGAAAGAAGAAAGTCCAAATAGTTCCATCAGCCCATGGGAGGTTTTATTATGCCTTCTGATTACAGGCCTGTTGCTCATTGAGTTTTTGGGATGATCAATGCTCTACTCTACAGTAGACTACTATACTGTTTTAACACCTGTGCTGATACTTATGAATAATAACAATAATTATTTTTTACCAGCTCTTGAGCAAAATAGTTAAGGTAACCAGATCATATGGTTTGACATATCATGTAATTATACAGGTAGAAATTGGGAGCTACTTGTGTTGTAAGAGCTTATTCTTTGTTAACTGAGACTTTCATCTAGTAAAATATTTGTAGTGATTTCATGGAAAGGATTCAGTTTACATACTTGCTCTAGGACAATTTGAGTTGAGATGTTCCCAGTTACCATTTCTGAGTTAATTAATTGTGACAGGGCACAGTTATCCTAAACAGATCCTAACTGTAATATAAAAGTGTAATTTTTAAAGATGCTCTCTATTTTACAAAATACAGATACAGAACATTCTGTCCTTAAAAAGTCTGTAACTAGGATAAAACAAAAGATTTCTTTGGCTATAAAAGGAGCTTCGAAACAGGAATTTTGGATTTAAGTCCTGTTATGTAATCAACACTTTATTTCTTCCTCTAGAAAACTGTAGTATCAGGGCTTCTGGTTTCACAATTCCATTAACATACTCAAGGTTTACTCACTGCAAGGCTTTCCCCTGTTAGCTATTACAGCTATTATATGTATCATACTGCTAAATTAACAGTTGTGTTTAGGTATCTTTGTCTCAAAAGAGGTCAAACAATTTGCTATGTATGTAACAGAACAGTTTGCTATGTATATATCTCTTACAAAGACTTACTTCAAAAGTAAGCTTGTTTATGCAAGCTGCTTTATGTTGACCTCCATGCCTTGTCTATCTGATTAGTTCATCTTCTGGGTGATTAATAAGCTGCCATCTAGGCTCATGTGATCCCTCATGCTCCTGAAGACATGTTCCAGCAAATTTGATCAGGGATATTCTCAGAGTCCTTTTCAAGATGATGTGCAGATATTTCCACCGTGTTGAGGAATTAGTCCCTGGAGATGTTCAAGAAACATTTAGGTGTTGTACTAAGGGAAACAGTTTAGTGGGGAAATACTGGTGGTAGGTGGACAGTTGGACTAGATAACCTTGGAGGTTTTTTCCAGCCTCAGTGATTCTGTGATTCTGTGTACATACAAAACAGAACTGGCTGTATACATCATATTATACTGATTTCTTGCAGTGATCATGTCACTAAGATAATAAAAGGGAAAAAAAAAAAAATCAAGGTTGTCTGAAATACTTCCCTTCTGAAGGTTGAATATAACACATATGTAGAAAACTGAGCTTCAGCCATTTTTTTGAATGCTGCAACTACAGGTGTAGTAAAAGCTTGATGGGGTTTGTTTCATTTTACTTGTTTGCTGTCTTCCTTTTGTTTTATTTAGTCATTAAGGATTTAGTGACAATGCTGTCTTTTTACTGAACTACAAATTTGAATGTGATCCAAAGCAGAGATCTTGCAGGGATAGTAAAATATACATACATTAAGAAAACAGAGATAGAGAAGAGTACTTTTTATCTCAAGTAATAGTGAAAGGAAAACAAATGGAAGAAAAAAAGAAATAGAATGTCAAAGCTGGGATCTTAAAACACCAGTGAGACCTGTGAATTCACTGAGAAACATAAATGCAAACACCAAATCACTGATTTCCTAATTTTAAACACTATTTTAAGTTGAAGACAGGAGGGAATTCCATTAACAGGCTCATTCCCTTGAAACACATAAACAGAAGATGTTATGGCCAGGTGTACATAAAGTGCATATGTTAGCAGTCTATGGTCACTTATGATGTCTCTAATACCTTTGAAATACGTTGCCTACCTTCCACTTGTAATTTTGTTGTGTTGGGCAATGAGAAACCATTTTCATTAACGAAGAGAATTGCTTTCATCATTCAAGTATGTTGTAATTTATTTTCAGTGTATACATCCTTGTCAAATTGAATTTGTCTCTAAAAAAACCAAGATTCTTAGTTAGGGCAGCACAAGAAAACGTTTCTACAGACTTGGAATCTACTCTTAACACTGCAGTAGTCTTGCTAAGTGCCTATAGGGAAATCACTTTGTAGCCACTTTACTCATGTGTAAAATGCTTTCAGAGCTGCTGATAAGAAGTTCTGTATGATACAAATAGGGTTATATTAGCAACACTGTTTTCCAATCAGAGTGAAAAAAATTAAGATTTGAATGTATTTTCTGAACCTGTTTTTGCCTTAACAGATTAGTCGAGCACAGGCAGAATAAAAGAATAAAAGAACAGGCAGAGACAAGATTATTCAAGAAAAACAATTGACCATGATGTCATGTTACCTGAAGAAATAAACTCCTGCATTAATTTAACATTAATATAATTAGAAAATTGCATGGATTATCCAATGCTTTGTTTACTTTGCAGGTTTTTCATTTTGAAAAGTGCGAACATTAATAATGCAGCCAAAAATTGAGTAAATTACAAAGGTAAAGAATAAGGTTGTTTAGAAAAAACCTTCAAAAGTTGATTTCCTGTTTCTTTCTTCTATAAACTGTGGAATATATTACTGTGAATTTGCTAATCTCTTCTGTGGGAAATGGTATGGGCAAAGGGTGAAGTGATAATCCTCTGAATAGCAGAAAAAAAGTGAAAGACAAAATGCATTAGATAATTTTTTTTCTCATATATTGACCACTGTATCTAATATATGTGTGAACATATATTCCAGATGTGAAAATCTTATAGATTAGAATTCTAATATTTCTCACATCCCTGAGCCCTACATCCCTAAACCTCTAGGTGAGGACCAGAGCGGTTGGATGGGGCCCTGGGCAGCCCGGTCTAGTAGTAAATGTGGAGATTGGTGGCCCTGGATGTGGCAGGGGGTTTGGAGATTCATGATCCTTGAAGTCCCTTCCAACCCTGGGCCATTCTGTGATTCTGTGACCATAAATCTGCGTAAGTAAATGGTGCAGAGTTTCATAGAACCATATAATATGCTGAGTTGAAAGAGATCCACAAGGACCATTGAGTCCAACTCCTAGATCCACGCAGGACCACCCATATATCTGAGAGCATTCTGAAAGCAGAATTTAGGAAGACACTGAAAGAAACAAACAATTCATTTATCCCTAATGGTACTTTGGTACCATTGTCAAAGATTTACACCAAGAAACCAGCATGGCTGTTGCCATATCTTATACTGTGTTACTATGTGGAAAAGGTGACATAGAAGGACAAGGGTACATACTAGAAAACACTCTCACTGAACTTTTGCAAGAATTGCACTTAACTGTGATGTAAACATGATGCACATTATTTTTGTCCCTCTTTTATTGACACCCAGTTCCCCTCTCGATTCCATGTATTTTCACTACTTATTGAAAATCCAGCTCCTTTTCAGGATACTTCACAATGTTAATGAAGGTCTTCTAGTGCTACTCACAGTGTACGCCTGTATGTTGTATGGTAGAAGAACAAGGTTTTAGGCAAAGATTTTCAAAACCAGACCTGTGAGTCACCAAACCTCAATTTACATCCCAAACTATCAGTGATCTTGGAATAATTGCTAAAATGATTGTTGAACTATCTTGATTATATTAAGCTATAGAATTGAATCAGATCCATCCAGAAATGCCTGCTCTGTGTTTGCAATCATCCGGTAGTCCCTATTCTTCTCAGTCCCTTCTTCTCCTTACACATCCGGTTCCTGGCAGGATTATCACAGTTAAAAACCACAAAACTACAGATTTATTTAAAGCCCTTTTTCCAAAATGAGATGGGGTAATGGAAATCATTTAATGATGAACTTCATTATATGTTCTACAGAAAGATTTCTCACTGATCTTGCCAGAAAAAAAAAAGAACCTTCCCCTCATTACTTGTGTCTTTCTGATTCAGCCAGGCTTTCATGTAAAAATAACACTAAGCTCACAAACTTAGGATGGAATGGAAGTTATATTTGGCACAGCTTTATTACCTCTTGCTAGTTATTTTTGGAACCCACAAATCAGCTTTTAACACGAATGGCAGAGTAGCAAAAACAGAAAAAAATGTTCATAATTTGAATTTTTCTGAGGACATATGAAATATCGGCGCTAGGAAACAAAGGTTTAAAAGACAAATATTAAACAAGGAGCGTGTATATACACCAGTATATTGTATATATACACTGGTATACATGTGTCATATACCTCTGGGGCTTTCTTCAGTTTCTCAGGAATTCATTTGTGAAGAAGGGACAGATTTGAATATTGTAAGGCTGGTGCAAAACAAACAAACAAAAAGAGATATTTCTTTTTCTGAAAAAGTCAAATCTTGTTTCATCCAAACATACACAGTAACTTTGATTTTCCTTGTAAGATGCAGCAAAATTCAAAAGACAACAATACTTGTGTTAAGAAATTCTTAACATGATTCATTGACAAATCCTTCTCTTACATTTCATTTCTAAGATCTTTTCAGGATACTAGCAATCCAATTTCTTACAGCTAGCAGATTTAGATTTTCATCCATTGTTAGTAGTTACTGTTAAGTTCCTAAAGTCATATTTTTCTCTTAATTCCAAACTGTCTGATCAGAAGGCTTTCTGAGAATTTGCAAGTCTTTGTGACTTAGGTGGTATCTCTGGATTCACAGCTTTTCTGAAAAAATTAAGTTACTATTGTTTTGGCACTTAATGATAGATTTGAGGACCTGAATAAAGACAAGGCTGTTATCTTAAACACGTGAAGTAATGTATGTGTTGTACTAGTCATCATGCTGTTATTTTAACACCCAGGAAGGAAAAAAAAAAAAAAGAAAGAAAGAAAGAAAGAAAGAAAAAGATTGGGAAAATGACTTCCCAAGCACTAAAATAACTGCTGTACCATGATCGTTCGAGTTAGTTTGCAGACATTTAAATGGAATACAAATTAAGATCTTGACTCAAACACTATCATGTCAAAAGACAAATCTCAGCAAAGGAATTTTCCATTGCTATTTTCTATTGTTGATATAAATCTGGATTATATTTGGTATGATATCTTGGCTAGCTGATGGATTATGAAAATCTGTAGAAAAAGTAAATACTAACCTCTCACTCTTCTCCATTTGATTTCCAAGATTCTATCTTTTAGATAATATAAAACTAAATTAAAAAAATCTCCTACTCTGATGTTGTTGTAATAGCAGCGTTTTACTCTAATAGTTACTTGTTAGAAACACTCTCAACTAGCCCTGCGCACAAATGATCTCCTACCTCATGCTGTTCCTATCCCTGAATTCCTCATTTTCAGCATAACACAATCCAGCTCTTAGCTATTTGAAATATTTTCTGTCGTTCTCACCATCAGCTATTTAGGCAAGACTGCTTATCAACTTTTCCTTACTGATACAAACGCTTATCTTAATGGTAGTGAGTTTCCTCATATACCATATCCCCACAGGTTGCGTTTACTTTTCTCGGTTGACAGGCATCTCAAAATGGAGCTGAGCATTGAACATAAAAGTGATGGATGTTTTTAGTGTATCACAGGAAGAAGAGGTAGAAGGAAGACATAGCAGGCAATAAAGGAGACCTGGGGAGTGAGAAAGTATAGTAAGGACAAGTAGAAGATTAATGGAATATAGAACAGTGGCTTGTCTACTACAGACCCTCTCAGCTGTTGCTGACAATGAATAAAAGCCACCAGGCTTGTATTTGTGGACCTGCATGTAAAATCTCTGGGCTCTGCTGCATCCATGTTTGAAAGGATTGCTGTTTAACTCCAGAAAGTAGTCATCCAGGCAAGAGATGGAAAAGACTCAAGTAAGCAGGGTAAAGAGTTTTACAGTAAAGAGACATATTTTGTGGATAAAAAGGATGGAGAGGTGGAAAGATTTATCCAAGTTTTTACAGATTGTGTCAGTCAGAAAACCAAGTCAAAGCACACCTTCTTAGCTCTGCTCCTGTGCCCTGAACAGAAAATATTTCTCACTTCTCCTAGCTTTTCCCCTCAATCATTTTCTTCCAATAAATGATTTTATTACTAGGAAACGTGCAATAAGCAGAATTTTTTTGTTCAACTTTCAACCATTATCAAATACCGGCAAATTCTAATAAAAGCCTTGATAAGTCCTTGACATTTTCCACTCCTTTGACTTCTATGAAGCTTTTCTTCACCTGCCATCAAACATCAATATAGATAACAATCTATATTGGGTACATAACCAGGTACGTAATCTATATCAAGTACATAATATTCATTTTCCTGAAACATTTCTTTGTAACTGCTATTGTTTCTTTTGCAGAAAGAATCTGTGTGATGATTATATTCTCTGTGACATACAGCACTATGTCATTTAACTTCAATACATATTGACTTAATCAGAGGAGAAGTTGATAGCAATGTTTATGTGGTAGCTTGAGGTTCTGGGGTAGCATCAGCTCTCCCTTTGATGCCAGAGTTGGGAAAAAACCTTGTCTTAGAGGATAAAAGAGATTGTTCTCCGACTTGGTGTAAACATTAACACCATCTTCCTCCAGTGAAACAACCTGCATTGCTGTACAGTCACTTTATAAAGATACAGCAGCCTGTTTAACCACATCAAGTGTCAGTGTTGGCATTTAGCTTGATTGTGTAGAACCCCAAAAGATTAGAGCTTGTTTGGTTCCATGGCAGGATTTCAGTTTATAGACAGCTCAATTAAAATCCCCTCAATGCCAGAATATTTCAACAAATTGCTGTGTACTTTCAAGTGATACAGTATGATATAATTGTACTAACTGTACGTAAAACAGGATGCCAAAATCAGGGATGTCCTAAATCCAGGAATGTAAATTCAATTTACTTACTTGCTTGAAAGGGGTGGGAGTGGATGAAATAAAAAAAAAAAAAAAAAAGTCCTGGTTTCAGCTGTAGAAGTGTTAATAGCACACAGATATTTGGTCACTGCTGAGTGATGGGAGTGCACCTGGGGCCAGGTGACAGAGCAGAGCTGTGACCATGATGGGGGTGGAGCCAGGACAGGTGCCTGAATCAGGAAGGGGGATTATTCCATACAATTTGACACCATACAGAATGTCATAAAATTGTGGGAGGCACTTGAAGGAAGGTTGCTGTCTGAGGGAATTGCTGTGTGAGTTTCCCAAAGACCTCCTGTTGCCAGCAGGGTGTTGCATTTGTGTTGTGCACTGATTGGCAGGTGGTGAATAGTTGCATTGTGGCTTTATGTTTTAGTTTATTAAATTATTATATTAAATTATTACTTTAATGAATATATATTATTTATATTAAGAAATTTAATATGGGGAAGTAAAAAATAAGAAAAGACAGAACTTGCTTTAGCGGGGGTTTGAACTTGATGATCTCCAGTGGTCCATATCAAACACCTACCATTCTGTGAGTCTCTGAAATAGAATATTCTGGAAACTTAGTTGATTTCTTAAGACTACCATTTTCTACTTGCATTATTTAAAAAACAACAAGTGAACAAACAAAAAGCTGTTACGTTATTGTGGTTCAGAGCTGAAAGAAAAGGAAGTGTAAAAAATGCACTTGTGTAGCACTAACAGTGAAAGTCTGCATGATGCAATTATACTGGAACTCTACTTTTGGAAGTTTCGATTCAGATGAAACACAGATTAATTCCTAAATTTCTTGTTTTTCTGATTAGTTGTATTCTTGTACTACAGTGAATTGTGTCAGATATCTGCTGCTGCTGCATTGAGCTGACTTTCGATGAAGAGAGTGAAGTCAGAGATTTCCTAAGCACACATTTACTAAGAATGAATTATGTTGAAGCAATTTGACTTCCTCTTTTGACAGGAAAGGTTGATGAGGAAGAAACTGTAGTTGTGCTTTGTATTGACTTCAACAAGGATTTTCTCATTGTCTTGTGATAAACATTCAAGCAATGTGTAGCCTGTGTTTCATTAACTATAAAACAGTTTGAAAACTTAATTTGAGCAGAAGTAGTGATTTTTTTTTTTTTTAATTAAATAAAGTGCTGATTTTCATGCAGTTTTGCATTAGACCTAATTCTAACCCATATTTCAGTTATACTGTATGATAGAGTCAATGGTCCATTTATGAAATGCATAGATGGCACTGTAGGGGATGGTGCAAATTCTGTAAGAGCTGGAGAGAAATTTAGAAATGTCACATATAACACATGGATGGAAATTGTTCTGCTCTACTTAGTGCTGATGAGGCCTCACATAAATAAACTTAAAGGAAGTATAGATGTAGGCAAATCCAAGGGAGAGTAGCTGGACAAGAGTTTTAGTAATAGTGGCATTTTAAAAAAGGAGAGCATATTTAAACATTTTTACAGTGGAAACATGAAAGACGTGATATCTTCCACTAGAGAAGATACTAGGCTAAAAAGGACAGTAAGTGTTCTTTGTGCTATGCTTGTGGAGCAGGGAAAAAAAAAACACTAATTTATAGTAAGGCAGATTTAGGGATATGCTGTAAAGACAGGGCAGTGAGAGGAGCAAGGATGATGACTATGGAGGTCTTTCACTGGAGTTTTTAACAATAGGTTTGATATATACTAAGTTTTTTTAATATTTTCATTCCAACATTTGACTATTGAAAAACATTGCCTGTTTCTTCTTAAGACTGCCAAATTTGGATAACTAAAAAGGAAAAAAGAAAAAGGAAATCAAAAGAGCAGATGTCTATTTACCTGTTCTGGCTATAGAAGAGTGCTGGCTTTATTCCTCCACCTATTGCTGATCTTGTGGGGATATGATATTAGACTGTTTTTTTTTCCTCACTTTGGTATTTTACCCAGTAGGGCTTCTGCAGCTTAGAACTGTACATTGCAATTGGGCATATGAGTTTATAGTTTTATTCCAGTTATCCAACACATACACATGGATTACCTAATTCCACTTTGAAATCTGTGAGCCTTTGGTATAATTTATATCTGCTAGGTGTACTGATGAATGTATAAATGTACTTTGTTTCATACAGATGTTCTTTCACTGAAGAAAGAAGACATAGCTACTGGTGTTGGGTGTAGTATATGTGCAAGCATAAACTCTCACTGATTTTCAATTGAACAATGACATTTTATAGCAGGGAGCGCTTCAAGTCTCACACAGAATTGCACACTGCTGAAAACAGGGAGGGTACAGGAAAAAGGATGGCCACAGTATTGCCTTCTTTCCGTTGTTCTTTTGCTCTAGGAACCAGCTACTATCATTTCAACTGCTTTTTCTCTGCTCTTAATGTGCTGAGGTTATTTCCTAACAAAACAGAATGTGCTCATGTCAGCAAGATGGGAAGAAAAGCAAATGTGGAGGAGAAATAAATGATTTCAAGTGAAGTGAAAAAGGGAGCTCTGGGTCACAAGCTTAAAAGTACTGAAGTGAGCAACCCAGTGGGAAAGTGAACAGGCATCATCGGTAATTCCCTGCATTTCCCATGGTTGTCCAAGGATGTGCAAGGTGAGAGAGAAGAAATTGTCCCATCTGTGATGTTTCCTCTCATGTCAAGTGTCCGCTTCCTGGTGCTCAACAAGGGTGCATTGATTGATGGAAAGATCCTGCAGTTTGTTGGAGAAAAAGGAGATTGCAGGGAGTGAGTGGAATTGGATGGGAAAATCTTCTCATCTGTATGGCAAAACAAAATGATAACAAAAGAGTGGTAATGCAGTGGTGGATTTTGGCAGAAGTAAAAGGAATATAATGAGTACTCCATGCTGCCCTATCAACTTGAAATTCTTATCTGCAAAAGGCAAGAGATATATTGTGAAGTCTGGGCATGGTAAATGCTCCAGACTGCAGAACAGAGCCCACAGATTCAGAGCTCCTGCAGTGTTAGTGAAGGATAGTGCTGCAGGAGAGGGCAACTCAGGGCAGTGGTGACATCTAGGGAAGCAGTGGTGTGAGAGATGATTTATTTCCCCTTCCCCCTCTTCATTTCTTTGATCCAGTGCAAGGCGAGGAAAGGGCAGAGAAATCTGCAGGAATAGGATCTACATCCAGTATGGTCCCCTCCCAAGCAGCAGGACTTTTTTGCCATACATGCTTAGGACTGCAATAAGTCTGCTGTTTATCTTTTCTAGCATTTAGAGCTGTAGTACACAGGAGTAAGAAAAGTGTTTCTATAATTCCTTATGATTTATTTTAAAACAACAATCAAGTTTGCACAACATAAAAAAATACACAGTACATTATACATCCATTAATCCTTGGAAAAAAAAAATAATCTGTTCTTGCTATCCTGCCAACAGCAGCTGTGCACACTCCAGGCTTTGCTTACATAGCATCAAAAAATTCATTGTCCATGTACTGTGAATTGGAATCAATATCAGTACCTATTTACTGGTTTGAGACTTGTACTCCTAAGAATCAGCCAAAGGTCCCAGCAGAGCAGTATCCCAGAAAGATGAAAAATGTACATATATATGTAAAAATAGTACTCAGCCTGTGAATTGAGACGAGTACAAGGAACTTGAACAAGTGAGACCATCTCAATGACATCGCCTGTTCAAACCTACTTGCACCACCAATGAAGTAAGTTTCTGCATGATATTATTCCATTTTCTTAGAGCTTGATATTATTCCACTTTCTTAGAGCTATGAGATTATAACGGGTAAAGAGAAAAATACCATGTAAAGTATCCTGGCATGTTCCAAAATTCCTCAGAATCTGAGTGAAACTTTTTCCCTGCAAGAGATTGCAGAAGTCCCTTGTACTGAAGAAGACATGCATCAGGATTATTCACTTCACAAATCTCCCCATTGTTGCAAGAACAGTCTGAGATACAAAGATTTTGATCCATTTTCTGGAAATAAAACCAAGCATCCTCTTCCACTGTACAGACATCTTGTGTGATAGGTGAGTCTTTTTTATTGGTCCTGGTCAATGGGGCCACAACAAACACAGTTTAGTTTTTGTTAAGGTTTACCAGCTTATTTTCTGTTAGATCTCAAAAACAAGAAAAAGAAAAAATAAATAAAAATTTATAAAAAATCTAATCAACGGGTTGAAACACAGAGGCTGGTAGAGGAAGATGAGTTAAGAAGATCCACTCTGGTGCCTGAGTCTGACGTTAGTGATAAGGCATTTGTCCAAATAAGAAGGACATGGTTACCTGAGTGGAACCCTGATTTCATCCAAGTGCATGCTAAAATAGGCTTTACCAGGGAAAAAAATCCACATATGTTGCTTTGGGATGTCTAAGTAACAAAGTAGAGGAACTGGAACATGCACTTTCTTGTTTGAAACTCTACATTCCCTATGTACAGTCCTATGTTCTACTATTTTCATTTCAACAGCTGTAAACTTCAACTGTAGCATAATTATTCTTTGCAAAAAGAACTGAGCACTCCTCAACATTTTAACTGTAAAATTTTTACCTTTATGGAAAATAACATTTTTTAAAAAATTCATTCCTATGTAATTCTGTGATTTCTAGATTCATTAGTATACAAAAATTTCATCCCATCCCCCATATAGTCCCAAGACTTGAAATACAAGTGCATACATTTTGCATTTAGAAAGATGCATTTGCAGAAGATACTGTACTACTATTAGTCTCTAAAGCACCTAACCGTCCTTCTCCTTTTAATCTTGACTCACCCAGCCTGACTACTTGTATTCTATACAGGATGCTAAAGAATTACAGATCCATTTTGGGCAATAGCTGTTATGTGTTGTGCTTGATGTGAAATATAGGTGCAATAATGATGCTCCTTTACAGCTCCTAGCAGTGATTTCCAGCTCTTGAATCTCAAAGCATGCTCTAGCATCATCCTTGTACTTTGTCCTCTATTAGGACAAGACAAGATTTGTAGTACCTTCCCTTCCACAAATCCTATTTGGTATATGAAGGAAATCAGGCCATGTGTTGAAGATGAGTGCTTTGCGATGCTCCAGTTGGGAACTTGTCTGGGTAATTATAAAGAACTACACTATTTAGAAGAATGCTACTCTGCACACCAAAAAGACCATACCTATGTTTGGACAAATTACTTCAGGTTGCTTTTTAAAGTGCTAATCATGGTGCTGTAGCAACTTTTAAACTTGATTGAGTTCACGATATGAGGGAAATAAGAAAAGTGTATGAATTGCTGAATTAAGTACTGCAACATTCGAATAAGAGGAGATATGCTGAACTAGTGGAACACACTGAATACTTATCTCTATTCAGTTTAGAAATAATGATTTGTATAAATGGAAAAGCCACCTGATAGTATTTCAAAAGTGAGATTTCTCTTGTATGTAGACTGTAAGGACTCATTTGTTACCTCAAAATGAAACACTGGTTGACACTTCTCCAAGAAGACAAGAGGAAAGAAAGTTAACTACTGCTAATACCTGACAGCTTATTGTAGCACCTCTGGAAATAGTTCTATTCTAATGCCAGCAGAAGAAGGTGGCTTGACCCCGAAGGTAGTACTAATCAGGAATGCCAGCAGCATTGTGACGGCTTATCCCTAGAAAAGGAAACCAAGTTAAAGATAAGTTTGGAGCATTGCTTTGTACAGTTTTGTAATGAAGTTAAATCACGCAGGAAGGAGAAGAATACCATTTTGATTCCTACTAAAAAGATAGTAATAAAAATAATGGCTGTGAATTTTACCTTCTTTTATAAGCTTCAATTCCACTGATGCATGTTTTCTCAGCATTTATGGCGCATCTGGAGGTCAAATGCTATGTGACAGGGACTGTTAGACTCACTTGATAGTCTGGGCTCCTGAAAGACACAAGCATTACCAATGAAAGTGGGCAGCAGTAAGCACACAAGAACATTTACAGTTCCTTTTTGGACATTAATCTACCTCTTGGCTCATAGAGAATGCCTTTTTTTCTCCATGTTTTTTCCTACCATGAAGGTATTGGAGCATGCCTTTGTACTGCCCTCTGAGCTAAGCAGAGTGAAGAGAATTAGACTAGAGTACATAAATCAGGAAAGCATGGAGGAACAAGGGATCTTTCTGGCACGGTATGACAGAGCATAAGATCAGTACTTGAGAGATGAAAGAAACTGTTCCAAGCATTATAGAGACCTGATATAGAACAGACACTAGGCAGATGTTTGCAGCACTTGCTCCACTGCCAGATTCTTCTGTTGTTTCTGGGCGATCATCCATTACTTAGCTACAAGGTTTTTCTCTCCTGTGTGACAGATGCTGATATCTATTTTGGCAACAATCCTTCTGTTTCACTTCGTTGCTCTTCCTCCTTTAAAGAGAAACTTATTTTCCTATGTATTATTTCCAAATGATTGTCACTTACTGGTGCCCTGCTTTTTCTTCCAACATGTTCCAAATGTTCCAAGTGTGACCTGGAGAAATTATCAAAAGAGATAAGGATCAAGAATTCCTGAAAAGAATCTGAACTGAAAGAATCCTGTTATTTCTGACAGATGCATTAATGAGCTCTAATAGAGATCAATACACCATACAAACTTATCAGGAGATTGTTATCTTACAAAATCCTAAATAATATCATTTTCCCTATAACATGTCTCGCATGAGTTTCTAAATACCTTCCAGAAGTCAAAAGTAAAAAATTTCCTCCTGGAAGATCTGAATTTTTAAGTTTTTTTTCAATCATGCAAATCAGAACATGTAGATATTTTCTTCACATCATATAATCTAAAAAGTCAGCAATATAATTCAATTTCAAAGTGCACAGAATTTATTGACAAAAACTAAGTGCTACTGCTTACTGCATAGAATGAATCAAACTGCAGACTCTACACAGCATGTACTATAAACTGTGAACTCAAGCAAGTGAGAATGTTGAAGAGGAAAATGGAATTTCCTTTCTTTTAACCAATAAATAAGCTCAACGAGGTGCTGAAAGTTTTGCTCCTATCTTAAGAGTGTTGGAGCAAGAAACTGTCGGTGTGATAAATGTAATTAATGAAAATATTTTGGGAACATTAGAATTCTTATTTTTTGTCTCTGCTTTTGTAGAACTTACTGCAGTAGTACAAGAGGCAGCAAAACCTTGAAAATGAATTTTCTCTACTCAAAAGTGTTGCATCTGGGTTGCATGCTGCAGTGAATTCTCTGTAAGAAAGGCTGTTGTGTATTATTGTGTAGAAAGAAAAGGCAGAGAAAGATAGAGTCTTTTCTGTTAATTTGTCATTTGGCTTTAAGGTATAATGCAGTTATGACAAAGGTAATCATACTTCATTGTCCTTCACAGAAGAACTCTTTTGATCATGTCTGAAATGTGTGTCAGGAGTGCAGATGTGGAAAAGCATTAAAATATAACTCAAGCAACACTTGTAATGCTGAACATGATGCACTTCAGTATTGCCTCTGTAACTGGTATCTATGGATTCCTTCTGATAACAGTGTTAAAATGTGAATGAGGAATCTCTTATTTTTATGCTGTTCTCCTTACTTACCTCGGTCAATGTCAGGAGAACATGAGGTTTATATTATTTTTTCTATAGTCTTTGTCATGAAAATGAAACATCAGGATGTTCATTTCCATCTGAAGAGAGCAAGACCCTTTTCAAAACTTCTGATGGAACACAGCTGATATGAATGCAAATTGCAGAAACATAGGTTGCAGGATAAATTCTACAGATTTTTAGGAAAAGCATATTTATCTTAGAAGTTTTCATAGCTAAAACAGTATCAGTAGCATGTTAGTGAAGCACTGGCACAGGGTGCCCACAGAGGGGGTGGATGCCCCATCCGTGGAGACACTCAAGGTCAGGCTGGATGGAGCTCTGAGCAACCTGATGTAGATTAAGCTGTCCCTCTTCATTGCAGGGGAGTTGGACCAGTTGATCTTTAAGGGTCCCTTCCAACTAAAATGATTGTATGATTCTATTTGTTAAGATTTTCACAAACTCCAAAATGAATTAGACATACAAATTTCACAATCTGCAATGACACTTTAGCTCCAAATGCAAATAAATACATTTAAATATTTGACTCATTGTCTTAGTGCATATGAAGGAATGATTACTTTTTAATTATGCATACCTCCCCCTCAGCAATGTAGGAGGGGTTCTCATCTGACAGTCCTAATCATCAGAATTCCTGGGCTGAATCAAACAATTGTAAGGGGCTCATGATGTAATATTAATGGTGATCTCTTTGCTGCATGTACTACAAGCATTTTGATGTTTTGTTTATATGATGATGATGCTAATAGTCCAGGTAAATAAAATAGTCTAGGCAAGAAATGGTAACACATCATGAGTCTTTAACTTTTACAACCACTAGACTGAATAGAGTGAAAGTGTTTGTTTTTGCTACAAGAAAGCCCTGTGATTTGCTCAAAACCTGCAAAAAAAACCCCATCAACAACAACAAAGAAACAGATGCGGAAATACATATTATTCTGTTTTTAAAACTGAATGCTGAGAGTATCAGCCTGATCTGATAAAGCTTGGAGGGACCAAAGTCACTTTATTTTTGCTCTTTCCCATGTTTAGCCTTTCTTTTAATGTGTTCCTTTGTCATGCATACAGCTGCTATCATTAAACATCAATCCTACTACTTCAGGGAAAATTCATAGATGTGCTTTGCATTATCCAACTGAGTATCCCTGTAGCTCTGTTCTTTAATCTTCACCATCACTACCACCTGTTCCTTAATTTCCCAAACAGTCAGCCTGATAAACATGATGCAGTTGTCCAGTCAGTCATCACTAAGCAAATCACACTGAACAAATTTCTTTCCCCTCTCAGCAGAACCCTGCAAAGTCTACTTCCTTTCCATTGCTGTGGAGGGAAATATTGTCGTTGAGAATTCCTTTATATAAAGCAGGGGTGTCCAATGCCAATTAGTAAGCTGGATTGAAACTCAGGAATTTGTGTTTCCAGTGCACTCACCTAATAACTAGGGATGACTGTAGTGAAATACTGTGACTCTCTATAAACAAATATTCTGAAATCAACTGAAGAAGTACCTTATATCAGTATAAAAGAACTTGAGGGAATGAATAAGATTCTAATTTTTTTTGGCTACTATTTTAGCCGTTTAAGCCATTTAAGCGAGTTGATTCTTTCACACTGAACATCCTGCTTTACGTTTTATCCTTTTAATCATGCACAATTGGTAGGGACTTTTATTACATTCTGGCCCTATCATTTCAGTCAATTAACATGGGAGTTGAGTAAAATCAGTGATTCCTGAGATGATAATTGCTCACCAGAGAGAAAGAAGCAAAGTAACAGGACTCCGGGCCCTGAAACATTAAGTGAACACTCCCCCTTCTCTGATGCTGGTAGAGGATGCCTTCCAGAGCTCTGTCTAATAATTACAAGTTAGTTCCTGGTCTGGGAGCTATAGATCTAAACCAGGAAACCCTGCTGTGCATTCTGTAACCTATATTTTTCTGTTCAAAGTCAGCTTTGATTTCATAATGCTGGCAGGGTCTACTAGTGCAGTAATTTAAGCTTTTGTATTTAAAGAGACTTACAAGTAATATTCCTAGGATTTCTTAGGGAAAACACTTCTTACAAAGATGCACTTTTTCATCTTAGAGATTATGGGCATTTTTTGCCAAATATTTCAGTTGAACTGGATGCAATTATAAATGGAGAAGAATTTAAAAGCATCTCAGCCTTCAGTTTGCTTGTCCTCTTTTGTCTGATTCTCCTCCACCCCAGCTCTCTCAAACACTTTATATTTGCATGAAGAAAGGCTCTATTTATTCTAGCTGGTCTATTAGTAAGATAAGTTCCACAAGCATGGCAAAAAGCAAACTTTTGCCACCAGTTGGAAAACTTCTCTCACATTCAAATAAGAAACCACTTTGTGTGCCTTTTGGCAGCTCCCCTTCTCCTAGTCTCTTAATTCTTTGAATAAAAAATAAAAAGGGAAAAGCAAATTCCTTCTTCAGTTCTCTTAAGCTGTTCCTTGGAAAATTCTATTTTTAAAGCTGACATTCATTTGCCTTTATATACTCATCCC
Organism: Phasianus colchicus; assembly: GCF_987193195.1. Classification (NCBI taxonomy): domain Eukaryota; kingdom Metazoa; phylum Chordata; class Aves; order Galliformes; family Phasianidae; genus Phasianus; species Phasianus colchicus. The sequence continues at coordinate 115,417,599 of NC_143436.1, forward strand.
ATGACTGTTTCCAGCACAGCTTTCCCCCCCATTCTATCAGAGCCATCCTGTTTCCATTTCCTTTTCTAACAGTTAAACTTGTAAAAGGTGCTCTGCTCATTTAATCGCTACTTTGTAACTCTGTGTACACAGCCAATTAAATGAAGTAACCAAAGTAAATAACTTAGCTAACCCTTTGTCTGACAAAAAGGCAGTTGCATGAGGAAAAGTACAGAAAGGCCAGAAGGAACTACTTACAGACTAGACACAGTAAAGTTTTCTAGTATTGGAGTGGGAACTTCATGTAAAGACAACTGTTATCTTTGAAGATCAACACAGTGGATACATCTATTATGATCTTTATCTCCTTATGACAGGTTTTTGTGTTGCATATGTAATTCCTTTCTTGCTTGTAGGAAGAAGTAAGTGGACTTTTGAACAAGAGACTATTTCACAACATCTTGTGTTGATAGGTGGAATTGTTATTTTTTTATTCTTCACGTATGGCTAGGAAATCATGTAGGACGAGATAATATGGTGTTTTCTTGTCATACATCCCAAGGCTACTTATTTTGGATATCAAGCAGGTATACAGGGTGCACAGTCAAAAAAGAGAAGTTTCACATGGCAGAGAACAAATCCTTCTTGTTGTTTAGCTATGTTGAAAATTCATACAGATCAGAAACTTGAGAAGAAATCTTACTTACCAGGTTTTACAAGTTGCATGCATCCAGGTGAGAGCTTTAGTTGCGACAATAATAATATAATTAATGGATTTTTTTGTTTGTTTGTTTGTTTGGAGCTGATAAGCAGCTGCTAAAACTCTATCCCAGATTCACCAGCAGGTGGGTGACAGCAAAAAACCTACAGCTGTGTTTACTGTGGCTCTCATTTTATTTTGAATTATTTATAAATAGCACTAGCAGCAATTTAGACGTTACCAAATGATATGCTCTTTAAACGATTAGCTGTTTTTTTTCTCAACATGTTCTAACTGAGCAGGTAGTAGCTAGATTGAAGATAATGTCAGGCATGCACACTACAAGTCTTTTCAGACCTGTGACTCCTGTCAACAATAATGAAATATTGAGTGAGCTTTTTAAGAGGAAATTCAGCTACTGCTTTAATTTAAACAATGTGCTGCAAAACACAAGACCTCACAAATATTCCTCAAGCAGCGCCATCTGGGTATGTCACAGTTTTGACAGAAAAGTAACCTGGAAATTTAGTGAGTTGAAGTAAGACTTATTGTACCATCTCAATTTTGTCCTCATCTGGGACATACTAATAACTTGTTATATCATCCCAAAATAACAACAAATGATTACAGCATGTCAGTCTCCCATTCAATTGAGGTCCCATTCCATGGTGCATCATCAATGTAAATGTGCTATTTGTGCTTTTGAAGTTCTTTTTTCCATGCTTGGAATGCCTACACATTGTGACAGCCTGGAGATGACCGTTTTGATTAGTCATTCAGTCTGTCATTTATCATTTGTTGCTCTATAGAGTTCTTCATTCCAGCTGTTAATGTCTGAACAGACAGGCTTTTCTTTTTTTGTGATTCATTTCTCATGCTCAGAAGATACTTGTTATAAATATCTCCAAAAGTCTGCAATGCAATACATTATCCTAAAATTCTCATTGCCAAGAACACAATCAAAAGAACTGACAGAGAAGACACCTGTCCTATTACACTGCCCAACCACGTCTTGTTCTTACCTTGTCCTCCCCTGCATGTCTGAGAGCATCTCCTGTCCTGTTTTCTAGATTACAAGCACTCTGGCAGAATGTAGCAGAACTTGATCTAACGATTTGTCCATCACTGCCAAGCGCCCTAGACATTTGATTGAGATTAAAGACATATCTGTTCCAGTTACAGACTGAATCCATGGCAATACTGCAACAAAGTAATACCTAAACTGTGAAGAAAGGTTGAGGATCTGAAATTGTAACCAGTGCTCTCTGTTCTTCAAGACAGGGATAAAGGAGAGCTGTATATACTACAAAAAAAGCTTTTAACAAGAAAATACCAGTAACACTTTATTGCACTAGATTTTTATTTATTTATTTATTTATCTTACTGCATAGATTGACATATCAGTGGTGGAGCCAGTTCTCCTGCGTAAAAGCGGAGGGAACTTCTCTTTCAATGACAGTAAAGTCAGGAGCCGGGACCTCTGACGCACAGAATAGGGGTACCATGTTAATGTTTCAGTTGTGTGCATGCTCTGATCCTAGTTTGTCACTTCTGTCCCATAAAGCAAGAGGAGCTAAGAGTAGAGTAGGGGTGATGTAGATCCTTTGCATTTGAGTGTAAAAGTTATAAAGAATAAGGAAAATTCCACCCATGAATTCACTGGAGCATGTAGTCTGATGAACAGCCCACGTAAACAGAAGACTTGTATCTTGTGATTGTCCTTAACTAAAGGTGGCTGTGACATCACTCTTAGCTCTTCCAGAAAAGAAGATAGCTGGGCAAGCAGCAGTGACTGACAATCAGGGACAAGGAAAAGCAAACTCCATGCCATTAGACTTCCTGTCACAGGTTTGTACTGGAAATATCTTGCTTCAATAAATACTTAGCAGGCTGGTAACTCTTAACCCTGCTTCTGTATTTTCATCACTTTAGCCTAATTGCTTTTAATTTATTTTCCAGATTTGCTGTAGGACTGTGTTTCCACAGCACAGGCTTTAAATAGATCAGTCCTTTTGCAGCCTTTCAGAGTTCAATGTGCTAATTTGCATTTTACAGTAATATAGGAAGGAAAGCATAAAGATGTGGTCAGGGTAATTTCTAGAGCATAAGATCTCATACAATATTATGATAAGCTTTGCAGTCACTGGTTCATTACATTAATTGTTTGTCTCTGTGCACATGTGAATATAATCAGCAGCCTTTAATTTAATACATTACAGTACTCCTGTGTTGGACATAGCATGACTCAATACTTCAAGAAGTTGAATTAGAAATAGTTAGAAATATCCTAGTTTTGGCTGGGATAGAGTTAATTTTCTTCACAGGGGCTGGTATGATGCTGTGCTTTGGATTTAAAACAAAAACAGTGTTGATAATACAGCAGTGATTTAGTTGCTGAGCACTGGTTACACTAGTCAAGGGCTTTTTTGCTTCTCATGTTACCCTGCCAGGAGGAGGCTGGGGGTGTACAAGGATATGGGAGGGAACACAGTTGGGACATCTGACCCAAACTGGCCAAAGAGATATTCCATACCACATGACATCATGCTGAACAACATATGGGAGTAGTTGACCAGGAGAACTGCTGCTGCTTGGAGTCTGGCTGAGCATGAGTCAACCAGTGGTGGGCAGTAGCAGAGTGCATCACTTGTTTTGTTTATTCTTTCTTTTGGTTTCTTTCTTTATTTGCTTAGAAAGATGTCTTTATCTCAACCTAGGAGTTCTTGCACCTTTCAGGTTTTTTTCTCCATTCCATTCTAGGGGGTGAGAGGACGGTGGGTAGTTAGTGAAAATGGGATAGAAAATCTGCCTTGGACCTAGAGGTATGAGTGTGAGAGTTGCAAGTAAAAAACAAGGTAAAGGGGCTTCTTCCAGGGAAATGTCTACTCCAGTTTTCAGTTAGCAGTTCTCCAACTGAAAAGAGTAGAGAGTCAATGAGCTGATCTCACAACTGAAAAGAGTAGAGAGTCGATGAGCTGATCTCACCCCTGATCTTAATGAAAATCATTGTGATTTTGCATTTACAGGAAGTGAGTAATGAAGACTATGACCAGGATCAGCAGGGCCTTACCAGGTGGAGGAAAGGATCAGCTGGGTTTCTTCTTTCTATAAGGCCACCACTGCACAGTATACCCCAATGCCATCAAGGTATAAAAGGGGCAGAATCCATCTGTTGTATTTTTGGAGTGACAGGGGAATTCCAAGAGCTGAATGTATTGGAGGCTGAAATGACTAACTAGGATGGAGTGGGCAAAATATAGAATCATAGAATCCCCAAGGTTGGAAAAGACCTCTAAGATCATCTAGTCCAACCATCCACTTATCAGCAGTATTTCCCCACTAACCATGTCCCTCAGTACAACATCTAAATGCTTCTTGAACACCTCCAGGGACGCTGACTCCACCACCTCCCTGGGCAGCCTGTGCCAATGTCTCACCACTCTCTCACAGAAGTATTTCCTGACGTCCAACCTGAACCTCTCCTGGCACAACTTGAGGCCATTCCCTCTCATCCTATTGCAGTTACATGGGAGAAGAGATTGATCCCCACTACATCACAGCCTCCCTTCAGGCAATTGTAGAGAGCGATAACATCTCCCCTGAGCCTCCTCTTCTGCAGACTGAAAATCCCAGTTCCCTCAGCCTCTCCCAATAAGACTTGTGCTCCAGGCCCTTCACAGCTTCACTGCCCTTCTCTGGACACACTCCAGGGCCTCTATGTCTTTATTGTTGTGAGTGGTTAAAGGAAATCCAAGACATCCTTTAAAGATTAATCAATTTTTAGACTTCTAAAGGTTACTCTTGCAGTAACATAGTGTCTGGCCCTGAGGCCCCATGCATCTGTGGCATAGACTGCCTCAGGAGAGGATACTTCAGGGAATTGAAGCTGCCTTGGAGATGGAGGATATTAAGCAACTGTCTACCTTGCCTGGTCTTTCAGAGGTCCCTTCCATTACACAGTTGCTGAGGGTCAGCATGCCCAATCAGATTGTTGTGTTAAACCACAACAGTGTAGGAGAACGATTAAGCCAGAAACAAAGGTTTGAATTATTTCACACTAGGTGTTTGACATATTCACTAAACTGAGTTGTCAGGCTGCTGTTTTTGGAATTATCTTATGTCATTGGCAGATGATTGTTCTGTGATTTTTATGTCTACTGAAAATTCATTTTAACTAGAAAATTGTACTACCCTAGATTCACTTAGAAAAGCTCTTAAGCAACTTGGAAAGTGGTTGCTACTTTAATCTCTTTGCACGTATTGAAACTATTTTCTATGCTTGATAAAAATCCATTGAAAAAAATTATATGGATGTCTTTAATTCTTCAGTGCACATCGCAGTATTGATGCACAGAAGATATTTGTTTTCTGTCCTATGAACATAGATAATTAGTAGAAAACAGAAGGAATAATTTGTTTTTATCTATCGTTATGTATTATAAACAGATAGGAAGTTAATTGAAGTTCTGTTCCTTTTTTAAAACATGATACAACAAATCAGTAAAAACCAGTTACTGAAGCTCAATGATACCTACCCACTGAAATCCTCTTGAGGTGCTATCAGTCAAAACAAGTCTGGAAAATCCTTCAGCACTGAGATTAAAATCAAACAAAAGCAGGTTTTCTTAAGGGGCAGGTGGATTCAAATATGTCTTTTTAACTGCAGTATTTAACTTAGTGAAGGCTGAGGGTTTCAACTCACCCATTCCCACTTTCCAGCCTCAGCAGTTGACTGACACCTTGTTGTGAGACAAAAAAAGTGAATGCTCTGGGGAAGATCTGAGGGAGTGGCAAATCACTGTCCTGATTTCTGTGGCACACTAGATATAGCAAAATAGAGCAGTCTCAATTTATTTGGTCCAGAACTACATCTTTAAGCTTAAGCTAAATTACATAAGGCAATGAGAATTTCTATAAAAGCAGTGAGTGGAAGGGAGAAAGGGGAGACATATAGAGAAATCTCTTCTCCTGATGGAGCCCAGTTTCCAGTTATGCATTCTTATTTTGGGGAATGAATAGGCTGAAAGAATGAGCTCCCCCATCCTCTTCTGCACTCTCAGGTGCACATACACAAAAGTCTATGACTATCAGTCCAGGCACTGAACAGAAAAGCACTCACAATGAACTGTTTTGGTTACACTAGGAATAGATGAGTGATACAAAAGCCAAACTTCCTCTGTGAAAGAGCACGCACAAATTTAAATAGATACAATTGGCATTCTGTCACATGTTGTTTTGGGAATGTCATGTTGCAAAGAGGGTCACTTGTGTCTACGGCTGGTGATATCCATATTGTGTTTGTTATTGCATGGTGCAGATGCTAGGGGAACAGACAGCTGAACTTCAACAACAGGAATGACATTAATTTCTTAATAAGACAGCATCTACTAAAGATAAAACGTATTTTCACTTTTACAGCAAAGTTCATAGCTGGAGTCTTTAATGGCACATACCTAACTACATAGGCATATAATTGCCTATAAATAGGATCATAAAAACAACTATCATATATTAAATGCTTTTGAAGTCATTTACAGTTAAGCTATAAAAATATTACAAGCAATTAATGTAGTTAAAGTGACATTTAGAAATTCATTATTTTCTCACCTGTGTTACGTAGGCAGGAGATGGAGAAAAGATGGGGAATAGTTGCAGGAAAACAGGATGTTGTAGTTTTGTGCTTTCTGTTACTGATATTACGCATCATAACATCATGTAGTGCACTGGGAGTTAATGTTTCAGGTCCGTGGATTGCTGATATTTCCAGGTACTTTTCTCAAAAGAGAAAAAAGGAACTACATGTCCTAGAAGGCTTTGCTGTTCCGTTTCTGTTTTCCATTCAGAGGGAAAGATAAAACTGTTTTGGAGTCACAAGACTAATCCTTTTACTGCTTGTCTCTGCCTTCAGTTTTGGACACTCTCATTTTATTTGATTTATTAGCTTCAATTCCAATTATATTGTATTATATTGTGTTATCTTGCATTCTGCTGTCATATTTAGTAAATTAGTTTTCTACCTTAGTTCGTTGCTACTGTTTTGTTTTTAGGCCCATCTTGCTACCTTTTTCCTACTGTCCTTTCCCCTTCCTTGGGGCATGAGTCTGTGGGTCCCCCTGCTCCATCAGTCACGGAACTGGGCCAAATTAGGCCTGAACCATGACACAGTAGTAAAAATAACATGATTTATTCACAATGCAGAAATCTGTCTTGGATTTTACTAGATGTGTAATGGACTTTCTGTGGTCCTTGGTTTCTTTTCAGATGTCTTAAGCCTTTGAAATATTACTAACATAGGACATGATAGCCACTTTTAGTTGAGTTGAGCAAGCTGCATCTCCAACTTGTGGAACACCTGTGTCTATGTTACTGACCTAAGAGAAAATACTAAACTCTTTTAGAGCCTTCTATTCACTCTTGCTTCATTGATAGTCTTGAAGAACCTTGCTGAGTATTACACATAGTGACTGATCAGCTTTTTGTGAATAGCTTTGGATGTAGTATCTCAGAAATAGCATAGGTAGTTTGTTAAAAAATGAAATCCATTCGAGGCTTATCAAAATGTTGAGTTAAACAGATACTGTGTCCACCTTTTCAAATTGTCATTCCTTGAAATTTTAATGTTGCTCATTTCCCACATGGTTATTTACTTTGCCTGATAAACAACAAAGCATGCTGGCTGAGAATTATTTTACCATTGCATTTCTCTCCTATAGGCAATGGAAAAATACTTTGAGCGTAATTACCAGAGCATAAGTGCCATTCCTCAGAATTTCAAGGACTGTAGGCCTTGATACTAACACTGTTAAAACACAATGTGCTTTTTAATGTAAATATGAAATGTATAAAAAAAAATCACTACAACAAAATACCAATACCTAAGATACTGACTATTTTTTCCTCTTGACAAAGCAATTGTCTGTGAAACCTTACTTTTCAGAGTAAAGTCTCACAAGAGTTTAAAAGCTTGCTTGCTAGGCCCTCTATAAAAATACTACTCAGTCTGTGCTGAGATCAAAGATAATTAACACTACGACATCTCAAATATTTACCTGCCCTGCGCAACTACTTGATAGTTCTTTCCATCTTCCTTTTTCTTTTTTTTTCTTCTGAAAATGATCTGTTAGCTTTCAGATGCCATAGCTAATTCTTGATTTTTCAAGTGATTCTGCATAAGCCTCAGATTTCACCCTCACAGAGTTCCCAGGACCTTACAGACATAAAGTTGGAGTTTGATGAATTTTGTAAATCAGGCAGTGAGATAGTGAGTGGAGTTGGATTTTAATATCATTTGGGAATTGCTGAATATTTTACTTTTTCATTGCAGTTTCCTGACACTCCTGGTTTTTATCAATAAAAAAAAAAGCTATAGAACCCTCTCTATAGATGTTAGCCATAAAATGCAAATAATATTTTGAAGACAGTCTTCGAATGTCACTGAAATGTACTTTCAAGATTCACTTTTTTTATTAAACACAAGATACTATGATTAAAAAGTATTAAAGTTGCAAAGATGAGCATTCTAAAGCAATATTCACTCTGCACATTCTTGTATGTTCTCTTGAACAGAGACACATTTTTATATTTATCCATCAGTTCACCATTGAAGAATCCATATACATAAATGCTTAACTCCTACCATCCATTACCATTGCACTATTTCATTTCAGCATTCATTATCTTAATTTCTTTGGAGAAACCTAGCTAGGTGGGAACCATCTGGATAGCAAAGATTTTTTTTTTCTTTTTCATTCTGATTAGTTTGCATTGAAGTAAAACAAAAATTGAATGATCTTAAAGTGAGGTTGAACCTACTTAAGCTGTTGTTGGATCAGGATAACATAAATTTGAGGTCTGGATGTTCTTCAGTGTCTTTATGTGGCACATTTTAATTTGCCAGCGAGCATTCCTCTAAGTAATAGCTGTACAAACACATATTCAGACTGCCTGGAGAAACTAATAATTAGGCATGATGAATATCAGTATAGACATTGTGCTACTTTAGTTGATTTTTTTCTACAGCTGCATTTGCAGCAGTGACTTCCTAGACATCATCTTTTGGAGCTAATTTTCCATTTATGATTCATAATTTCCATTCTTTCTTTCATAGGTTTGTTTTCTCTGCTCTTTACCACAAAATCCTACAGTCTTGAATCTCTATGGAAGGCAAATCATTTATCCAGCGAACAGACAGAGGAAGAAAAGGTTGCTTGAAAACCTGAAGGACAAACTAACACTACTGTTACTGTAGACATGATGGCAGATTTTATAAATAGGATAATATCTTTCATTGTCAGGTTTTTTTTCTGCATCAGTTGATGCAATCAGAATTAGACAAGCTCCTGATAACCTCCATTGGCAGCTCAGAAACTCCATGGCTGCAGCTGGCTTTTTTATATCTTGTCTATTAATCAGTTTGAACTCAGAGCAGTTGTTTTCCCTGTTAGTAAAGTGGAAAGAGCCAGAGTGGTTAAGACCAAATACCACAGTAGCAGTTAATTCGTTGCTAGAAGTCTTTTTCACTTTTTTATTTGTTTGTTTGTTTGTTTATATATTTCTTTGCAGACAAGGAATGACCTCCTTGAAAATCAGAAATTTTTATTGCATTGCAAAAATAAGAGAGGCACACAGAGAACAGAGTAATGTTTAAAATTTCTTTCAGTTAACTATTTTTCTTTAATTGTGTTCTTTGAGGTATTGCCTCTTCCATAGTGCAAAGAAAGAGCTTAGAAAGGATAAAAAAATGAAAGTCAGAATTGCTCAATCATTTGAAATTTGGTAGTTATTGTTTGCTTAAAGACAATTCTTCAACATGAAATCAAAATAAACAAGATGGTAATCAAAACAACCATTTTGAATAGCTCTGTTATTATATTTATTTCACTACAAGAAAACATCTGCTGAATGAAAAACAGTAAGATGAGTCTTTTTCAGTTTTCTATGCACTGTACAAGACCATTCTACAAAACAAATATAGGAAATCATACTGGTTTCTGAGTCAAAGGATGCTTATCTTCGTTATGTGTAGAGATCTCCAAAATACTGCTTTGAATACAGCATTCAAAGGTAGTAGATTTTTTCCCGGAACAAATCAGAGAGGTTTTTTTCATTTCCTGACATTCCTGTTCATAACTTTTCAAGTTTCACTCATCTCCTGTATTTTAGTATGAAAGATGCCTTAATTTGTCAAAAGTTACTGAGCTTGCCTGAGTTTCACTGTTTTTTACTTATGGTAATTTTTACCAGCTTGGATAAAAATGTGAGCAAAAGCAAGGTTGCTGTGTTAGGATTAAAGGAAAAGGTTTAAGTTAGCTGGAACAATGCATGAAATAATTCTCAAAGTTCATAATAGTCTAAAATAACTAATGGGTTAACAGCAGCAAGTAGGGGGTAATTCTGTCACCTCAAGTAACTACTATTTACTAAATGGCAAACAATAATTTGCCATTAAATATTTCAAACGTTGGAAATAGTGGGACTTACTTTTCACTTGCAATTTTTTGAAGGAAAAAATGAAAGAAAATGTCAAATTGCATGTAGTTTTTTAAGTTTTATCCCAAAATCTTGAGTTCAGGTGATTGTCTTTTTTTCATTTCTCATACCAAATACTAATATGTCACCTGCCCACATACAGTGTATCTAGAAGCCATAAAATAAGCTTGATGCCAGGCTGCAATTAACATTACTGGCGTATCAAAGCATAGCACTCTTAGAAAAGTTCGCCTGTAGGGTCTTCTGGGAGCGCATTATGTAAGACATCAAAAAAGGCTTAAAGAAAGATATGAATAAGGTTCTGTTTAGCCAGAAAACACAGAATGAAATTATTGACAGCTAAGATATGGGAGACTCTATTAACAGCGTGCTTATTTTTTAAGTAGAGATGACTTGCCTTAAGCATTTAACTTCAGAGTGACATTGAGTTTCTGTGAATCAAACAGCACTTTATTCCATCTTTAACAGCTGTTAAAAATTGTTCATAAAACTGAAAACATAGTGTCTGGTTCAGTGTGCCAAATTCAGATGTTACAAAGCAAACATCCCTTCTAAGCTCTTAGTGGTATTGTTTTACCTGACAGCTTCTCAGAAAGACGACAAATGCTGTAGACTATTTGTGTAGTGAGTTATATCTCATCTCCAACTCTGCAGCAATGACTTTACCTGTTTTGGTTGAAATATAATGAGAAGAAGACACTGGAGTAGGCCTTCTAATTCTTGAAAATATTCAGTGACGGCTATTAAGTATTGTCCACCTGCTGGTATTGCTCTTCCAACTAGCAAAGAACCAGCTCAGGCAGCCTCAGTAATGAGGAATGTCCTTCAGATGGAGATCCCTACAAGATCACTCGAATGGGAGAGATTATATTGTAACAGGAAAGCACAGATCCTCCAGAAAACCTCCAGATGTATTGAGTGCATGAAATCCTGTAAACTTACCTTTTCTTTCTGAGGCATTGCAGGTTTTTTTTTTTTTTTTGGTGTGACTTAAAATTGCAAAATAAAATATTTAAATAATAATAATGATAATAAAAGAGTAGGGCAAGGTGCAGCATTTCAAAGCATCTTTTAAAGGCCATTTTTCCTCTAAGTTTTCTTTGTAACTGGTGCAAGGGGCCAGCCTCTTGCTTCCAAACTGTACTCTGAGATGCTGGGCCTCTGCCAATTCTATGAACAAAGCTTATATAGTTCAGACACAGAACTCAGAGTATATAACCCTGCCTGCTCTGCTATTTCTTATTGTATGGAACAGCTATTGCATTTGTCTTGATCTGGTGAAAAAGAATGTGAACATACCACCTAGAGATGTGATTGGAGTTACTCTTTTGCAGCATAAGAGCAGAGGGCATATTTGGCATTCTGCTGTGGCAGATTGACTACAATCATGACTTCAATCATGTGAGACAAAGTACCATGCTAACACAAAAACTCTTATCTATTTGTATGCACAAGCCTCCTTTATTTGGTAGAATAATATAACAAATGATTATTTGTGGCCTTATCATTTGGAGAGGGACTGGTGTATGTTAGGGAGCAGTTGCAGTCATGCTTTTCTGGATGTGGATAGGCAAGCAGCTCAGCCTTGTTTTTCCTTCTGTCATGGTGGTGATGATCACACAATGGACAGAGAAGGGTAAATAGGTAACAAGATATCAGGAGCCATGGAAAGTGGTTGAGGCTTCTTTATCTCTTAATGAGATAAAATTAATTAATAGGTGACTAATGACATTTTCTTATATCTGTTTTTCTTAATCAAAACATGAAGCATGGAGAATCTCAGCTTGAGCAGTAAGCAAAGATGCTATCTTGGAGGGTACTGCATGTGAAATCTGAGAAATACTATTGTCTCAGATATAAGCATACATAAGGGCAGCTCCAAAAATAATGCCTCCTATTTTATGATGTTGACCTATAATAACAGAGGTGGATGTTGGTGGTATGGCAGTAGAGATTGAACTTGCCCGCCAATATCCCATTCCATGTTGTTTCTGTGGGACAGATGGCAGCAGAGGGGCACACTGACAGAATGGCATCTGACGTGTAAGTGCAGATGAAGTAAAGATGAGTCATTGAATTCCTCCATGCAGAAAAAATGCATAATCACTTGCTGAATGTCAATGGATACCAATCAGTGAGTATGAGCACAGTGAGACAGTGGGTGGTGCATTTCAGCAGAGGTGCCAGTGACAGTGGGTCACCTCCACTGGTGCAAATCTTTACAAGCATGGCATGCAGGCTCTTGTTCGTTGTTGGCAAAAATGCATAGCTAAAGGTGGTGACTATTGAAAAATAGTGTTTCATAGCTGAGTTTACCCTAGTGTTGCTGTGCCCTTTCTATCTATTGTAATTTCCATGAAATGAATAAGAGGCATTACTTACAGGTATTCTCTTGAAGCTAATGAAAGGCTTGGTTTTGAAGATTTGAAAACAGCTAAGAGGTTGCCAACAGGCTGACTGAAGGTGAGGAGTAAGAGAATGAACTAATTTTAGTAACACTATTGCTTAAAACTGATCTGTATGGCAGCATTATTCAGAAGGCAAGAGATCTAGTTAAGTATCTCTGCATGTTTTATATTTCCTGTACCATTTTCTATGCCTGTACATATTTATATGGTCAAATTAATTGGGTTTCATGACATATTGTTTCAAAGTAAAATGTCTCAATCACTGTACTTAGAATATTCAAGTATTGTTTTGTATGTGATACAGAGCTGGAGCTCATAGTGCATTTTAGAGTGTGGTAATGGGTTACAAAAAAACCCCCTCCTTTTGTAGACATTAGGTGTCTTAGGCAGTTGCTTTACTCTGAAGCAGCACTCAGAACTTAGCTCCTAATCTACTGTCCTGCACAATCAAGTCCATTACAGATAAAACATGAAAGCAAACAGTACAATGCACTACCTTGAATTGGTGTGATTTTTCCATGCACTGGCACTAGTCTTAAGATATTACTTCAGAGTGCAGAAAGAGAAATGAGAAGAAAATGAGAGCTCAGCTCCTGTATGCGACTATGGGCTATTTCCAAGCCTGGTGTGTCAGAAGTATGTTACAGTTACATATGGATACGCATATTTACAAGGATGCAACATGATGCTTGAAATCTGAAATAGTGACCATGTTACGTGAGATGTTTTTCTGTCTGTAACTTCTGCTGAAGTGTAATGGCAGGGTTTGTCTTCTGCTTGTTTGAAAACAGTGAACTCCTGAGAAAGCTGAGTTAGAAAACAATCAACTCCCCTGAGAAAAATGAGAAGTACAACCCATGCCTTTCTTCAGTCAATCCATTCTCATGACAAGGATATAACATGAAAACATGAATGGGAAATGGCATGAATTTAACCTATCTTCTTTGAAATTTTTCACTAGTAATTATGTGGTTTTGTTCACATACTATACTAAATGTGATACAGTTGGCTATCTCCAGGAGAGTTTTATTTAAAGTGTATGTTGTATTATTAACTGCAGCTACAATTTATTTTCTGCATTCTGTATTAGTTATAGATTCTCTTACATCCAAAACAAACTACCCTTGATGTATTACTGTTTATTCTTTTTTTTTTTTTTTACTTTTTTTTTAAACCAAGTCTTTGAAATCTGAAAGTAATTTAAAAAGAGAGTAGGAATAGAGCTCTGGGTGTCTCTGCTCCAGTAGTGCACAGCAAGATCAATATGGTATTATGCATTACATTTTACCCTCATGCAAGCCTGCCAGGCAGTAGGTATTATTATGCCAGGAACTCTTGGCTTCATTCTAACTTCAGTATATTATTAGAAGTCCATATATTAGGCAGACATACTGCATGACTCCATATTTTCTTACTTTAGGAAAAATTACTCTTTCATGCAGGTAGATATATATATTCTTCCACTATCTTTGATAAATTCATGTAATTTGCTTTAAATATAGAAGCATGCCCATTTAAGAAGAAAAAGAAAATATATTCAATTTTCTGCTTCCATTCAGTCTTACATTAAATAATATAAAGGATTGATTATAGTTTAATATCAAGTTGTCTCTGTATGTATGTATCTTTGATTCACATTAAATCAAATATATAGTGTTTGCAATACAGAAGAGACCTTAGTCCTTCCTTTTATTTGAGTTTGAACACTTTTCTAATTATATATATGGTTACCACAGCACTCATTTAATTTTTTTTCCCAGTGTTCACAATTAGACAAGTTCTGTGGTATCTGCTTAAGCTGTTACCCACATCTGAAGCAAAATTCAGGTGACAGTAATGAATCCATTAAGTGTAACGGAGCAGAACAGACTTGGAATAAGCTGTTGAAGCATCCAAGGAAAGGTTAACTTTGGTTTCAGTTTGTCGGCATGCTAAGAGGAGAAAATGCTGCTACTAGCACTAGGTATGAGCACAGTGAACAATTTTACTATTGCTTTTAGACTTTTTACTTCAGATGGCCTTAGTTGCTTAAAAAATAAAACAACTCCTCGTTCTTCTTTCCTGCAACTGAAGGACTATCTGACACCTGTAGATAAAGATTAATCTTGATAAATAAGTGATGCAGTAGAAAGCATACAAAGATATATGAGGATGTGGCCTGAGGGGGAATTCTCTGATCTCAAAGCAGCAACACTGTTTATGAAGGGAGCTGTAGGAGAAAATTCCTTCAGAAATACAACTGATGATATTCATCCCAGGCATTTGAGTCAGAATACATTATGCATTCATGCCGAAGCTCCTTTCCTTTCGAACAAAAGTCAGTAATCACTTCTTTGGCATTCTAACTGAAGGGGTCAGCTCACCTTATCAAGCTACTGTGATTGATGGCATGCATTGCTGAGAACAAACTGTCAGACTACACTGGCAAAACTATGAACTTTCCTTTGTGTTTTTAGCAGTGCTTGGGTCTGTACAGACTCTAGGTAGACTAATTTCCATCTCAACTAAGTTTAATGTGCTAAACCTGATAGTGACTGTCTTATAAATTGCCAGTGCTAACTACATACAGAAGTCACAGAATCATTAAAGTTGGAAAAGATCACAAGGATCATCTAGTCCAACCATCAACCCACCATGCCCACTGCCCATGTCCCTCAGTGCCACATCCACGTGGTTCTTGAACACCTCCAGGGGCAGTGACTCCAGTGACTCCTTGGGCAGCCAATGCCAGTGCTTCATTGCTCTTTTGGAGAAGAAATTTTTCCACAAGCATGAGTGAGAAACAAGCTGCAAGTGGAAACAGAAATGCTAAACCATGGTGGGCAACCTCAGATTTAGGCTTTGCAACTCTATTTTGTCCTCAGACTTAACTCATAACATAGTATGTATGATGTCAGGTGCTACATGATGTGAGCGTTCCTAGTGCATGGTCATTATGGCAGAAAAATAGATTTCTAGAATCTCTACAGGGAAGTGTGGAACTAGATGAGTTTTTTAATTTTATACAGTAGATTTCTGAAGTTAATGTCTTCACTGTCCCAATTTACTGTTATACGATTTGCACTGTTGAGTAGTTTCAGAGTGCACACGTTATGTTTATTTAGATGAAACTAAAATGAAAAAATGTCTCTAGGAGAGCACGAAATGTGTGCTAACTGCAAGTGGAAGACCAGTCTATAGCAGATATGGTTCTCCTTTGTGCTTGATCATCCCTGTCAACTCTCATTCTACATAAATATTCCTACTGAGTGAAAAAGCACGTTTGGGTTGATATAGCTGTAGTGGAAAATAGGGACTTCTGCAAAAGAAGCATGCAGAATGCTCTTCGTCCTTTTACCAGTTTGTATACAGAATGGGGAATGAGACTAAGGCTCTAGATTATTCTCCCTTCTTTCATCACTATAAAAGGAATAAATTGTTGAGGAGGCAGAAAAATTTGGATTGCAATTAGCCACTGGCATGCAGACTAAACAACATAGAAAATAATCCTGGATGTAACATTTTTTTCTAAGACCAAAAAAGCTAATACTGCAAAAAAGTGAATATTTCAGTGGATGTTTTCCTACAAAGAGATCTGGCAGGGTAGACAGAATGTAATTACATGCAACTGTTGCTTTTTTAAAAATTTTGCTCAAGGAACAGTATAAATCACTGTAATTTGTGTTTGATTTTTAAAGAATGTACTGTGGATCTGGGCACGAATCAAGTAACATGCATTGGCTGAACTCTTTAGCTTTTATTCATTTGTTTGCATTGATTTTTTTCTTGTGATTCTTAGTGTTTTTCTATTGTATAGACAGAACGATCTGGGAGACATCTGGTGGCCAGTAATTAACAGAAATTCTCTAATTTATTGTAATAATTGGGAGATTCACTACTAAGGCTTATAAATGAGCAAATACAATTTAAAAAGTCAGGAGAATTCATCCCCAATTTATCTGCTACTTTAGTTTCAATTATTTATGGAGTTGGTAAAATGTAGAGTGCTTTTGTAAATCTTGCAAAAGGGAGGAGTATTCATAATCTGAACTATGGATATAGTTCATGGTTATAAATATTGCTGTTGGAAAACAGCCCTCCAAAAAACAATTTGTGTGAAAATTATGTTAAGTGCAGTTGTCTATACCTTCATATATCTTAGGCAATGCCAAACATACAGAGGCTCTGCCCTTACAGCACTACAACTCCTGTGGGAATATATACTGGTTGATAATAATGGAAGACAAAACCTCCGGATAGTGCAAAATCTAATGTAAATCTATCTGATTTACCTCAAGCAGATATATCAGAACTTACTCTACAAAATGATCAAACTCTTTTACATGAAAGTTTTTAATTAAAAAAAGTGGTTGCTTATATGAAGTGGTGGCAGAGGCGGCAGTGTATGAAGACAACAGTTGGTGCTATTTAATTTGAATTATTAAAATATACTTTGCTCCATCATGTTAATTTGCTACCCCTTCTCAAACTCAGGATCTTCATATGCATGTGTAAATGTATCTGTATGTATATATCACTTTTTTCATAAATGATTGCACCTCTCTTTCTTCATTCTTCAACAAGGAAGGGAACATCGAGCAGTTGCAGATACAGTTGTTGAAAGAAGTGTTTCTGAATAGCCAGATTTCCCTCTGCTTAAGGCAGTTTATGTCACAATCTGTACCTGAAATGGTATTTCCAATGTCAAAGTAAGTAGAAATGTGGCTTCACGAGAATGAATGGGAGATGCACCTTAGTTTTCAGAGTGCCTGGGAGTTGATCATATCAATACAATAACATTCTGTCAGGGATAAGACTGAAAGTAGTATAAAGAAGATATTTCTGGCAAATATTTTTAGCCTTCTTCAGATTCCCTAACTTCTTCAGCTGAGGAAGTGACCAGGCTGTGTTGCTGAGATTGGCTCACTGCTACTCCGAAATGAAAAGTCTGACTAGAGTTGACATCTTCATGAATGGTGTGAGACTTGTGGCTGGAGCTATGTAGGGCACATGCCTCTGCAGATGGCCAGCTGGGGTTGCACACACAGGTCCTGTTTGTGCTGTAGGCAATGAGGTGGCATAGGAACAAGCAGTGTGCCACTGTGTTTGACTTTTGGACTCAAAAGGCTGGCATTCATAAAGGTTTTGATATGATGCTGAAGTTTTAAACCATTCAGAGGTGTACCATGGAGTAACATGCAGATAGTACTCTAATTGTTTCCAGGTAGATTAGAGACATATCACCTTAGGCTTCCAAAAGTGCTCTTTAGAAAAAGATTGGATGTAAATATAGTTGCCTTTAAATTTCTAATTATGGAAATTAAGGCTACAGATTTGAAACACTGAGCTGGCGGTACTTATTTTCTGAAAAGAAACTTTGCAGTTGCAGTACAAAGAATGGTTTCAGCATTTGTGAGAGTTCTGAGAGCAGAAATAAATGCTTATATTTGTGTCCATATTTGGTATTCCCCAATTTTAAGGCAATATTTTTGAAACGCATCTTCATTTTATAAACATCACGTCTAGGAGCAACAATGAACGTTGAAAATTGAGCTGTTAATCAAAGAAAGAAATTAACATGATTTTATTTTTGGAGGATCATTTTTTGATCAGGTGGAATGTTTTTTTTCCCAAAGCTCCAGTGTACTTTAATTTCTGCTATGTTTTAATTTTTGCTGAGGTCTACTACGTCAAGTTGTCATGCCTAGTAAATTCAATATATCGGTTTCACAAATGTTAATGTATTCTTAATCATATTTTTTTGTGCCCAGGTCTGCCAGTGAAATCTTATTCCACTTACCAGTCTATTCCCAGCCTAATGTTATCTCAGAAGTGTAAGAAAGGATCCTACATCTAGCATTTCACATTGATTTTTACAAAAACTGTCAAAACAGGTCACAATGTTATTCATGCCAGTTCTTCTGTGAGACTTTGAATGCTTTCATATTAAGAACCACTTTTTTTTCTTTATTATGACATTGCAGATACTTGATCAGTAAGTGCTTTCAATTCTGTCCCTATTTGAAATTATTTGAGGGTATCTTCTGCTCTTATGTTCTGATTCTTCTCTCACTTAACCTACTGTTACAACATGATTCTGCCTACTGCTCTGAAATGAAAAATAAAATCAATTGGAAAATTGAGCCCTTGGTTTTAGCTGAACTCAGAATGTTGTAAACAAGTTTAGATGTTCTTTGTTTAATTTCTAATGAGCATGTTTTGGTCCAGCTCCCAGTTTAGGAACTGTGTTGTGTCAGATTCTCTTTATATCTTGACTTTGCTATGATTTTTATGATTTTTTTGTTATTTGTGATATTTTTAAAGACCTCTCATACAATGTAGAGCATCTAGCTATTTTCCATTAATCATCCACAGTTCTTAATGCCCGTAAGTTAAATACTTTGGCACTGTTTTCTGTCACAGGTTTCTATAATCCAAAGCAATAAAAATATTTCAGATTCTATACATTACTACAATTATTATGCAGATAACTACTTCCAGTACTTAATAGCTGCTTCATATGTCCTTGGAGGCTTGTGATTACTCCTAAGCACCTTGCTAAACCTTAACACCATGGAACTTTTTGTCACTTTATCACATTAAGGGTGAAGGACTCATTGACTCCATAGGGTACTGATAATGCTCCTGGAAAGTGAGAGAAACACATGCACTTGACGGCGAAGTGATGTAGTTAATCATATGCTCTCTCTGGAGAACCAATAAGCTGTGTCTGCTCTTCAGTGATGGGCTTTCTCCCAGGAGTCTCTGGAGAGGCAGAAACAGCAGGATCTGCACACTTTGCTGCAGCTGTGTGGTATTTCCCTTGAAGCTCTGTGTCTCACTGTCACGTCCTCCAAGCCTCCTAAGCAGTAAGTCTGAATTCCCTTTGGTTCTACGTGCACTCTCACTCCTCAGTGCTGTTTTTCATTTGCAGACAGTTTGTTCCCTGTCTTTTGAATTTTTCCTCTCCAATTTAGTACATACAAAGGTACCGATGTGTAATATTCTGACAAAATAAAACAATATTGGGAGTGGGGAAGACTTGAAGGAGGAAGACTAGATTATGAGTATAATTTCCCTATAAAGGTTGATTAAGTTATCTTTAGTTCAGATGACTGGTCTCTGCCTCCTATTTCGATAACCCAGTGTTAGGAAACAGGATTTAGGTGAAGATTTCACTTACCAAAACTTTACCAGCTAGCGAAGTTTCTGATTAACAGGAAATTGATTAACACTGATCAAAATTGAAATCTTCCATAGAACTTGCTGGGAACTAATGCAGACAGATTTTTAGATGTGTTATTCACCAGATAAAAAATATCCAAACTATGGGACTGCTTGGGTGCTAAATAGTCTAAGAAAGTCTAAGCAAATCTAAGCAAATCTAAGCAAAAATGAATGATCTTTGTGTCTTTGTGCTATCTCACATAAGTTTAAATTTTCTTTGTGAAATGTACATCTTCTTTTTTTTTTTTTTTCACTGAATGTAACTCCCAGATGTTTACCATACCTATTGGAAGAGAGAGCAAGGGGGATTACATAGCAGTTGATGACAGCAGTTGTTTTTGCATGTTCTGGTAGCAAAGTAAGTTTCCTATGTGAAAAAGAGTTTTCTGCTTCTGGAGGATAACATAGATTCTGACCAGAATGCACAGAGAAATTAGAAAACATTCTGAAAAGGCGAGGGATTTGAAATCTCTGAGATTTTAAGAATGCAGCATTCTTAAGTTTCTTTCTTTCTTTCTTTCTTTCTTTCTTTCTTTCTTTCTTTCTTTCTTTCTTTCTTTCTTTCTTTCTTTCTTTCTTTCTTTCTTTCTTTCTTTCTTTCTTTCTTTCTTTCTTTCTCTCTTTCTTTCTTTCTCTCTTTCTTTCTTTCTTTCTTTCTTTCTTTCTTTCTTTTTTTCCCTCTTTGATGTTAATTTACTTTGTTTTCAAGGTTTACGCCACAAGAGCTAGAAATCTACTTCTCTTTGAAATGAAAAACAAGCTTCTTATACAAAGTCACAGTCATATTATCTGAAGCATTAATGATAAAAATGGTAACTTCCAATCATTTCCACAGAAAAACAGCAGAAGTAACAAACACCTGGGTAGCACATACCTGTAAATATAAATGTGTACGCATAGATATCTACACACAGGTGGATTAATATATATCAACATATGTACACATATTCATACTACTGCATAAATGTAGCCCACTGACACAAAATAAGAGGGCTTATCCAAAAGCAATGGCCTCCTATTTTATGATGTTGGCCCACAGCGTCAGTCGTGAATGTTGGTGGTATGGCAATAGAAGTTGCATCTTCCCACCAATATCCTATTCCATTTTGTTGCTGTGTGACAGGTGGCAGCAGAGTGGCAGTCTGACACAATGGCATGTGACATGGAAGTGCATGTGAAGCAAAGGGGTGCAGCTGAATTCCTCTGTGCAGAAAAAATGGCACCCATTGACATTCATTGACACTTGCCGAATGTTAATGGAGACCAAACAATGGGTGTGAGCACAGTGAGGTGGTGGGTGGTGAGTTTCAGCAGTGCTGACAGTGATAGTGGTGACCTCTGCTGCTGCAGATATTTATGAGCATGGCACACAGGCTCTTGTTCATTGCTAACAAAAATGCATAGGTAATGGTGGTGACTATTGAAAATTGTGTTCTTTTTCTATCAAATAGCATTATTGTGCTTTCTGTATCTATTGTGGTTTCCATGGAAACAAAGAGGAAGGCATTACTTTCCTGCCCTACATAGAACTTGTTCACTGGAAGATATAAGCGTGTCTGGTAAAGAGCATCTGTGAGATTAAAAAATTAAAAAAAAAATTAAAAATCCAGTTTTTGACAGATATCTGATTTTATCTGATTTCTTGCCTATCAACTCAGATTAAATTCATTTAACAGAGAACAACCCTGTGAGCTTTGTGACTTTTTAGAATCATAGAATCCTCAGAATTGGAAGGCACCTATAAAGGTCATTTAGTCCAACTCTCCTGCAATGAACAGGGGCACGCACATCTAGATCAGGCAGGGCCTGATCCAGCCTTGCCTTGAAAATGTCTGGGAAGTGGGCAACCACATCTCTGGGCAACCTGTTCCAATGCCTCACCACCCTCACTGTAAAAGACTTTTTCCTTCTATTCAACCTAACTCTATCCTCTTTAAGCTTGGAACCATTTCCCCGTTTTCTATCACCATAGACCCTGCTAAAGACTTCTTTCCTGTAGCTCCTCTTTAGATACTGAAAGGCTGCTATCAGGTCACCTTGAAACATCCTCTTCTCCAAGCTAAAGAGCCCTAGCTCTTTCAGCTTGCCCTCGGAAGAGAGGTTTTCCATCCCTTAGATCATTTTTGTGGTCCTGTTCTGGATGTACTCCAGCAGGTCCATGTCTCTCCTGTACTGAGGACTCCACATCTAGATGCAGTATTCCAGATGAGGCCTCATCAATGCAGAGTAGAGGGACAGGATCACCTCCTTCACACTGCTGGCCACACTTCTATTGATGCCGCCCAGGATACAGTTGGCTGTCTGGGCTGCAAGGGCACATTGCTGGCTCATGTCCAGCTTCCCATCCACCAGTACCCCCAGGTCTTTTTCATCATGGCTGTGCTTAATGCTTTCACCCCCTAGCCTGTATTGATTGAGGTTTGCCTTGACCCAGGTGTAATACCTTGCATTTGGATTTGTTGAACCTCATGAGGTTCACCTGGACCCACTGATCAAGCCTGTCTAGGTCCCTCTGGATGGCATCCCATCCTATGGTGTGTTGACTGCACCCCACAGTTTGATGCCATCAGCAAACTTGCTGAGGGTGCACTTGACCCCACTGTCAATGTCACTGATGAATATATTAAAGAGTATCGATCTGAGCACTGACCCCTGGGGAATGCCATTTATCACCAATCTCCACACAGACATTGAGCCATTAACCACCAATCTCTGGATTCAACCCTGCAGCCAGCTCTTCGTCCATTGAACAGTCCATCCATCAAATCCATATCTTTCCAATTTGGAGAGAAAGATGTTGTGGGGTACCATGTTAAAGGCCTTACTGAAGTCCAGATAGATTACATCAGTGGCTCTTTCCTTGTCCAACTGAAGTAGTGACACCATCAGAAAAGGCCACTAGATTGGTCAAGCAGGACTTACCCTTGGTGAAGCCATGCTGGTTCTCCTGTATCACCTCCCTGTCTTTCATATGCCTTTGCATAGCTTCCAGGATGATCTGCTCCGTGGTTTTTTCCTGGCACAGAGGGGAGATTGACAGTAGCTCCCACAATCATCCTTTTTACTCTTCCTTAAAAATGGCTGTAATGGTGCCTTTTTTTCAGTCACCAGAGACTTCGTCTGATTGCCACAACTTTTTAAATATCACTGAGAGTGGCTTGGTGACTACATCAGCCAATTCCCTCAGGAGTCTGGGATGCATCTCATTGGGACCCATAGACTTGTGGATGTTCAGGTTCCTCGGGTGGTCATGAACCTGATCTTCAGTTGCAATGGGAAGGACATTGCTTCCCCAGTCCCTTCCTACCAAACCAAACATTTGAGGGCTGTGTGACAAGCAATTATCAGAGAAGATCTAGGCAAAAAAATTGTTTAATACCTCAGCCTTCTCCTTGTCTGTTGTTACCAGCCTGCCTGTGTCACTCACTAGGGGGAATACACCCTCCTGGACTTTCCTTTTCTGGTTGAGGTACCTGTAGAAGCTCAGGAGAAGAAGACTCAGGAGGTTATCCTTGATGTGGTCCAGGAGTCTCTTGGATTGCCTACAGCTTGCCATACTACTTTTCTGAGAACTACTTTTTACAATAACATATATAACTGGCACAAGGGGCAAAAACACTGTCCTTCAACTTCTGTGCCCTGGCATTGCTGGATATCTTATCTTCGAAATCCTAAAAAGTAGGAGCATCACGAAGCCTGTTTGAAGGAAGTGGAGGGAGAGAAGTAAAAAGAATCCCCCCCCTCCCCCCAAATGGAAAAAAAAAGTAAAGGAGGAAAAGGCAAAGGTTGATCAGAAGATACCTTATGCTCATGTGTCTTTCCAATACAGTGAGAAAGCCCTCTCCAAAATGGATTTTTGCCAAATCTGTCAGGTTTTGAAGTCTGAACGCTTAAAATAACGCAATATAAGCAAGTTTAAGCATTCATCGTGAAGTCTCACCTGTTATTTTTGTTGTTTATTCAGCCTGCCTATAACATAGGGTACCAGTTAATTTTGGATATGGGCATAATTCAGTGGGCCGAAGTGAAATGTTGCTGTCTTTTTGCTGACTTCACATTGCAATGCTATAATGCCAAGAGAGTGTTCTGAGTTTTCTGTGTTTTTTTTTTAATCTTTTTGATGAGTAGTAGCTCACAAAAATAGCCAAGCACAAGTCCAATAAACAATAGCAGTACTTTTCTTGTGACTGCTTCTGAAATACTGGGCAGCATTCAGCACTATGTTAACTAGAAAGATATTGATCGGTTGGGGAGAATTTAGCAAAGAACAACAAACGAATTACACAAGGACTATGAGGATTGAGTAGATGGATTAAAGCTACTAAATTAGGTATGTGTTGACTAAGCAGAACAAGGAACGGTGTTCAGATAAACCGCTTGAATTTGCTCAAGTTAAGCTTCTGACATGGCACTATATTGGCTCATACAGGTTTATCTTGAAGATGTCAGATTGGCTGAAGTGATAGACAGGAGCCATTGTTTCTGAGAGGGGCAAGTGAGCATGCCAGCAGGAGGCAGGCAGCTGTGGGGCAGTTGGGCAAGTACTGAAGCTGAAGGGCATGCAGATCACTGAAGCCCTGCTCCTGCTGCTCTCTTGCTCTGGAGATGCCTCCAGAGAGGCATCTGCTCTGTGATTCATCTGTGGACCCAATGTTGCATCCCAATAAGGCCTTGGCTGCATGGGAGTGTGAGGGGCTGTGTGTGGGGGGAGTGGCAGCTATGAGTCTTAGGCTGTGTGTGTGAGATTTGATGAGTAAGAGAAGCGTGAAGATTGCAAACCGTACACAAAGGGAGAAGTATTTAATGCTGTTAGAGAAAATAGTGCTAAGAATAAAATAATTTCAAACCAAAGCAAAACAAACAAAAAGTGCAAGTGAATTCTATTGAGGAATTGTCTCCTGAGAGACTTGGAAGGATGATTCACCATTGGTATTTTTAACATTATTCTGGAAGAAAGACTAGAATGCGTGCTGCTGGGAATGTGCCTCCCTTAGCAGAGAGATGGGCTTCATGATCAATGGATGTTCTTGGCTTTTATGTCTGCAATTTTCTGGGTGTATCCTAAACCATGTTCGTGTTTCTGCCCTGGAAGTTGCTGCTCAGCAAGAAGAGTTTGTCTGCCGTTCTTTCTCCCCTGAAAACAACAGAGTGCAATGAATAAGAACTTGTGATTAATAAGTAGAACTATTAGCTAACAAACTAATAGTATTCGTCTCATTATTAGTTGTGGAGAGGAGGAGGAATGCAGGCAGGCCTCATGCAAGAAGCTCTGAGTCACAATTAAAAGTTATACTGCAATCTTATCATACTTGCCTTTTATGGTGCCTGACATTATGTCCCCGATAAAATCACGTGAATATAATACTGACATTTCTTCCCCCTTGAATTATATCTCTCTTTTTCTTTCTTTTTTTTTTTTTTTTCTGGCAGAAGCACTACATACTTAAACTGCAGCTGACTGTTAACCCTATGTGATTTTTCCTTATGCCTCAAACAGACGTCAGAGCTTTCTGTGCCTTTGCAAGTGAGAGACAAGACACAGACACAGATTGCAGCTTCAGCTGTGCCCTTCTTTCCATGATGAGAAGGAAGATCTTCAGCATTCAAAAGCTGAAGGCTGACCATGAGATGTCTTCACAGGCTCGCCTCGCATTTCCTTCTGGTTCTGCAAGGAGAAGGAAGTCACTATTTTGGGCTCTGCCCTTCTGTCCCTTCCTCTCTGCACTTGTGTACAGCCCAGGAAGAGCCTGGCATTACTGAAGGTTCCATACTTAGTTGCAGTTTCCTAAGTCTGATGTAGACAAAATTTTCTCCCTGCTCTTCTCAAGCTTCCCTGTGATTTTTTCCCAGCTGTTTACCAGTGCATTTGCTATCATTTCCCGTTACTCATCTTCCAGAAAAAAGATCACATTGATTTTCAACCTTGGTGTATTCATGCATATGTTATGTGTTAAAATGAAAATATAACATGATGAGCATGCAGTCTTATTGATGGTAATAATAATATAGGAGCAGTGAGGCTCCTATAGGAGGTAGGTTGTGATCAATTCTTATGATAAAAAGCTGACCAGGGAAGGATATGTGTCTAGTTTGCTCAAGCTAGCACCAAAGTCACAGCATGAACTGTAGCTGCGCCATTAACACTGGATTCCTGGAATTGTTCCTTGCACTGCTATCCATCTCTTTTACGTGTTTTTGGCATCCTCAGTGGTCCCATTTCTAAACTGTACTGATGGGATAAAAAAAAAAAAAAAGAGGAACATGATTCATGCTTGTAAATACCGTGTAAGTTCTGCAATGTTTATTTTGCATATTAAAATCTAGAAACATTTATTAAGCCCTTATTAAGCTCTGTGCTTAACAGCAATATTCTGCTGAAGGAGTCAGGGGTGATACTTTGTGGAGCAACTGGTGCAGATTTAGGAAGCTCCTTCTAGCCTCCAGGATGAGCCTAGATGTCTGTAACAAAAACAGCCTCCCTAACATTGAATAAAAAGCTTTCTGTCAGCTTGAATGATAGGTGATACATAGCTAATCATAACTGTCCCAGCAAATCTGTCAGCAGATTTATCTAGGGAGTACTACTGCCTTTGCTCATAAAGGTTGAACTGCTGCTACACCTTAAAATCTCTGTTCTCTACAGCTGTGCTAAGAGTTAAATTCCAACTGCCTGTGCGGCTTAACAGTTTAATGGATTATTTTTTCATTGTTTTGCTTATTTTCTTGTTGTTTTGTTTTTCTATCTGAGGCTTGGAAACTGGAATATCTTTAAAATATTTATATTTGACCTTCTAAAATTTGTCTTGTAGCTCAGTGTTGTTTCTCACTCCAATTCATTCAGAGTTGCTTCAAAACTTTATCACAAAAATTCACCAGGTTCATATACAAACATAGGGTTAAAGCCCTGGAAATTGAGATGGAGGCAACAGCAAGAGTTTGCTCAATTTTGTGTAATTGTCCCATTATACGAAAGAAATCACATCTCTGAATTGAATGTAATTTCTACTGCTCTATAAAAATAATTCTATACCTGTCATGAGTTGTAACGGCGTGATAATATCCCAATGATATGGGTTGCCACATGATGTATTTTCCAGCAGTAGAAATTCAAGGGTGGTTAAGTGGGAAAGAAAAGGAGAGAAATTTTAAATGTAATTGTATTAGCATTTTTTTCCCCATGCAAAATCT